>NW_027142224.1:15000-353594 GCF_036365525.1 Heterodontus francisci | reverse complement strand
TTCTATAATAATCCCTCATTCTCCAGATCACTCTCTATAATAATCCCACATTCTCCAGATCACTCTCTATAATAATCCCTCAAGCTCCAGATCACTCTCTATAATAATTCCTCATTCTCCAGATCACTCCTATAATAATCCCTCATTCTGCAGATCACTCTCTATAATAACCCCTCATTCTCCAGATCACTCTCTATAATAATCCCTCATTCTCCAGATCACTCTCTATAATAATCCCTCATTCTCCAGATCACTCTCTATAATAATCCCCATTCTCCAGATCACTCTCGATAATTATCCCCCATTCTCCAGATCACTCTCTATAATAATCCCTCATTCTCCAGATCACTCTCTATAATAATCCATCATTCTCCAGATCACTCTCTATAATAATCCCTCATTCTCCAGATCACTCTCTATAATAACCCCTCATTCTCCAGATCGCTCTCTATAATAATCCCTCATTCTCCAGATCAATCTCTATAATAATCCCTCATTCTCCAGATCAACCTCTATAATAATCCCTCATTCTCCAGATCACTCTCTATAATAATCCTCATTCTCCAGATCACTCTCTATAATAATCCCCATTCTCCAGATCACTCTCTATAATAATCCCTCATTCTCCAGATCAATCTCTATAATAATCCCTCATTCTCCAGATCACTCTCTATAATAATCCCTCATTCTCCAGATCAATCTCTATAATAATCCCTCATTCTCCAGATCAACCTCTATAATAATCCCTCATTCTCCAGATCACTCTCTATAATAATCCCTCATTCTCCAGATCACTCTCTATAATAATTCCCCATTCTCCAGATCACTCTCTATAATAATCCCTCATTCTCCAGATCAATCTCGATAATAATCCCTCATTCTACAGATCAACCTCTATAATAATCCCTCATTCTCCAGATCACTCTCTATAATAATCCCTCATTCTCCAGATCACTCTCTATAATAATCCCCCATTCTCCAGATCACTCTCTATAATAATCCCTCATTTTCCAGATCAATCTCTATAATAATCCCTCATTCTCCAGATCACTCTCTATAATAATCCCTCATTCTCCAGATCAATCTCTATAATAATCCCTCATTCTCCAGATCACTCTCTATAATAATCCCTCATTCTCCAGATCAATCTCTATAATAATCCCTCATTCTCCAGATCACTCTCTATAATAATCCCTCATTCTCCAGATCAATCTCTATAATAATCCCTCATTCTCCAGATCAATCTCTATAATAATCCCTCATTCTCCAGATCACTCTCTATAATAATCCCTCATTCTCCAGATCACTCTCTATTAATAATCCCTCATTCTCCAGATCACTCTCTATAATAATCCCTCATTCTCCAGATCACTCTCTATAATAATCCCTCATTCTCCAGAGCAATCTCTATAATAATCCCTCATTCTCCAGATCACTCTCTATAATAATCCCTCATTCTCCAGATCACTCTCTATAATAATCCTCATTCTCCAGATCGCTCTCTATAATAATCCCTCATTCTCCAGATCAATCTCTATAATAATCCCTCATTCTTCAGATCACTCTCTATAATAATCCCTCATTCTCCAGATCAATCTCTATAATAATCCCTCATTCTCCAGATCACTCTCTATAATAATCCCTCATTCTCCAGATCACTCTCTATAATAATCCCTCATTCTCCAGATCACTCTCGATAATAATCCCTCATTCTCCAGATCAATCTCTCAATAATAATCCCTCATTCTCCAGATCACTCTCTATAATAATCCCTCATTCTCCAGATCAATCTCTATAATAATCCCTCATTCTCCAGATCAATCTCTATAATTATCCCTCATTCTCCAGATCAATCTCTAGAATAATCCCTCATTCTCCAGATCAATCTCTATAATAATCCCTCATTCTCCAGATCACTCTCTATAATAATCCCTCATTCTCCAGATCACTCTCTATAATAATCCCTCATTCTCCAGATCAATCTCTATAATAATCCCTCATTCCCAGATCACTCTCTATAATAATCCCTCATTCTCCAGATCAATCTCTATAATAATCCCTCATTCTCCAGATCACTCTCTATAATAATCCCTCATTCTCCAGATCACTCTCTATAATAATTCCCTCATTCTCCAGATCACTCTCTATAATAATCCCTCATTCTCCAGATCACTCTCTATAATAATCCTTCATTCTCCAGATCACTCTCTATAATAATTCCTCATTCTCCAGATCGCTCTCTATAATAATCCCTCATTCTCCAGATCAATCTCTATAATAATCCCTCATTCTCCAGATCACTCTCTATAATAATCCCTCATTCTCCAGATCACTCTCTATAATAATCCCTCATTCTCCAGATCACTCTCTATAATAATCCCTCATTCTCCAGATCACTCTCTATAATAATCCCACATTCTCCAGATCACTCTCTATTATAATCCCTCATTCTCCAGATCAATCTCTATAATAATCCCTCATTCTCCAGATCACTCTCTATAATAATCCCTCATTCTCCAGATCACTCTCTATAATAATTCCTCATTCTCCAGATCACTCTCTATAATAATCCCTCATTCTCCAGATCAATCTCTACAATAATCCCTCATTCTCCAGATCACTCTCTATAATAATCCCACATTCTCCAGATCACTCTCTATAATAATCCCTCATTCTCCAGATCACTCTCTATAATAATCCCTCATTCTCCAGATCACTCTCTATAATAATCCCTCATTCTCCAGATCAATCTCTATAATAATCCCTCATTCTCCAGATCACTCTCTATAATAATTCCTCATTCTCCAGATCACTCTCTATAATAATCCCTCATTCTCCAGATCAATCTCTATAATAATCCCTCATTCTCCAGATCAGTCTCTATAATAATCCCTCATTCTCCAGATCACCCTCTATAATAATTCCTCATTCTCCAGATCACTCTCTATAATAATCCCTCATTCTCCAGATCAACCTCTATAATAATCCCTCATTCTCCAGATCAATCTCTATAATAAACCCTCATTCTCCAGATCACTCTCTATAATAATCCCTCATTCTCCAGATCACTCTCTATAATAATCCCTCATTCTCCAGATCACTCTCTATAATAATCCCTCATTCTCCAGATCACTCTCGATAATAATCCCTCATTCTCCAGATCACTCTCGATAATAATCCCTCATTCTCCAGATCAATTTCAATAATAATCCCTCATTCTCCAGATCACTCTCTATAATAATCCCTCATTCTCCAGATCAATCTCTATAATAATCCCTCATTCTCCAGATCAATATCTATAATTATCCCTCATTCTCCAGATCAATCTCTAGAATAATCCCTCATTCTCCAGATCACTCTCTATAATAATCCCTCATTCTCCAGATCACTCTCTATAATAATCCCTCATTCTCCAGATCACTCTCTATAATAATCCCTCATTCTCCAGATCATTCTCTATAATAATCCCTCATTCCCCAGATCACTCTCTATAATAATCCCTCATTCTCCAGATCAATCTCTATAATAATCCCTCATTCTCCAGATCACTCTCTATAATAATCCCTCATTCTCCAGATCACTTTCTATAATAATTCCTCATTCTCCAGATCACTCTCTATAATAATCCCTCATTCTCCACATCAATCTCTATAATAATCCCTCATTCTCCAGATCACTCTCTATAATAATCCTCATTCTCCAGATCAACCTCTATAATAATCCCTCATTCTCCAGATCAATCTCTATAATAATCCCTCATTCTCCAGATCACTCTCTATAATAATCCCACATTCTCCAGATCACTCTCTATAATAATCCCTCATTCTCCAGATCACTCTCTATAATAATCCCACATTCTCCAGATCACTCTCTATAATAATCCCACATTCTCCAGATCACTCTCTATTATAATCCCTCATTCTCCAGATCACTCTCTATAATAATCCCTCATTCTCCAGATCACTCTCTATAATAATCCCTCATTCTCCAGATCACTCTCTATAATAATTCCTCATTCTCCAGATCACTCTCTATAATAATCCCTCATTCTCCAGATCAATCTCTATAATAATCCCTCATTCTCCAGATCACTCTCTATAATAATCCCACATTCTCCAGATCACTCTCTATAATAATCCCTCATTCTCCAGATCACTCTCTATAATAATCCCTCATTCTCCAGATCACTCTCTATAATAATCCCTCATTCTCCAGATCAATCTCTATAATAATCCCTCATTCTCCAGATCACTCTCTATAATAATCCCTCATTCTCCAGATCAACCTCTATAATAATCCCTCATTCTCCAGATCAATCTCTATAATAATCCCTCATTCTCCAGATCACTCTCTATAATAATCCCACATTCTCCAGATCACTCTCTATAATAATCCCTCATTCTCCAGATCACTCTCTATAATAATCCCACATTCTCCAGATCACTCTCTATAATAATCCCACATTCTCCAGATCACTCTCTATTATAATCCCTCATTCTCCAGATCAATCTCTATAATAATCCCTCATTCTCCAGATCACTCTCTATAATAATCCCTCATTCTCCAGATCACTCTCTATAATAATTCCTCATTCTCCAGATCACTCTCTATAATAATCCCTCATTCTCCAGATCAATCTCTATAATAATCCTCATTCTCCAGATCACTCTCTATAATAATCCCACATTCTCCAGATCACTCTCTATAATAATCCCTCATTCTCCAGATCACTCTCTATAATAATCCCTCATTCTCCAGATCACTCTCTATAATAATCCCTCATTCTCCAGATCAATCTCTATAATAATCCCTCATTCTCCAGATCACTCTCTATAATAATCCCTCATTCTCCAGATCAATCTCTATAATAATTCCTCATTCTCCAGATCACTCTCTATAATAATCCCTCATTCTCCAGATCAATCTCTATAATAATCCCTCATTCTCCAGATCAGTCTCTATAATAATCCCTCATTCTCCAGATCACCCTCTATAATAATTCCTCATTCTCCAGATCACTCTCTATAATAATCCCTCATTCTCCAGATCAACCTCTATAATAATCCTCATTCTCCAGATCAATCTCTATAATAAACCCTCATTCTCCAGATCACTCTCTATAATAATCCCTCATTCTCCAGATCACTCTCTATAATAATCCCTCATTCTCCAGATCACTCTCTATAATAATCCCTCATTCTCCAGATCAATCTCTATAATAATCCCTCATTCTCCAGATCAATCTCTATAATAATCCCTCATTCTCCAGATCAATCTCTATAATAATCCCCCATTCTCCAGATCACTCTCTATAATAATCCCTCATTCTCCAGATCACTCTCTATAATAATCCCTCATTCTCCAGATCACTCTCTATAATAATCCCACATTCTCCAGATCAATCTCTATAATAATCCCTCATTCTCCAGATCAACCTCTATAATAATCCCTCATTCTCCAGATCACTCTCTATAATAATCCCTCATTCTCCAGATCACTCTCTATAATAATCCCTCATTCTCCAGATCAATCTCTATAATAATCCCTCATTCTCCAGATCACTCTCTATAATAATCCCTCATTCTCCAGATCACTCTCTATAATAATCCCTCATTCTCCAGATCACTCTCTATAATAATCCCTTATTCTCCAGATCAATCTCTATAATAATCCCTCATTCTCCAGATCACTCTCTATAATAATCCCTCATTCTCCAGATCACTCTCTAATAATCCCTCATTCTCCAGATCACTCTCTATAATAATCCCTCATTCTCCAGATCACTCTCTATAATAATCCCTCATTCTCCAGATCACTCTCTATAATAATCCCTCATTCTCCAGATCACTCTCTATAATAATCCCTCATTCTCCAGAGCAATCTCTATAATAATCCCTCATTCTCCAGATCACTCTCTATAATAATCCCTCATTCTCCAGATCACTCTCTATAATAATCCCTCATTCTCCAGATCGCTCTCTATAATAATCCTTCATTCTCCAGATCAATCTCTATAATAATCCCTCATTCTCCAGATCACTCTCTATAATAATCCCTCATTCTCCAGATCACTCTCTATAATAATCCCTCATTCTCCAGATCGCTCTCTATAATAATCCCTCATTCTCCAGATCAATCTCTATAATAATCCCTCATTCTCCAGATCACTCTCTATAATAATCCCTCATTCTCCAGATCAATCTCTATAATAATCCCTCATTCTCCAGATCACTCTCTATAATAATCCCTCATTCTCCAGATCACTCTCTATAATAATCCCTCATTCTCCAGATCACTCTCGATAATAATCCCTCATTCTCCAGATCAATTTCAATAATAATCCATCATTCTCCAGATCACTCTCTATAATAATCCCTCATTCTCCAGATCACTCCCTATAATAATCCCTCATTCTCCAGATCAATCTCTATAATAATCCCTCATTCTCCAGATCATCTCTATAATAATCCCTCATTCTCCAGATCAATCTCTAGAATAATCCCTCATTCTCCAGATCAATCTCTATAATAATCCCTCATTCTCCAGATCACTCTCTATAATAATCCCTCATTCTCCTGATCACTCTCTATAATAATCCCTCATTCTCCAGATCATTCTCTATAATAATCCCTCATTCCCCAGATCACTCTCTATAATAATCCCTCATTCTCCAGATCAATCTCAATAATAATCTCTCATTCTCCAGATCACTCTCTATAATAATCCCTCATTCTCCAGATCACTCTCTATAATAATTCCTCATTCTCCAGATCACTCTCTATAATAATCCCTCATTCTCCAGATCAATCTCTATAATAATCCCTCATTCTCCAGATCACTCTCTATAATAATCCCTCATTCTCCAGATCACTCTCTATAATAATTCCTCATTCTCCAGATCACTCTCTATAATAATCCCTCATTCTCCAGATCAATCTCTATAATAATCCCTCATTCTCCAGATCACTCTCTATAATAATCCCACATTCTCCAGATCACTCTCTATAATAATTCCTCATTCTCCAGATCACTCTCCATAATAATTCCTCATTCTCCAGATCACTCTCTATGATAATCCCTCATTCTCCAGATCACTCTCTATAATAATCCCTCATTCTCCAGATCAATCTCTATAATAATCCCTCATTCTCCAGATCACTCTCTATAATAATCCCCCATTCTCCATATCACTCTCTATAATAATTCCTCATTCTCCAGATCACTCTCTATAATAATCCCTCATTCTCCAGATCAATCTCTATAATATTCCCTCATTCTCCAGATCACTCTCTATAATAATCCCTCATTCTCCAGATCACTCTCTATAATAATTCCTCATTCTCCAGATCACTCTCTATAATAATCCTCATTCTCCAGATCAACCTCTATAATAATCCCTCATTCTCCAGATCAATCTCTATAATAATCCCTCATTCTCCAGATCACTCTCTATAATAATCCCTCATTCTCCAGATCACTCTCTTTAATAATCCCTCATTCTCCAGATCACTCTCTATAATAATCCCTCATTCTCCAGATCAATCTCTATAATAATCCCTCATTCTCCAGATCAATCTCTATAATAATCCCTCATTCTCCAGATCAATCTCTATAATAATCCGCCCATTCTCCAGATCACTCTCTATAATAATCCCTCATTCTCCAGATCACTCTCTATAATAATCCCTCATTCTCCAGATCACTCTCTATAATAATCCCACATTCTCCAGATCAATCTCTATAATAATCCCTCATTCTCCAGATCAACCTCTATAATAATCCCTCATTCTCCAGATCACTCTCTATAATAATCCCTCATTCTCCAGATCACTCTCTATAATAATCCCTCATTCTCCAGATCAATCTCTATAATAATCCCTCATTCTCCAGATCAATCTCTATAATAATCCCCCATTCTCCAGATCACTCTCTATAATAATCCCTCATTCTCCAGATCACTCTCTATAATAATCCCTCATTCTCCAGATCACTCTCTATAATAATCCCTTATTCTCCAGATCAATCTCTATAATAATCCCTCATTCTCCAGATCACTCTCTATAATAATCCCTCATTCTCCAGATCACTCTCTATAATAATCCCTCATTCTCCAGATCACTCTCTATAATAATCCCTCATTCTCCAGATCACTCTCTATAATAATCCCTCATTCTCCAGATCACTCTCTATAATAATCCCTCATTCTCCAGATCACTCTCTATAATAATTCCTCATTCTCCAGATCACTCTCTATAATAATCCCTCATTCTCCAGATCACTCTCTATAATAATCCCTCATTCTCCAGATCACTCTCTATAATAATCCCTCATTCTCCAGATCACTCTCTATAATAATCCCTTATTCTCCAGATCAATCTCTATAATAATCCCTCATTCTCCAGATCACTCTCTATAATAATCCCTCATTCTCCAGATCACTCTCTATAATAATCCCTCATTCTCCAGATCACTCTCTATAATAATCCCTCATTCTCCAGATCACTCTCTATAATAATCCCTCATTCTCCAGATCACTCTCTATAATAATCCCTCATTCTCCAGATCACTCTCTATAATAATCCCTCATTCTCCAGATCACTCTCTATAATAATTCCTCATTCTCCAGATCACTCTCTATAATAATCCCTCATTCTCCAGATCAACCTCTATAATAATCCCTCATTCTCCAGATCAATCTCTATAATAATCCCTCATTCTCCAGATCACTCTCTATAATAATCCCTCATTCTCCAGATCACTCTCTTTAATAATCCCTCATTCTCCAGATCACTCTCTATAATAATCCCTCATTCTCCAGATCAATCTCTATAATAATCCCTCATTCTCCAGATCAATCTCTATAATAATCCCTCATTCTCCAGATCAATCTCTATAATAATCCCCCATTCTCCAGATCACTCTCTATAATAATCCTCATTCTCCAGATCACTCTCTATAATAATCCCACATTCTCCAGATCAATCTCTATAATAATCCCTCATTCTCCAGATCAACCTCTATAATAATCCCTCATTCTCCAGATCACTCTCTATAATAATCCCTCATTCTCCAGATCACTCTCTATAATAATCCCTCATTCTCCAGATCAATCTCTATAATAATCCCTCATTCTCCAGATCAATCTCTATAATAATCCCCCATTCTCCAGATCACTCTCTATAATAATCCCTCATTCTCCAGATCACTCTCTATAATAATCCCTCATTCTCCAGATCACTCTCTATAATAATCCCTTATTCTCCAGATCAATCTCTATAATAATCCCTCATTCTCCAGATCACTCTCTATAATAATCCCTCATTCTCCAGATCACTCTCTATAATAATCCCTCATTCTCCAGATCACTCTCTATAATAATCCCTCATTCTCCAGATCACTCTCTATAATAATCCCTCATTCTCCAGATCACTCTCTATAATAATCCCTCATTCTCCAGATCACTCTCTATAATAATCCCTCATTCTCCAGATCACTCTCTATAATAATCCCTCATTCTCCAGATCACTCTCTATAATAATCCCTCATTCTCCAGAGCAATCTCTATAATAATCCCTCATTCTCCAGATCACTCTCTATAATAATCCCTCATTCTCCAGATCACTCTCTATAATAATCCCTCATTCTCCAGATCGCTCTCTATAATAATCCCTCATTCTCCAGATCACTCTCTATAATAATCCCTCATTCTCCAGATCAATCTCTATAATAATCCCTCATTCTCCAGATCACTCTCTATAATAATCCCACATTCTCCAGATCACTCTCAATAATAATTCCTCATTCTCCAGAACACTCTCTATAATAATCCCTCATTCTCCAGATCACTCTCTATAATAATTCCTCATTCTCCAGATCACTCTCTATGATAATCCCTCATTCTCCAGATCACTCTCTATAATAATCCCTCATTCTCCAGATCAATCTCTATAATAATCCCTCATTCTCCAGATCACTCTCTATAATAATCCCTCATTCTCCATATCACTCTCTATAATAATTCCTCATTCTCCAGATCACTCTCTATAATAATCCCTCATTCTCCAGATCAATCTCTATAATAATCCCTCATTCTCCAGATCACTCTCTATAATAATCCCTCATTCTCCAGATCACTCTCTGTAATAATTCCTCATTCTCCAGATCACTCTCTATAATAATCCCTCATTCTCCAGATCAACCTCTATAATAATCCCTCATTCTCCAGATCAATCTCTATAATAATCCCTCATTCTCCAGATCACTCTCTATAATAATCCCTCATTCTCCAGATCACTCTCTATAATAATCCCTCATTCTCCAGATCAATCTCTATAATAATCCCTCATTCTCCAGATCAATCTCTATAATAATCCCTCATTCTCCAGATCAATCTCTATAATAATCCCCCATTCTCCAGATCACTCTCTATAATAATCCCTCATTCTCCAGATCACTCTCTATAATAATCCCTCATTCTCCAGATCACACTCTATAATACTCCACATTCTCCAGATCAATCTCTATAATAATCCCTCATTCTCCAGATCAACCTCTATAATAATCCCTCATTCTCCAGATCACTCTCTATAATAATCCCTCATTCTCCAGATCACTCTCTATAATAATGCCTCATTCTCCAGATCAATCTCTATAATAATCCCTCATTCTCCAGATCAATCTCTATAATAATCCCCCATTCTCCAGATCACTCTCTATAATAATCCCTCATTCTCCAGATCACTCTCTATAATAATCCCTCATTCTCCAGATCACTCTCTATAATAATCCCTATTCTCCAGATCAATCTCTATAATAATCCCTCATTCTCCAGATCACTCTCTATAATAATCCCTCATTCTCCAGATCACTCTCTATAATAATCCCTCATTCTCCAGATCACTCTCTATAATAATCCCTCATTCTCCAGATCACTCTCTATAATAATCCCTCATTCTCCAGATCACTCTCTATAATAATCCCTCATTCTCCAGATCACTCTCTATAATAATCCCTCATTCTCCAGATCACTCTCTATAATAATCCCTCATTCTCCAGATCACTCTCTATAATAATCCCTCATTCTCCAGAGCAATCTCTATAATAATCCCTCATTCTCCAGATCACTCTCTATAATAATCCCTCATTCTCCAGATCACTCTCTATAATAATCCCTCATTCTCCAGATCGCTCTCTATAATAATCCCTCATTCTCCAGATCAATCTCTATAATAATCCCTCATTCTCCAGATCACTCTCTATAATAATCCCTCATTCTCCAGATCAATCTCTATAATAATCCCTCATTCTCCAGATCACTCTCTATAATAATCCCTCATTCTCCAGATCACTCTCTATAATAATCCCTCATTCTCCAGATCACTCTCGATAATAATCCCTCATTCTCCAGATCAATTTCTATAATAATCCCTCATTCTCCAGATCACTCTCTATAATAATCCCTCATTCTCCAGATCACTCTCTATAATAATCCCTCATTCTCCAGATCAATCTCTATAATAATCCCTCATTCCCCAGATCACTCTCTATAATAATCCCTCATTCTCCAGATCAATCTCTATAATAATCTCTCATTCTCCAGATCACTCTCTATAATAATCCCTCATTCTCCAGATCACTCTCTATAATAATTCCTCATTCTCCAGATCACTCTCTATAATAATCCCTCATTCTCCAGATCAATCTCTATAATAATCCCTCATTCTCCAGATCACTCTCTTTAATAATCCCTCATTCTCCAGATCACTCTCTATAATAATTCCTCATTCTCCAGATCACTCTCTATAATAATCCCTCATTCTCCAGATCAATCTCTATAATAATCCCTCATTCTCCAGATCACTCTCTATAATAATCCCACATTCTCCAGATCACTCTCTATAATAATTCCTCATTCTCCAGATCACTCTCTATAATAATCCTCATTCTCCAGATCACTCTCTATGATAATCCCTCATTCTCCAGATCACTCTCTATAATAATCCCTCATTCTCCAGATCAATCTCTATAATAATCCCTCATTCTCCAGATCACTCTCTATAATAATCCCTCATTCTCCATATCACTCTCTATAATAATTCCTCATTCTCCAGATCACTCTCTATAATAATCCCTCATTCTCCAGATCAATCTCTATAATAATCACTCATTCTCCAGATCACTCTCTATAATAATCCCTCATTCTCCAGATCACTCTCTATAATAATTCCTCATTCTCCAGATCACTCTCTATAATAATCCCTCATTCTCCAGATCAACCTCTATAATAATCCCTCATTCTCCAGATCAATCTCTATAATAATCCCTCATTCTCCAGATCACTCTCTATAATAATCCCTCATTCTCCAGATCACTCTCTATAATAATCCCTCATTCTCCAGATCAATCTCTATAATAATCCCTCATTCTCCAGATCAATCTCTATAATAATCCCTCATTCTCCAGATCAATCTCTATAATAATCCCCCATTCTCCAGATCACTCTCTATAATAATCCCTCATTCTCCAGATCACTCTCTATAATAATCCCTCATTCTCCAGATCACACTCTATAATACTCCCACATTCTCCAGATCAATCTCTATAATAATCCCTCATTCTCCAGATCAACCTCTATAATAATCCCTCATTCTCCAGATCACTCTCTATAATAATCCCTCATTCTCCAGATCACTCTCTATAATAATGCCTCATTCTCCAGATCAATCTCTATAATAATCCCTCATTCTCCAGATCAATCTCTATAATAATCCCCCATTCTCCAGATCACTCTCTATAATAATCCCTCATTCTCCAGATCACTCTCTATAATAATCCCTCATTCTCCAGATCACTCTCTATAATAATCCCTTATTCTCCAGATCAATCTCTATAATAATCCCTCATTCTCCAGATCACTCTCTATAATAATCCCTCATTCTCCAGATCACTCTCTATAATAATCCCTCATTCTCCAGATCACTCTCTATAATAATCCCTCATTCTCCAGATCACTCTCTATAATAATCCCTCATTCTCCAGATCACTCTCTATAATAATCCCTCATTCTCCAGATCACTCTCTATAATAATCCCTCATTCTCCAGATCACTCTCTATAATAATCCCTCATTCTCCAGATCACTCTCTATAATAATCCCTCATTCTCCAGAGCAATCTCTATAATAATCCCTCATTCTCCAGATCACTCTCTATAATAATCCCTCATTCTCCAGATCACTCTCTATAATAATCCCTCATTCTCCAGATCGCTCTCTATAATAATCCCTCATTCTCCAGATCAATCTCTATAATAATCCCTCATTCTCCAGATCACTCTCTATAATAATCCCTCATTCTCCAGATCAATCTCTATAATAATCCCTCATTCTCCAGATCACTCTCTATAATAATCCCTCATTCTCCAGATCACTCTCTATAATAATCCCTCATTCTCCAGATCACTCTCGATAATAATCCCTCATTCTCCAGATCAATTTCTATAATAATTCCTCATTCTCCAGATCACTCTCTATAATAATCCCTCATTCTCCAGATCAATCTCTATAATAATCCCTCATTCTCCAGATCACTCTCTATAATAATCCCTCATTCTCCAGATCACTCTCTATAATAATTCCTCATTCTCCAGATCACTCTCTATAATAATCCCTCATTCTCCAGATCAATCTCTATAATAATCCCTCATTCTCCAGATCACTCTCTATAATAATCCCACATTCTCCAGATCACTCTCTATAATAATTCCTCATTCTCCAGATCACTCTCTATAATAATTCCTCATTCTCCAGATCACTCTCTATGATAATCCCTCATTCTCCAGATCACTCTCTATAATAATCCCTCATTCTCCAGATCAATCTCTATAATAATCCCTCATTCTCCAGATCACTCTCTATAATAATCCCTCATTCTCCATATCACTCTCTATAATAATTCCTCATTCTCCAGATCACTCTCTATAATAATCCCTCATTCTCCAGATCAATCTCTATAATAATCACTCATTCTCCAGATCACTCTCTATAATAATCCCTCATTCTCCAGATCACTCTCTATAATAATTCCTCATTCTCCAGATCACTCTCTATAATAATCCCTCATTCTCCAGATCAACCTCTATAATAATCCCTCATTCTCCAGATCAATCTCTATAATAATCCCTCATTCTCCAGATCACTCTCTATAATAATCCCTCATTCTCCAGATCAATCTCTATAATAATCCCTCATTCTCCAGATCACTCTCTATAATAATCCCTCATTCTCCAGATCACTCTCTATAATAATCCCTCATTCTCCAGATCACTCTCTATAATAATCCCTCATTCTCCAGATCACTCTCTATAATAATCCCTCATTCTCCAGATCACTCTCTATAATAATCCCTCATTCTCCAGATCACTCTCTATAATAATCCCTCATTCTCCAGAGCAATCTCTATAATAATCCCTCATTCTCCAGATCACTCTCTATAATAATCCCTCATTCTCCAGATCACTCTCTATAATAATCCCTCATTCTCCAGATCGCTCTCTATAATAATCCCTCATTCTCCAGATCAATCTCTATAATAATCCCTCATTCTCCAGATCACTCTCTATAATAATCCCTCATTCTCCAGATCAATCTCTATAATAATCCCTCATTCTCCAGATCACTCTCTATAATAATCCCTCATTCTCCAGATCACTCTCTATAATAATCCCTCATTCTCCAGATCACTCTCGATAATAATCCCTCATTCTCCAGATCAATTTCTATAATAATCCCTCATTCTCCAGATCACTCTCTATAATAATCCCTCATTCTCCAGATCACTCTCTATAATAATCCCTCATTCTCCAGATCAATCTCTATAATAATCCCTCATTCCCAGATCACTCTCTATAATAATCCCTCATTCTCCAGATCAATCTCTATAATAATCTCTCATTCTCCAGATCACTCTCTATAATAATCCCTCATTCTCCAGATCACTCTCTATAATAATTCCTCATTCTCCAGATCACTCTCTATAATAATCCCTCATTCTCCAGATCAATCTCTATAATAATCCCTCATTCTCCAGATCACTCTCTATAATAATCCCTCATTCTCCAGATCACTCTCTATAATAATTCCTCATTCTCCAGATCACTCTCTATAATAATCCCTCATTCTCCAGATCAATCTCTATAATAATCCCTCATTCTCCAGATCACTCTCTATAATAATCCCACATTCTCCAGATCACTCTCTATAATAATTCCTCATTCTCCAGATCACTCTCTATAATAATTCCTCATTCTCCAGATCACTCTCTATGATAATCCCTCATTCTCCAGATCACTCTCTATAATAATCCCTCATTCTCCAGATCAATCTCTATAATAATCCCTCATTCTCCAGATCACTCTCTATAATAATCCCTCATTCTCCATATCACTCTCTATAATAATTCCTCATTCTCCAGATCACTCTCTATAATAATCCCTCATTCTCCAGATCAATCTCTATAATAATCACTCATTCTCCAGATCACTCTCTATAATAATCCCTCATTCTCCAGATCACTCTCTATAATAATTCCTCATTCTCCAGATCACTCTCTATAATAATCCCTCATTCTCCAGATCAACCTCTATAATAATCCCTCATTCTCCAGATCAATCTCTATAATAATCCCTCATTCTCCAGATCACTCTCTATAATAATCCCCCATTCTCCAGATCACTCTCTATAATAATTCCTCATTCTCCAGATCACTCTCTATAATAATCCCTCATTCTCCAGATCAATCTCTATAATAATCACTCATTCTCCAGATCACTCTCTATAATAATCCCTCATTCTCCAGATCACTCTCTATAATAATTCCTCATTCTCCAGATCACTCTCTATAATAATCCCTCATTCTCCAGATCAATCTCTATAATAATCCCTCATTTTCCAGATCAATCTCTATAATAATCCCTCATTCTCCAGATCAATCTCTATAATAATCCCCCATTCTCCAGATCACTCTCTATAATAATCCCTCATTCTCCAGATCACTCTCTATAATAATCCCTCATTCTCCAGATCACACTCTATAATACTCCCACATTCTCCAGATCAATCTCTATAATAATCCCTCATTCTCCAGATCAACCTCTATAATAATCCCTCATTCTCCAGATCACTCTCTATAATAATCCCTCATTCTCCAGATCACTCTCTATAATAATGCCTCATTCTCCAGATCAATCTCTATAATAATCCCTCATTCTCCAGATCAATCTCTATAATAATCCCCATTCTCCAGATCACTCTCTATAATAATCCCTCATTCTCCAGATCACTCTCTATAATAATCCCTCATTCTCCAGATCACTCTCTATAATAATCCCTTATTCTCCAGATCAATCTCTATAATAATCCCTCATTCTCCAGATCACTCTCTATAATAATCCCTCATTCTCCAGATCACTCTCTATAATAATCCCTCATTCTCCAGATCACTCTCTATAATAATCCCTCATTCTCCAGATCACTCTCTATAATAATCCCTCATTCTCCAGATCACTCTCTATAATAATCCCTCATTCTCCAGATCACTCTCTATAATAATCCCTCATTCTCCAGATCACTCTCTATAATAATCCCTCATTCTCCAGATCACTCTCTATAATAATCCCTCATTCTCCAGAGCAATCTCTATAATAATCCCTCATTCGCCAGATCACTCTCTATAATAATCCCTCATTCTCCAGATCACTCTCTATAATAATCCCTCATTCTCCAGATCGCTCTCTATAATAATCCCTCATTCTCCAGATCAATCTCTATAATAATCCCTCATTCTCCAGATCACTCTCTATAATAATCCCTCATTCTCCAGATCAATCTCTATAATAATCCCTCATTCTCCAGATCACTCTCTATAATAATCCCTCATTCTCCAGATCACTCTCTATAATAATCCCTCATTCTCCAGATCACTCTCGATAATAATCCCTCATTCTCCAGATCAATTTCTATAATAATCCCTCATTCTCCAGATCACTCTCTATAATAATCCCTCATTCTCCAGATCACTCTCTATAATAATCCCTCATTCTCCAGATCAATCTCTATAATAATCCCTCATTCCCCAGATCACTCTCTATAATAATCCCTCATTCTCCAGATCAATCTCTATAATAATCTCTCATTCTCCAGATCACTCTCTATAATAATCCCTCATTCTCCAGATCACTCTCTATAATAATTCCTCATTCTCCAGATCACTCTCTATAATAATCCCTCATTCTCCAGATCAATCTCTATAATAATCCCTCATTCTCCAGATCACTCTCTATAATAATCCCTCATTCTCCAGATCACTCTCTATAATAATTCCTCATTCTCCAGATCACTCTCTATAATAATCCCTCATTCTCCAGATCAATCTCTATAATAATCCCTCATTCTCCAGATCACTCTCTATAATAATCCCACATTCTCCAGATCACTCTCTATAATAATTCCTCATTCTCCAGATCACTCTCTATAATAATTCCTCATTCTCCAGATCACTCTCTATGATAATCCCTCATTCTCCAGATCACTCTCTATAATAATCCCTCATTCTCCAGATCAATCTCTATAATAATCCCTCATTCTCCAGATCACTCTCTATAATAATCCCTCATTCTCCATATCACTCTCTATAATAATTCCTCATTCTCCAGATCACTCTCTATAATAATCCCTCATTCTCCAGATCAATCTCTATAATAATCACTCATTCTCCAGATCACTCTCTATAATAATCCCTCATTCTCCAGATCACTCTCTATAATAATTCCTCATTCTCCAGATCACTCTCTATAATAATCCCTCATTCTCCAGATCAACCTCTATAATAATCCCTCATTCTCCAGATCAATCTCTATAATAATCCCTCATTCTCCAGATCACTCTCTATAATAATCCCTCATTCTCCAGATCACTCTCTTTAATAATCCCTCATTCTCCAGATCACTCTCTATAATAATCCCTCATTCTCCAGATCAATCTCTATAATAATCCCTCATTCTCCAGATCAATCTCTATAATAATCCCTCATTCTCCAGATCAATCTCTATAATAATCCCCCATTCTCCAGATCACTCTCTATAATAATCCCTCATTCTCCAGATCACTCTCTATAATAATCCCTCATTCTCCAGATCACTCTCTATAATAATCCCACATTCTCCAGATCAATCTCTATAATAATCCCTCATTCTCCAGATCAACCTCTATAATAATCCCTCATTCTCCAGATCACTCTCTATAATAATCCCTCATTCTCCAGATCACTCTCTATAATAATCCCTCATTCTCCAGATCAATCTCTATAATAATCCCTCATTCTCCAGATCAATCTCTATAATAATCCCCCATTCTCCAGATCACTCTCTATAATAATCCCTCATTCTCCAGATCACTCTCTATAATAATCCCTCATTCTCCAGATCACTCTCTATAATAATCCCTTATTCTCCAGATCAATCTCTATAATAATCCCTCATTCTCCAGATCACTCTCTATAATAATCCCTCATTCTCCAGATCACTCTCTATAATAATCCCTCATTCTCCAGATCACTCTCTATAATAATCCCTCATTCTCCAGATCACTCTCTATAATAATCCCTCATTCTCCAGATCACTCTCTATAATAATCCCTCATTCTCCAGATCACTCTCTATAATAATCCCTCATTCTCCAGATCACTCTCTATAATAATCCCTCATTCTCCAGATCACTCTCGATAATAATCCCTCATTCTCCAGAGCAATCTCTATAATAATCCCTCATTCTCCAGATCACTCTCTATTATAATCCCTCATTCTCCAGATCACTCTCTATAATAATCCCTCATTCTCCAGATCGCTCTCTATAATAATCCCTCATTCTCCAGATCAATCTCTATAATAATCCCTCATTCTCCAGATCACTCTCTGTAATAATCCCTCATTCTCCAGATCAATCTCTATAATAATCCCTCATTCTCCAGATCACTCTCTATAATAATCCCTCATTCTCCAGATCACTCTCTATAATAATCCCTCATTCTCCAGATCACTCTCGATAATAATCCCTCATTCTCCAGATCAATTTCAATAATAATCCCTCATTCTCCAGATCACTCTCTATAATAATCCCTCATTCTCCAGATCACTCTCTATAATAATCCCTCATTCTCCAGATCAATCTCTATAATAATCCCTCATTCTCCAGATCAATCTCTATAATAATCCCTCATTCTCCAGATCAATCTCTAGAATAATCCCTCATTCTCCAGATCAATCTCTATAATAATCCCTCATTCTCCAGATCACTCTCTATAATAATCCCTCATTCTCCAGATCACTCTCTATAATAATCCCTCATTCTCCAGATCATTCTCTATAATAATCCCTCATTCCCCAGATCACTCTCTATAATAATCCCTCATTCTCCAGATCAATCTCTATAATAATCCCTCATTCTACAGATCACTCTCTATAATAATCCCTCATTCTCCAGATCACTCTCTATAATAATTCCTCATTCTCCAGATCACTCTCTATAATAATCCCTCATTCTCCAGATCAATCTCTATAATAATCCCTCATTCTCCAGATCAATCTCTATAATAATCCCTCATTCTCCAGATCAATCTCTATAATAATCCCTCATTCTCCAGATCACTCTCTATAATAATTCCTCATTCTCCAGATCACTCTCTATAATAATCCCTCATTCTCCAGATCAATCTCTATAATAATCCCTCATTCTCCAGATCACTCTCTATAATAATCCCTCATTCTCCAGATCAATCTCTATAATAATCCCTCATTCTCCAGATCACTCTCTATAATAATCCCTCATTCTCCAGATCACTCTCTATAATAATTCCTCATTCTCCAGATCACTCTCTATAATAATCCCTCATTCTCCAGATCACTCTCTATAATAATCCCTCATTCTCCAGATCAATCTCTATAATAATCCCTCATTCTCCAGATCACTCTCTATAATAATCCCCCATTCTCCAGATCACTCTCTATAATAATTCCTCATTCTCCAGATCACTCTCTATAATAATCCCTCATTCTCCAGATCAATCTCTATAATAATCCCTCATTCTCCAGATCACTCTCTATAATAATCCCTCATTCTCCAGATCAATCTCTATAATAATTCCTCATTCTCCAGATCACTCTCTATAATAATCCTTCATTCTCCAGATCACTCACTATAATAATTCCTCATTCTCCAGATCACTCTCTATAATAATCCCTCATTCTCCAGATCACTCTCTATAATAATTCCTCATTCTCCAGATCACTCTCTATGATAATCCCTCATTCTCCAGATCACTCTCTATAATAATCCCTCATTCTCCAGATCAATCTCTATAATAATCCCTCATTCTCCAGATCACTCTCTATAATAATCCCTCATTCTCCATATCACTCTCTATAATAATTCCTCATTCTCCAGATCACTCTCTATAATAATCCCTCATTCTCCAGATCAATCTCTATAATAATCCCTCATTCTCCAGATCAGTCTCTATAATAATCCCTCATTCTCCAGATCACTCTCTATAATAATTCCTCATTCTCCAGATCACTCTCTATAATAATCCCTCATTCTCCAGATCAACCTCTATAATAATCCCTCATTCTCCAGATCACTCTCTATAATAATCCCTCATTCTCCAGATCACTCTCTATAATAATTCCTCATTCTCCAGATCACTCTCTATAATAATCCCTCATTCTCCAGATCAACCTCTATAATAATCCCTCATTCTCCAGATCAATCTCTATAATAATCCCTCATTCTCCAGATCACTCTCTATAATAATCCCTCATTCTCCAGATCACTCTCTTTAATAATCCCTCATTCTCCAGATCACTCTCTATAATAATCCCTCATTCTCCAGATCAATCTCTATAATAATCCCTCATTCTCCAGATCAATCTCTATAATAATCCCTCATTCTCCAGATCAATCTCTATAATAATCCCCCATTCTCCAGATCACTCTCTATAATAATCCCTCATTCTCCAGATCACTCTCTATAATAATCCCTCATTCTCCAGATCACTCTCTATAATAATCCCACATTCTCCAGATCAATCTCTATAATAATCCCTCATTCTCCAGATCAACCTCTATAATAATCCCTCATTCTCCAGATCACTCTCTATAATAATCCCTCATTCTCCAGATCACTCTCTATAATAATCCCTCATTTTCCAGATCAATCTCTATAATAATCCCTCATTCTCCAGATCAATCTCTATAATAATCCCCCATTCTCCAGATCACTCTCTATAATAATCCCTCATTCTCCAGATCACTCTCTATAATAATCCCTCATTCTCCAGATCACTCTCTATAATAATCCCTTATTCTCCAGATCAATCTCTATAATAATCCCTCATTCTCCAGATCACTCTCTATAATAATCCCTCATTCTCCAGATCACTCTCTATAATAATCCCTCATTCTCCAGATCACTCTCTATAATAATCCCTCATTCTCCAGATCACTCTCTATAATAATCCCTCATTCTCCAGATCACTCTCTATAATAATCCCTCATTCTCCAGATCACTCTCTATAATAATCCCTCATTCTCCAGATCACTCTCTATAATAATCCCTCATTCTCCAGATCACTCTCTATAATAATCCCTCATTCTCCAGATCACTCTCTATAATAATCCCTCATTCTCCAGATCACTCTCTATAATAATCCCTCATTCTCCAGATCACTCTCTATAATAATCCCTCATTCTCCAGATCACTCTCTATAATAATCCCTCATTCTCCAGATCACTCTCTATAATAATCCCTCATTCTCCAGATCACTCTCTATAATAATCCCTCATTCTCCAGAGCAATCTCTATAATAATCCCTCATTCTCCAGATCACTCTCTATAATAATCCCTCATTCTCCAGATCACTCTCTATAATAATCCCTCATTCTCCAGATCGCTCTCTATAATAATCCCTCATTCTCCAGATCAATCTCTATAATAATCCCTCATTCTCCAGATCACTCTCTATAATAATCCCTCATTCTCCAGATCAATCTCTATAATAATCCCTCATTCTCCAGATCACTCTCTATAATAATCCCTCATTCTCCAGATCACTCTCTATAATAATCCCTCATTCTCCAGATCACTCTCGATAATAATCCCTCATTCTCCAGATCAATTTCAATAATAATCCCTCATTCTCCAGATCACTCTCTATAATAATCCCTCATTCTCCAGATCACTCTCTATAATAATCCCTCATTCTCCAGATCAATCTCTATAATAATCCCTCATTATCCAGATCAATCTCTATAATAATCCCTCATTCTCCAGATCACTCTCTATAATAATCCCTCATTCTCCAGATCACTCTCTATAATAATCCCTCATTCTCCAGATCATTCTCTATAATAATCCCTCATTCTCCAGATCACTCTCTATAATAATCCCTCATTCTCCAGATCACTCTCTATAATAATCCCTCATTCTCCAGATCAATCTCTATAATAATCCCTCATTCTCCAGATCACTCTCTATAATAATCCCTCATTCTCCAGATCAATCTCTATAATAATTCCTCATTCTCCAGATCACTCTCTATAATAATCCCTCATTCTCCAGATCACTCTCTATAATAATTCCTCATTCTCCAGATCACTCTCTATAATAATCCCTCATTCTCCAGATCAATCTCTATAATAATCCCTCATTCTCCAGATCACTCTCTATAATAATCCCTCATTCTCCAGATCACTCTCTATGATAATCCCTCATTCTCCAGATCACTCTCTATAATAATTCCTCATTCTCCAGATCACACTCTATAATAATCCCTCATTCTCCAGATCACTCTCTATAATAATCCCTCATTCTCCAGATCAATCTCTATAATAATCCCTCATTCTCCAGATCACTCTCTATAATAATCCCCCATTCTCCAGATCACTCTCTATAATAATTCCTCATTCTCCAGATCACTCTCTATAATAATCCCTCATTCTCCAGATCAATCTCTATAATAATCCCTCATTCTCCAGATCACTCTCTATAATAATCCCTCATTCTCCAGATCAATCTCTATAATAATTCCTCATTCTCCAGATCACTCTCTATAATAATCCTTCATTCTCCAGATCACTCACTATAATAATTCCTCATTCTCCAGATCACTCTCTATAATAATCCCTCATTCTCCAGATCACTCTCTATAATAATTAATCATTCTCCAGATCACTCTCTATGATAATCCCTCATTCTCCAGATCACTCTCTATAATAATCCCTCATTCTCCAGATCAATCTCTATAATAATCCCTCATTCTCCAGATCACTCTCTATAATAATCCCTCATTCTCCATATCACTCTCTATAATAATTCCTCATTCTCCAGATCACTCTCTAAAATAATCCCTCATTCTCCAGATCAATCTCTATAATAATCCCTCATTCTCCAGATCAGTCTCTATAATAATCCCTCATTCTCCAGATCACTCTCTATAATAATTCCTCATTCTCCAGATCACTCTCTATAATAATCCCTCATTCTCCAGATCAACCTCTATAATAATCCCTCATTCTCCAGATCAATCTCTATAATAATCCCTCATTCCCCAGATCACTCTCTATAATAATCCCTCATTCTCCAGATCACTCTCTTTAACATTCCCTCATTCTCCAGATCATTCTCTATAATAATCCCTCATTCCCCAGATCACTCTCTATAATAATCCCTCATTCTCCAGATCAATCTCTATAATAATCCCTCATTCTCCAGATCACTCTCTTTAATAATCCCTCATTCTACAGATCACTCTCTATAATAATCCCTCATTCTCCAGATCAATCTCTATAATAATCCCTCATTCTCCAGATCACTCTCTATAATAATCCCTCATTCTCCAGATCACTCTCTTTAATAATCCCTCATTCTCCAGATCATTCTCTATAATAATCCCTCATTCCCCAGATCACTCTCTATAATAATCCCTCATTCTCCAGATCACTCTCTATAATAATCCCTCATTCTCCAGATCACTCTCTTTAATAATCCCTCATTCTACAGATCACTCTCTATAATAATCCCTCATTCTCCAGATCAATCTCTATAATAATCCCTCATTCTCCAGATCAATCTCTATAATAATCCCTCATTCTCCAGATCAATCTCTATAATAATCCCCCATTCTCCAGATCACTCTCTATAATAATCCCTCATTCTCCAGATCTCTCTCTATAATAATCCCTCATTCTCCAGATCACTCTCTATAATAATCCCACATTCTCCAGATCAATCTCTATAATAATCCCTCATTCTCCAGCTCAACCTCTATAATAATCTCTCATTCTCCAGATCACTCTCTATAATAATCCCTCATTCTCCAGATCACTCTCTATAATATACCCTCATTCTCCAGATCAATCTCTATAATAATCCCTCATTCTCCAGATCAATCTCTATAATAATCCCCCATTCTCCAGATCACTCTCTATAATAATCCCCCATTCTCCAGATCACTCTCTATAATAATCCCTCATTCTCCAGATCACTCTCTATAATAATCCCTCATTCTCCAGATCACTCTCTATAATAATCCCTTATTCTCCAGATCAATCTCTATAATAATCCCTCATTCTCCAGATCACTCTCTATAATAATCCCTCATTCTCCAGATCACTCTCTATAATAATCCCTCATTCTCCAGATCACTCTCTATAATAATCCCTCATTCTCCAGATCACTCTCTATAATAATCCCTCATTCTCCAGATCACTCTCTATAATAATCCCTCATTCTCCAGATCACTCTCTATAATAATCCCTCATTCTCCAGATCACTCTCTATAATAATCCCTCATTCTCCAGATCACTCTCTATAATAATCCCTCATTCTCCAGAACAATCTCTATAATAATCCCTCATTCTCCAGATCACTCTCTATAATAATCCCTCATTCTCCAGATCACTCTCTATAATAATCCCTCATTCTCCAGATCGCTCTCTATAATAATCCCTCATTCTCCAGATCAATCTCTATAATAATCCCTCATTCTCCATATCACTCTCTATAATAATCCCTCATTCTCCAGATCAATCTCTATAATAATCCCTCATTCTCCAGATCACTCTCTATAATAATCCCTCATTCTCCAGATCACTCTCTATAATAATCCCTCATTCTCCTGATCACTCTCGATAATAATCCCTCATTCTCCAGATCAATTTCAATAATAATCCCTCATTCTCCAGATCACTCTCTATAATAATCCCTCATTCTCCAGATCACTCTCTATAATAATCCCACATTCTCCAGATCAATCTCTATAATAATCCCTCATTCTCCAGCTCAACCTCTATAATAATCTCTCATTCTCCAGATCACTCTCTATAATAATCCCTCATTCTCCAGATCACTCTCTATAATATACCCTCATTCTCCAGATCAATCTCTATAATAATCCCTCATTCTCCAGATCAATCTCTATAATAATCCCCCATTCTCCAGATCACTCTCTATAATAATCCCCCATTCTCCAGATCACTCTCTATAATAATCCCTCATTCTCCAGATCACTCTCTATAATAATCCCTCATTCTCCAGATCACTCTCTATAATAATCCCTTATTCTCCAGATCAATCTCTATAATAATCCCTCATTCTCCAGATCACTCTCTATAATAATCCCTCATTCTCCAGATCACTCTCTATAATAATCCCTCATTCTCCAGATCACTCTCTATAATAATCCCTCATTCTCCAGATCACTCTCTATAATAATCCCTCATTCTCCAGATCACTCTCTATAATAATCCCTCATTCTCCAGATCACTCTCTATAATAATCCCTCATTCTCCAGATCACTCTCTATAATAATCCCTCATTCTCCAGATCACTCTCTATAATAATCCCTCATTCTCCAGAACAATCTCTATAATAATCCCTCATTCTCCAGATCACTCTCTATAATAATCCCTCATTCTCCAGATCACTCTCTATAATAATCCCTCATTCTCCAGATCGCTCTCTATAATAATCCCTCATTCTCCAGATCAATCTCTATAATAATCCCTCATTCTCCATATCACTCTCTATAATAATCCCTCATTCTCCAGATCAATCTCTATAATAATCCCTCATTCTCCAGATCACTCTCTATAATAATCCCTCATTCTCCAGATCACTCTCTATAATAATCCCTCATTCTCCTGATCACTCTCGATAATAATCCCTCATTCTCCAGATCAATTTCAATAATAATCCCTCATTCTCCAGATCACTCTCTATAATAATCCCTCATTC
Source organism: Heterodontus francisci (assembly GCF_036365525.1). Taxonomy (NCBI): domain Eukaryota; kingdom Metazoa; phylum Chordata; class Chondrichthyes; order Heterodontiformes; family Heterodontidae; genus Heterodontus; species Heterodontus francisci. The sequence goes on along the minus strand of NW_027142224.1, from coordinate 327,251 downwards.
TCCAGATCACTCTCTATAATAATCCCTCATTCTCCAGATCAATCTCTATAATAATCCCTCATTCTCCAGATCAATCTCTATAATAATCCCTCATTCTCCAGATCAATCTCTAGAATAATCCCTCATTCTCCAGATCAATCTCTATAATAATCCCTCATTCTCCAGATCACTCTCTATAATAATCCCCCATTCTCCAGACCACTCTCTATAATAATCCCTCATTCTCCAGATCAATCTCTATAATAATCCCTCATTCTCCAGATCACTCTCTATAATAATCCCTCATTCTCCAGATCACTCTCTATAATAATCCCTCATTCTCCAGATCACTCTCTATAATAATCCCTCATTCTCCAGATCACTCTCTATAATAATCCCTCATTCTCCAGATCACTCTCTATAATAATCCCTCATTCTCCAGATCAATCTCTATAATAATCCCTCATTCTCCAGATCAATCTCTATAATAATCCCTCATTCTCCAGATCACTCTCTATAATAATCCCTCATTCTCCAGATCACTCTCTGTAATAATCCCTCATTCTCCAGATCACTCTCTATAATAATCCCTCATTCTCCAGATCAATCTCTATAATAATCCCTCATTCTCCAGATCACTCTCTATAATAATCCCTCATTCTCCAGATCACTCTCTATAATAATCCCTCATTCTCCAGATCAATCTCTATAATAATCCTTCATTCTCCAGATCACTCTCTATAATAATCCCTCATTCTCCAGATCAATCTCTATAATAATCCCTCATTCTCCAGATCACTTTCCATAATAATCCCTCATTCTCCAGATCACTCTCTATAATAATCCCTCATTCTCCAGTTCAATCTCTATAATAATCCCTCATTCTCCAGATCAACCTCTATAATAATCCCTCATTCTCCAGATCACTCTCCATAATAATCCCTCATTCTCCAGATCACTCTCTATAATAATCCCTCATTCTCCAGATCACTCTCTATAATAATCCCTCATTCTCCAGATCACTCTCTATAATAATCCCTCATTCTCCAGATCAATCTCTATAATAATCCCTCATTCTCCAGATCACTCTCTATAATAATCCCTCATTCTCCAGATCAATCTCTATAATAATCCCTCATTCTCCAGATCAATCTCTATAATAATCCCTCATTCTCCAGATCAATCTCTATAATAATCCCTCATTCTCCAGATCAATCTCTATAATAATCCCTCATTCTCCAGATCAATCTCTATAATAATCCCTCATTCTCCAGATCACTCTCTATAATAATCCCTCATTCTCCAGATCAATCTCTATAATAATCCCTCATTCTCCAGATCACTCTCTATAATAATCCCTCATTCTCCAGTTCAATCTCTATAATAATCCCTCATTCTCCAGATCACTTTCTATAATAATCCCTCATTCTCCAGTTCAATCTCTATAATAATCCCTCATTCTCCAGATCAATCTCTATAATAATCCCTCATTCTCCAGATCAATCTCTATAATAATCCCTCATTCTCCAGATCACTCTCTATAATAATCCCTCATTCTCCAGTTCAATCTCTATAATAATCCCTCATTCTCCAGATCACTCTCTATAATAATCCCTCATTCTCCAGATCAATCTCTATAATAATCCCTCATTCTCCAGATCACTCTCTATAATAATCCCTCATTCTCCAGGTCAATCTCTATAATAATCCCTCATTCTCCAGGTCAATCTCTATAATAATCCCTCATTCTCCAGATCACTCTCTATAATAATCCCTCATTCTCCAGATCAATCTCTATAATAATCCCTCATTCTCCAGATCAATCTCTATAATAATCCCCCATTCTCCAGATCACTCTCTATAATAATCCTTCATTCTCCAGATCACTCTCTATAATAATCCCTCATTCTCCAGATCACTCTCTATAATAATCCCTCATTCTCCAGATCACTCTCTATAATAATCCCCCATTCTCCAGAACACTCTCTATAATTATCCCTCATTCTCCAGATCACTCTCTATAATAATCCCTCATTCTCCAGAAAAATCTCTATAATAATCCCTCATTCTCCAGATCACTCTCTATAATAATCCCCATTATCCAGAACACTCTCTATAATAATCCCTCATTCTCCAGATCAATCTCTATAATAATCTCTCATTCTCCAGATCACTCTCTATAATAATCCCCCATTCTCCAGAACACTCTCTATAATAATCCCTCATTCTCCAGATCAATCTCTATAATAATCCCTCATTCTCCAGATCACTCTCTATTATAAACCCTCATTCTCCAGATCACTCTCTATAATAATCCCTCATTCTCCATATCAATCTCTATAATAATCCCTCATTCTCCAGATCAATCTCTATAATAATCCCTCATTCTCCAGATCACTCTCCATAATAATCCCTCATTCTCCAGATCAATCTCTATAATAATCCCTCATTCTCCAGATCACTCTCTATAATAATCCCTCATTCTCCAGATCAATCTCTATAATAATCCCTCATTCTCCAGATCACTCTCCATAATAATCCCTCATTCTCCAGATCAATCTCTATAATTATCCCTCATTCTCCAGATCACTCTCCATAATAATCCCTCATTCTCCAGATCACTCTCTATAATAATCCCTCATTCTCCAGTTCAATCTCTATAATAATCCCTCATTCTCCAGATCAACCTCTATAATAATCCCTCATTCTCCAGATCACTCTCCATAATAATCCCTCATTCTCCAGATCACTCTCTATAATAATCCCTCATTCTCCAGATCACTCTCTATAATAATCCCTCATTCTCCAGATCACTCTCTATAATAATCCCTCATTCTCCAGATCACTCTCTATAATAATCCCTCATTCTCCAGATCACTCTCTATAATAATCCCTCATTCTCCAGATCAATCTCTATAATAATCCCTCATTCTCCAGATCAATCTCTATAATAATCCCTCATTCTCCAGATCAATCTCTATAATAATCCCTCATTCTCCAGATCAATCTCTATAATAATCCCTCATTCTCCAGATCAATCTCTATAATAATCCCTCATTCTCCAGATCACTCTCTATAATAATCCCTCATTCTCCAGATCAATCTCTATAATAATTCCTCATTCTCCAGATCACTCTCTATAATAATCCCTCATTCTCCAGATCACTCTCTATAATAATCCCTCATTCTCGAGATCAATCTCTATAATAATCCCTCATTCTCCAGTTCAATCTCTATAATAATCCCTCATTCTCCAGATCACTCTCTATAATAATCCCTCATTCTCCAGATCACTCTCTATAATAATCCCTCATTCTCCAGATCAATCTCTATAATAATCCCTCATTCTCCAGATCACTTTCTATAATAATCCCTCATTCTCCAGTTCAATCTCTATAATAATCCCTCATTCTCCAGATCAATCTCTATAATAATCCCTCATTCTCCAGATCAATCTCTATAATAATCCCTCATTCTCCAGATCACTCTCTATAACAATCCCCCATTCCCCAGATCACTCTCTATAATAATCCCTCATTCTCCAGATCACTCTCTATAATAATCCCTCATTCTCCAGATCACTCTCTATAATAATCCCTCATTCTCCAGATCACTCTCTATAATAATCCCCCATTCTCCAGAACACTCTCTATAATTATCCCTCATTCTCCAGATCACTCTCTATAATAATCCCTCATTCTGCAGAAAAATCTCTATAATAATCCCTCATTCTCCAGATCACTCTCTATAATAATCCGCATTTTCCAGAACACTCTCTATAATAATCCCTCATTCTCCAGATCACTCTCTATAATAATCTCTCATTCTCCAGATCACTCTCTATAATAATCCCCCATTCTCCAGAACACTCTCTATAATAATCCCTCATTCTCCAGATCAATCTCTATAATAATCCCTCATTCTCCAGATCACTCTCTATAATAATCCCTCATTCTCCAGATCACTCTCTATAATAATCCCTCATTCTCCAGATCACTCTCTATAATAATCCCCCATTCTCCAGAACACTCTCTATAATTATCCCTCATTCTCCAGATCACTCTCTATAATAATCCCTCATTCTCCAGAAAAATCTCTATAATAATCCCTCATTCTCCATATCACTCTCTATAATAATCCCCATTATCCAGAACACTCTCTATAATAATCCCTCATTCTCCAGATCACTCTCTATAATAATCTCTCATTCTCCAGATCTTTCTTTTGGGCCTCCTTATCTCGAGAGACAATGGATACGCGCCTGGAGGTGGTCAGTGGTTTGTGAAGCAGTGCCTGGAGTGGCTATAAAGGCCAATTCTGGAGTGACAGGCTCTTCCACAGGTGCTGCAGAGAAATTTGTTTGTTGGGGCTGTTGCACAGTTGGCTCTCCCCTTGCGCCTCTGTCTTTTTTCCTGCCAACTACTAAGTCTCTTCGACTCGCCACAATTTAGCCCTGTCTTTATGGCTGCCCGCCAGCTCTGGCGAATGCTGGCAACTGACTCCCACGACTTGTGATCAATGTCACACGATTTCATGTCGCGTTTGCAGACGTCTTTATAACGGAGACATGGACGGCCGGTGGGTCTGATACCAGTGGCGAGCTCACTGTACAATGTGTCTTTGGGGATCCTGCCATCTTCCATGCGGCTCACATGGCCAAGCCATCTCAAGCGCCGCTGACTCAGTAGTGTGTATAAGCTGGGGATGTTGGCCGCTTCAAGGACTTCTGTGTTGGAGATATAGTCCTGCCACCTGATGCCAAGTATTCTCCGAAGGCAGCGAAGATGGAATGAATTGAGACGTCGCTCTTGGCTGGCATACGTTGTCCAGGCCTCGCTGCCGTAGAGCAAGGTACTGAGGACACAGGCCTGATACACTCGGACTTTTGTGTTCCGTGTCAGTGCGCCATTTTCCCACACTCTCTTGGCCAGTCTGAACATAGCAGTGGAAGCCTTACCCATGCGCTTGTTGATTTCTGCATCTAGAGACAGGTTACTGGTGATAGTTGAGCCTAGGTAGGTGAACTCTTGAACCACTTCCAGAGCGTGGTCGCCAATATTGATGGATGGAGCATTTCTGACATCCTGCCCCATGATGTTCGTTTTCTTGAGGCTGATGGTTAGGCCAAATTCATTGCAGGCAGACGCAAACCTGTCGATGAGACTCTGCAGGCATTCTTCAGTGTGAGATGTTAAAGCAGCATCGTCAGCAAAGAGGAGTTCTCTGATGAGGACTTTCCGTACTTTGGACTTCGCTCTTAGACGGGCAAGGTTGAACAACCTGCCCCCTGATCTTGTGTGGAGGAAAATTCCTTCTTCAGAGGATTTGAACGCATGTGAAAGCAGCAGGGAGAAGAAAATCCCAAAAAGTGTGGGTGCGAGAACACAGCCCTGTTTCACACCACTCAGGATAGGAAAGGGCTCTGATGAGGAGCCACCATGTTGAATTGTGCCTTTCATATTGTCATGGAATGAGGTGATGATACTTAGTAGCTTTGGTGGACATCCGATCTTTTCTAGTAGTCTGAAGAGACCACGTCTGCTGACGAGGTCAAAGGCTTTGGTGAGATCAGTGAAAGCAATGTAGAGGGGCATCTGTTGTTCACGGCATTTCTCCTGTATCTGACGAAGGGAGAACAGCATGTCAATAGTCGATCTCTCTGCACGAAAGCCACACTGTGCCTCCAGATCACTCTCTATAATAATCCCTCATTCTCCAGATCACTCTCTATAATAATCCCTCATTCTCCAGATCACTCTCTATAATAATCCCTCATTCTCCAGATCACTCTCTATAATAATCCCCCATTCTCCAGAACACTCTCTATAATAATCCCTCATTCTCCAGATCAATCTCTATAATAATCCCTCATTCTCCAGATCACTCTCTATAATAATCCCTCATTCTCCAGATCACTCTCTATAATAATCCCTCATTCTCCAGATCAATCTCTATAATAATCCCTCATTCTCCAGATCACTCTCTATAATAATCCCTCATTCTCCAGATCAATCTCTATAATAATCCCTCATTCTCCAGATCACTCTCCATAATAATCCCTCATTCTCCAGATCACTCTCTATAATAATCCCTCATTCTCCAGTTCAATCTCTATAATAATCCCTCATTCTCCAGATCACTCTCTATAATAATCCCTCATTCTCCAGATCACTCTCTATAATAATCCCCCATTCTCCAGATCACTCTCTATAATAATCCCTCATTCTCCAGATCAATCTCGATAATAATCCCTCATTCTCCAGATCAACCTCTATAATAATCCCTCATTCTCCAGATCACTCTCTATAATAATCCCTCATTCTCCAGATCACTCTCTATAATAATCCCTCATTCTCCAGTTCAATCTCTATAATAATCCCTCATTCTCCAGATCAACCTCTATAATAATCCCTCATTCTCCAGATCACTCTCCATAATAATCCCTCATTCTCCAGATCACTCTCTATAATAATCCCTCATTCTCCAGATCACTCTCTATAATAATCCCTCATTCTCCAGATCACTCGCTATAATAATCCCTCATTCTCCAGATCACTCTCTATAATAATCCCTCATTCTCCAGATCACTCTCTATAATAATCCCTCATTCTCCAGATCAATCTCTATAATAATCCCTCATTCTCCAGATCAATCTCTATAATAATCCCTCATTCTCCAGATCAATCTCTATAATAATCCCTCATTCTCCAGATCAATCTCTATAATAATCCCTCATTCTCCAGATCAATCTCTATAATAATCCCTCATTCTCCAGATCACTCTCTATAATAATCCCTCATTCTCCAAATCAATCTCTATAATAATTCCTCATTCTCCAGATCACTCTCTATAATAATCCCTCATTCTCCAGATCACTCTCTATAATAATCCCTCATTCTCGAGATCAATCTCTATAATAATCCCTCATTCTCCAGTTCAATCTCTATAATAATCCCTCATTCTCCAGATCACTCTCTATAATAATCCCTCATTCTCCAGATCACTCTCTATAATAATCCCTCATTCTCCAGATCAATCTCTATAATAATCCCTCATTCTCCAGATCACTTTCTATAATAATCCCTCATTCTCCAGTTCAATCTCTATAATAATCCCTCATTCTCCAGATCAATCTCTATAATAATCCCTCATTCTCCAGATCAATCTCTATAATAATCCCTCATTCTCCAGATCACTCTCTATAACAATCCCCCATTCCCCAGATCACTCTCTATAATAATCCCTCATTCTCCAGATCACTCTCTATAATAATCCCTCATTCTCCAGATCACTCTCTATAATAATCCCTCATTCTCCAGATCACTCTCTATAATAATCCCCCATTCTCCAGAACACTCTCTATAATTATCCCTCATTCTCCAGATCACTCTCTATAATAATCCCTCATTCTCCAGAAAAATCTCTATAATAATCCCTCATTCTCCAGATCACTCTCTATAATAATCCCCATTATCCAGAACACTCTCTATAATAATCCCTCATTCTCCAGATCACTCTCTATAATAATCTCTCATTCTCCAGATCACTCTCTATAATAATCCCCCATTCTCCAGAACACTCTCTATAATAATCCCTCATTCTCCAGATCAATCTCTATAATAATCCCTCATTCTCCAGATCACTCTCTATAATAATCCCTCATTCTCCAGATCACTCTCTATAATAATCCCTCATTCTCCAGATCACTCTCTATAATAATCCCCCATTCTCCAGAACACTCTCTATAATTATCCCTCATTCTCCAGATCACTCTCTATAATAATCCCTCATTCTCCAGAAAAATCTCTATAATAATCCCTCATTCTCCAGATCACTCTCTATAATAATCCCCATTATCCAGAACACTCTCTATAATAATCCCTCATTCTCCAGATCACTCTCTATAATAATCTCTCATTCTCCAGATCACTCTCTATAATAATCCCCCATTCTCCAGAACACTCTCTATAATAATCCCTCATTCTCCAGATCAATCTCTATAATAATCCCTCATTCTCCAGATCACTCTCTATAATAATCCCTCATTCTCCAGATCACTCTCTATAATAATCCCTCATTCTCCAGATCAATCTCTATAATAATCCCTCATTCTCCAGATCACTCTCTATAATAATCCCTCATTCTCCAGATCAATCTCTATAATAATCCCTCATTCTCCAGATCACTCTCCATAATAATCCCTCATTCTCCAGATCACTCTCTATAATAATCCCTCATTCTCCAGTTCAATCTCTACAATAATCCCTCATTCTCCAGATCAACCTCTATAATAATCCCTCATTCTCCAGATCACTCTCCATAATAATCCCTCATTCTCCAGATCACTCTCTATAATAATCCCTCATTCTCCAGATCACTCTCTATAATAATCCCTCATTCTCCAGATCACTCTCTATAATAATCCCTCATTCTCCAGATCACTCTCTATAATAATCCCTCATTCTCCAGATCACTCTCTATAATAATCCCTCATTCTCCAGATCAATCTCTATAATAATCCCTCATTCTCCAGATCAATCTCTATAATAATCCCTCATTCTCCAGATCAATCTCTATAATAATCCCTCATTCTCCAGATCAATCTCTATAATAATCCCTCATTCTCCAGATCAATCTCTATAATAATCCCTCATTCTCCAGATCACTCTCTATAATAATCCCTCATTCTCCAGATCAATCTCTATAATAATTCCTCATTCTCCAGATCACTCTCTATAATAATCCCTCATTCTCCAGATCACTCTCTATAATAATCCCTCATTCTCGAGATCAATCTCTATAATAATCCCTCATTCTCCAGTTCAATCTCTATAATAATCCCTCATTCTCCAGATCACTCTCTATAATAATCCCTCATTCTCCAGATCACTCTCTATAATAATCCCTCATTCTCCAGATCAATCTCTATAATAATCCCTCATTCTCCAGATCACTTTCTATAATAATCCCTCATTCTCCAGTTCAATCTCTATAATAATCCCTCATTCTCCAGATCAATCTCTATAATAATCCCTCATTCTCCAGATCAATCTCTATAATAATCCCTCATTCTCCAGATCACTCTCTATAACAATCCCTCATTCTCCAGTTCAATCTCTATAATAATCCCTCATTCTCCAGATCACTTTCTATAATAATCCCTCATTCTCCAGTTCAATCTCTATAATAATCCCTCATTCTCCAGATCAATCTCTATAATAATCCCTCATTCTCCAGATCACTCTCTATAATAATCCCTCATTCTCCAGATCAATCTCTATAATAATCCCTCATTCTCCAGATCACTCTCCATAATAATCCCTCATTCTCCAGATCACTCTCTATAATAATCCCACATTCTCCAGTTCAATCTCTATAATAATCCCTCATTCTCCAGATCAACCTCTATAATAATCCCTCATTCTCCAGATCACTCTCCATAATAATCCCTCATTCTCCAGATCACTCTCTATAATAATCCCTCATTCTCCAGATCACTCTCTATAATAATCCCTCATTCTCCAGATCACTCTCTATAATAATCCCTCATTCTCCAGATCACTCTCTATAATAATCCCTCATTCTCCAGATCACTCTCTATAATAATCCCTCATTCTCCAGATCAATCTCTATAATAATCCCTCATTCTCCAGATCAATCTCTATAATAATCCCTCATTCTCCAGATCAATCTCTATAATAATCCCTCATTCTCCAGATCAATCACTATAATAATCCCTCATTCTCCAGATCAATCTCTATAATAATCCCTCATTCTCCAGATCACTCTCTATAATAATCCCTCATTCTCCAGATCAATCTCTATAATAATTCCACATTCTCCAGATCACTCTCTATAATAATCCCTCATTCTCCAGATCACTCTCTATAATAATCCCTCATTCTCGAGATCAATCTCTATAATAATCCCTCATTCTCCAGTTCAATCTCTATAATAATCCCTCATTCTCCAGATCACTCTCTATAATAATCCCTCATTCTCCAGATCACTCTCTATAATAATCCCTCATTCTCCAGATCAATCTCTATAATAATCCCTCATTCTCCAGATCACTTTCTATAATAATCCCTCATTCTCCAGTTCAATCTCTATAATAATCCCTCATTCTCCAGATCAATCTCTATAATAATCCCTCATTCTCCAGATCAATCTCTATAATAATCCCTCATTCTCCAGATCACTCTCTATAACAATCCCTCATTCTCCAGTTCAATCTCTATAATAATCCCTCATTCTCCAGATCACTTTCTATAATAATCCCTCATTCTCCAGTTCAATCTCTATAATAATCCCTCATCCTCCAGATCAATCTCTATAATAATCCCTCATTCTCCAGATCACTCTCTATAATAATCCCTCATTCTCCAGATCAATCTCTATAATAATCCCTCATTCTCCAGATCACTCTCCATAATAATCCCTCATTCTCCAGATCACTCTCTATAATAATCCCTCATTCTCCAGTTCAATCTCTATAATAATCCCTCATTCTCCAGATCAACCTCTATAATAATCCCTCATTCTCCAGATCACTCTCCATAATAATCCCTCATTCTCCAGATCACTCTCTATAATAATCCCTCATTCTCCAGATCACTCTCTATAATAATCCCTCATTCTCCAGATCACTCTCTATAATAATCCCTCATTCTCCAGATCACTCTCTATAATAATCCCTCATTCTCCAGATCACTCTCTATAATAATCCCTCATTCTCCAGATCAATCTCTATAATAATCCCTCATTCTCCAGATCAATCTCTATAATAATCCCTCATTCTCCAGATCAATCTCTATAATAATCCCTCATTCTCCAGATCAATCTCTATAATAATCCCTCATTCTCCAGATCAATCTCTATAATAATCCCTCATTCTCCAGATCACTCTCTATAATAATCCCTCATTCTCCAGATCAATCTCTATAATAATTCCTCATTCTCCAGATCACTCTCTATAATAATCCCTCATTCTCCAGATCACTCTCTATAATAATCCCTCATTCTCCAGATCACTCTCTATAATAATCCATCATTCTCCAGTTCAATCTCTATAATAATCCCTCATTCTCCAGATCACTCTCTATAATAATCCCTCATTCTCCAGTTCAATCTCTATAATAATCCCTCATTCTCCAGATCACTTTCTATAATAATCCCTCATTCTCCAGTTCAATCTCTATAATAATCCCTCATTCTCCAGATCACTCTCTATAATAATCCCTCATTCTCCAGATCACTCTCTATAATAATCCCTCATTCTCCAGATCAATCTCTATAATAATCCCTCATTCTCCAGATCACTCTCTATAATAATCCCTCATTCTCCAGTTCAATCTCTATAATAATCCCTCATTCTCCAGATCACTCTCTATAATAATCCCTCATTCTCCAGATCAATCTCTATAATAATCCCTCATTCTCCAGATCAATGTCTATAATAATCCCTCATTCTCCAGATCAATCTCTATAATAATCCCTCATTCTCCAGATCACTTTCTATAATAATCCCTCATTCTCCAGTTCAATCTCTATAATAATCCCTCATTCTCCAGATCAATCTCTATAATAATCCCTCATTCTCCAGATCACTCTCTATAATAATCCCTCATTCTCCAGATCACTCTCTATAATAATCCCTCATTCTCCAGATCAATCTCTATAATAATCCCTCATTCTCCAGATCACTTTCTATAATAATCCCTCATTCTCCAGTTCAATCTCTATAATAATCCCTCATTCTCCAGATCAATCTCTATAATAATCCCTCATTCTCCAGATCAATCTCTATAATAATCCCTCATTCTCCAGATCACTCTCTATAACAATCCCTCATTCTCCAGTTCAATCTCTATAATAATCCCTCATTCTCCAGATCACTTTCTATAATAATCCCTCATTCTCCAGTTCAATCTCTATAATAATCCCTCATCCTCCAGATCAATCTCTATAATAATCCCTCATTCTCCAGATCACTCTCTATAATAATCCCTCATTCTCCAGATCAATCTCTATAATAATCCCTCATTCTCCAGATCACTCTCCATAATAATCCCTCATTCTCCAGATCACTCTCTATAATAATCCCTCATTCTCCAGTTCAATCTCTATAATAATCCCTCATTCTCCAGATCAACCTCTATAATAATCCCTCATTCTCCAGATCACTCTCCATAATAATCCCTCATTCTCCAGATCACTCTCTATAATAATCCCTCATTCTCCAGATCACTCTCTATAATAATCCCTCATTCTCCAGATCACTCTCTATAATAATCCCTCATTCTCCAGATCACTCTCTATAATAATCCCTCATTCTCCAGATCACTCTCTATAATAATCCCTCATTCTCCAGATCAATCTCTATAATAATCCCTCATTCTCCAGATCAATCTCTATAATAATCCCTCATTCTCCAGATCAATCTCTATAATAATCCCTCATTCTCCAGATCAATCTCTATAATAATCCCTCATTCTCCAGATCAATCTCTATAATAATCCCTCATTCTCCAGATCACTCTCTATAATAATCCCTCATTCTCCAGATCAATCTCTATAATAATTCCTCATTCTCCAGATCACTCTCTATAATAATCCCTCATTCTCCAGATCACTCTCTATAATAATCCCTCATTCTCCAGATCACTCTCTATAATAATCCATCATTCTCCAGTTCAATCTCTATAATAATCCCTCATTCTCCAGATCACTCTCTATAATAATCCCTCATTCTCCAGTTCAATCTCTATAATAATCCCTCATTCTCCAGATCACTTTCTATAATAATCCCTCATTCTCCAGTTCAATCTCTATAATAATCCCTCATTCTCCAGATCACTCTCTATAATAATCCCTCATTCTCCAGATCACTCTCTATAATAATCCCTCATTCTCCAGATCAATCTCTATAATAATCCCTCATTCTCCAGATCACTCTCTATAATAATCCCTCATTCTCCAGTTCAATCTCTATAATAATCCCTCATTCTCCAGATCACTCTCTATAATAATCCCTCATTCTCCAGATCAATCTCTATAATAATCCCTCATTCTCCAGATCAATGTCTATAATAATCCCTCATTCTCCAGATCAATCTCTATAATAATCCCTCATTCTCCAGATCACTTTCTATAATAATCCCTCATTCTCCAGTTCAATCTCTATAATAATCCCTCATTCTCCAGATCAATCTCTATAATAATCCCTCATTCTCCAGATCAATCTCTATAATAATCCCTCATTCTCCAGATCACTCTCTATAATAATCCCTCATTCTCCAGATCAATCTCTATAATAATTCCTCATTCTCCAGATCACTCTCTATAATAATCCCTCATTCTCCAGATCACTCTCTATAATAATCCCTCATTCTCCAGATCACTCTCTATAATAATCCATCATTCTCCAGTTCAATCTCTATAATAATCCCTCATTCTCCAGATCACTCTCAAAAATAATCCCTCATTCTCCAGTTCAATCTCTATAATAATCCCTCATTCTCCAGATCACTTTCTATAATAATCCCTCATTCTCCAGTTCAATCTCTATAATAATCCCTCATTCTCCAGATCACTCTCTATAATAATCCCTCATTCTCCAGATCACTCTCTATAATAATCCCTCATTCTCCAGATCAATCTCTATAATAATCCCTCATTCTCCAGATCACTCTCTATAATAATCCCTCATTCTCCAGTTCAATCTCTATAATAATCCCTCATTCTCCAGATCACTCTCTATAATAATCCCTCATTCTCCAGATCAATCTCTATAATAATCCCTCATTCTCCAGATCAATGTCTATAATAATCCCTCATTCTCCAGATCAATCTCTATAATAATCCCTCATTCTCCAGATCACTCTTTATAATAATCCCTCATTCTCCAGATCAATCTCTATAATAATTCCTCATTCTCCAGATCACTCTCTATAATAATCCCTCATTCTCCAGATCACTCTCTATAATAATCCCTCATTCTCCAGTTCAATCTCTATAATAATCCCTCATTCTCCAGATCACTCTCTATAATAATCCCTCATTCTCCAGATCACTCTCTATAATAATCCCTCATTCTCCAGATCAATCTCTATAATAATCCCTCATTCTCCAGGTCAATCTCTATAATAATCCCTCATTCTCCAGGTCAATCTCTATAATAATCCCTCATTCTCCAGATCACTCTCTATAATAATCCCTCATTCTCCAGATCAATCTCTATAATAATCCCTCATTCTCCAGATCAATCTCTATAATAATCCCCCATTCTCCAGATCACTCTCTATAATAATCCCTCATTCTCCAGATCACTCTCTATAATAATCCCTCATTCTCCAGATCACTCTCTATAATAATCCCTCATTCTCCAGATCACTCTCTATAATAATCCCCCATTCCACAGAACACTCTCTATAATTATCCCTCATTCTCCAGATCACTCTCTATAATAATCCCTCATTCTCCAGAAAAATCTCTATAATAATCCCTCATTCTCCAGATCACTCTCTATAATAATCCCCATTATCCAGAACACTCTCTATAATAATCCCTCATTCTCCAGATCACTCTCTATAATAATCTCTCATTCTCCAGATCACTCTCTATAATAATCCCCCATTCTCCAGAACACTCTCTATAATAATCCCTCATTCTCCAGATCAATCTCTATAATAATCCCTCATTCTCCAGATCACTCTCTATAATAATCCCTCATTCTCCAGATCACTCTCTATAATAATCCCTCATTCTCCAGATCACTCTCTATAATAATCCCTCATTCTCCAGATCAATCTCTATAATAATCCCTCATTCTCCAGATCACTCTCCATAATAATCCCTCATTCTCCAGATCACTCTCTATAATAATCCCTCATTCTCCAGTTCAATCTCTATAATAATCCCTCATTCTCCAGATCAACCTCTATAATAATCCCTCATTCTCCAGATCACTCTCCATAATAATCCCTCATTCTCCAGATCACTCTCTATAATAATCCCTCATTCTCCAGATCACTCTCTATAATAATCCCTCATTCTCCAGTTCACTCTCTATAATAATCCCTCATTCTCCAGATCACTCTCTATAATAATCCCTCATTCTCCAGATCACTCTCTATAATAATCCCTCATTCTCCAGATCAATCTCTATAATAATCCCTCATTCTCCAGATCAATCTCTATAATAATCCCTCATTCTCCAGATCAATCTCTATAATAATCCCTCATTCTCCAGATCAATCTCTATAATAATCCCTCATTCTCCAGATCAATCTCTATAATAATCCCTCATTCTCCAGATCACTCTCTATAATAATCCCTCATTCTCCAGATCAATCTCTATAATAATTCCTCATTCTCCAGATCACTCTCTATAATAATCCCTCATTCTCCAGATCACTCTCTATAATAATCCCTCATTCTCGAGATCAATCTCTATAATAATCCCTCATTCTCCAGTTCAATCTCTATAATAATCCCTCATTCTCCAGATCACTCTCTATAATAATCCCTCATTCTCCAGATCACTCTCTATAATAATCCCTCATTCTCCAGATCAATCTCTATAATAATCCCTCATTCTCCAGATCACTTTCTATAATAATCCCTCATTCTCCAGTTCAATCTCTATAATAATCCCTCATTCTCCAGATCAATCTCTATAATAATCCCTCATTCTCCAGATCAATCTCTATAATAATCCCTCATTCTCCAGATCACTCTCTATAACAATCCCTCATTCTCCAGTTCAATCTCTATAATAATCCCTCATTCTCCAGATCACTTTCTATAATAATCCCTCATTCTCCAGTTCAATCTCTATAATAATCCCTCATTCTCCAGATCAATCTCTATAATAATCCCTCATTCTCCAGATCAATCTCTATAATAATCCCTCATTCTCCAGATCACTCTCTATAATAATCCCTCATTCTCCAGATCAATCTCTATAATAATTCCTCATTCTCCAGATCACTCTCTATAATAATCCCTCATTCTCCAGATCACTCTCTATAATAATCCCTCATTCTCCAGATCACTCTCTATAATAATCCATCATTCTCCAGTTCAATCTCTATAATAATCCCTCATTCTCCAGATCACTCTCTATAATAATCCCTCATTCTCCAGTTCAATCTCTATAATAATCCCTCATTCTCCAGATCACTTTCTATAATAATCCCTCATTCTCCAGTTCAATCTCTATAATAATCCCTCATTCTCCAGATCACTCTCTATAATAATCCCTCATTCTCCAGATCACTCTCTATAATAATCCCTCATTCTCCAGATCAATCTCTATAATAATCCCTCATTCTCCAGATCACTCTCTATAATAATCCCTCATTCTCCTGTTCAATCTCTATAATAATCCCTCATTCTCCAGATCACTCTCTATAATAATCCCTCATTCTCCAGATCAATCTCTATAATAATCCCTCATTCTCCAGATCAATGTCTATAATAATCCCTCATTCTCCAGATCAATCTCTATAATAATCCCTCATTCTCCAGATCACTCTCTATAATAATCCCTCATTCTCCAGATCAATCTCTATAATAATTCCTCATTCTCCAGATCACTCTCTATAATAATCCCTCATTCTCCAGATCACTCTCTATAATAATCCCTCATTCTCCAGTTCAATCTCTATAATAATCCCTCATTCTCCAGATCACTCTCTATAATAATCCCTCATTCTCCAGATCACTCTCTATAATAATCCCTCATTCTCCAGATCAATCTCTATAATAATCCCTCATTCTCCAGATCACTTTCTATAATAATCCCTCATTCTCCAGTTCAATCTCTATAATAATCCCTCATTCTCCAGATCAATCTCTATAATAATCCCTCATTCTCCAGATCAATCTCTATAATAATCCCTCATTCTCCAGATCACTCTCTATAACAATCCCTCATTCTCCAGTTCAATCTCTAGAATAATCCCTCATTCTCCAGATCACTTTCTATAATAATCCCTCATTCTCCAGTTCAATCTCTATAATAATCCCTCATTCTCCAGATCAATCTCTATAATAATCCCTCATTCTCCAGATCAATCTCTATAATAATCCCTCATTCTCCAGTTCAATCTCTATAATAATCCCTCATTCTCCAGATCACTCTCTATAATAATCCATCATTCTCCAGTTCAATCTCTATAATAATCCCTCATTCTCCAGATCACTCTCTATAATAATCCCTCATTCTCCAGTTCAATCTCTATAATAATCCCTCATTCTCCAGATCACTTTCTATAATAATCCCTCATTCTCCAGTTCAATCTCTATAATAATCCCTCATTCTCCAGATCACTCTCTATAATAATCCCTCATTCTCCAGATCACTCTCTATAATAATCCCTCATTCTCCAGATCAATCTCTATAAAAATCCCTCATTCTCCAGATCACTCTCTATAATAATCCCTCATTCTCCAGTTCAATCTCTATAATAATCCCTCATTCTCCAGATCACTCTCTATAATAATCCCTCATTCTCCAGATCAATCTCTATAATAATCCCTCATTCTCCAGATCAATCTCTATAATAATCCCTCATTCTCCAGATCAATCTCTATAATAATCCCTCATTCTCCAGATCACTCTCTATAATAATCCCTCATTCTCCAGATCAATCTCTATAATAATTCCTCATTCTCCAGATCACTCTCTATAATAATCCCTCATTCTCCAGATCACTCTCTATAATAATCCCTCATTCTCCAGTTCAATCTCTATAATAATCCCTCATTCTCCTGATCACTCTCTATAATAATCCCTCATTCTCCAGATCACTCTCTATAATAATCCCTCATTCTCCAGTTCAATCTCTATAATAATCCCTCATTCTCCAGATCAATCTCTATAATAATCCCTCATTCTCCAGATCAATCTCTATAATAATCCCTCATTCTCCAGATCACTGTCTATAACAATCCCTCATTCTCCAGATCACTCTCTATAATAATCCCTCATTCTCTAAATCACTCTCTATAATAATCCCTCATTCTCCAGATCAATCTCTATAATAATCCCTCATTCTCCAGATCACTCTCTATAATAATCCCTCATTCTCCAGATCAATCTCTATAATAATCCCTCATTCTCCAGATCACTCTCTTTAATAATCCCTCATTCTCCAGATCACTCTCTATAATAATCCCTCATTCTCCAGATCATTCTCTATAATAATCCCTCATTCCCCAGATCACTCTCTATAATAATCCCTCATTCTCCAGATCAATCTCTATAATAATCCCTCATTCTCCAGATCACTCTCTATAATAATCCCTCATTCTCCAGATCACTCTCTATAATAATTCCTCATTCTCCGGATCACTCTCTATAATAATCCCTCATTCTCCAGATCAATCTCTATAATAATCCCTCATTCTCCAGATCACTCTCTATAATAATCCCTCATTCTCCAGATCACTCTCTATAATAATCCCCCATTCCCAGATCACTCTCGATAATAATCCCTCATTCTCCAGATCACTCTCTATAATAATCCCTCATTCTCCAGATCACTCTCTATAATAATCCCTCATTCTCCAGATCACTCTCTATAATAATCCCTCATTCTCCAGATCACTCTCTATAATAATCCCTCATTCTCCAGATCACTCTCTATAATAATCCCTCATTCTCCAGATCACTCTCTATAATAATCCCTCATTCTCCAGATCACTCTCTATAATAATCCCTCATTCTCCAGATCACTCTCTATAATAATTCCTCATTCTCCAGATCACTCTCTATAATAATCCCTCATTCTCCAGATCAATCTCTATAATAATCCCTCATTCTCCAGATCACTCTCTATAATAATCCCTCATTCTCCAGATCACTCTCTATAATAATCCCTCATTCTCCAGATCACTCTCTATAATAATTCCTCATTCTCCAGATCACTCTCTATAATAATCCCTCATTCTCCAGATCAATCTCTATAATAATCCCTCATTCTCCAGATCACTCTCTATAATAATCCCACATTCTCCAGATCACTCTCTATAATAATCCCTCATTCTCCAGATCACTCTCTATAATAATCCCTCATTCTCCAGATCACTCTCTATAATAATTCCTCATTCTCCAGATCACTCTCTATAATAATCCCTCATTCTCCAGATCACTCTCTATAATAATCCCTCATTCTCCAGATCAATCTCTATAATAATCCCTCATTCTCCAGATCACTCTCTATAATAATCCCTCATTCTCCAGATCACTCTCTATAATAATCCCTCATTCTCCAGATCATTCTCTATAATAATCCCTCATTCCCCAGATCACTCTCTATAATAATCCCTCATTCTCCAGATCAATCTCTATAATAATCCCTCATTCTCCAGATCACTCTCTATAATAATCCCTCATTCTCCAGATCACTCTCTATAATAATTCCTCATTCTCCGGATCACTCTCTATAATAATCCCTCATTCTCCAGATCAATCTCTATAATAATCCCTCATTCTCCAGATCACTCTCTATAATAATCCCTCATTCTCCAGATCACTCTCTATAATAATTCCTCATTCTCCAGATCACTCTCTATAATAATCCCTCATTCTCCAGATCAATCTCTATAATAATCCCTCATTCTCCAGATCACTCTCTATAATAATCCCACATTCTCCAGATCACTCTCTATAATAATCCCTCATTCTCCAGATCACTCTCTATAATAATCCCTCATTCTCCAGATCACTCTCTATAATAATTCCTCATTCTCCAGATCACTCTCTATAATAATCCCTCATTCTCCAGATCACTCTCTATAATAATCCCTCATTCTCCAGATCAATCTCTATAATAATCCCTCATTCTCCAGATCACTCTCTGTAATAATCCCTCATTCTCCAGATCACTCTCTATAATAATTCCTCATTTTCCAGATCACTCTCTATAATAATCCCTCATTCTCCAGATCAATCTCTATAATAATCCCTCATTCTCCAGATCACTCTCTATAATAATCCCTCATTCTCCAGATCACTCTCTATAATAATTCCTCATTCTCCAGATCACTCTCTATAATAATCCCTCATTCTCCAGATCAACCTCTATAATAATCCCTCATTCTCCAGATCAATCTCTATAATAATCCCTCATTCTCCAGATCACTCTCTATAATAATCCTTCATTCTCCAGATCACTCTCTATAATAATCCCTCATTCTCCAGATCACTCTCTATAATAATCCCTCATTCTCCAGATCAATCTCTATAATAATCCCTCATTCTCCAGATCAATCTCTATAATAATCCCTCATTCTCCAGATCAATCTCTATAATAATCCCTCATTCTCCAGATCAATCTCTATAATAATCCCCCATTCTCCAGATCACTCTCTATAATAATCCCTCATTCTCCAGATCACTCTCTATAATAATCCCTCATTCTCCAGATCACTCTCAATAATAATTCCTCATTCTCCAGATCACTCTCTATAATAATCCCTCATTCTCCAGATCACTCTCTATAATAATCCCACATTCTCCAGATCACTCTCTATACTAATCCCACATTCTCCAGATCAATCTCTATAATAATCCCTCATTCTCCAGATCAACCTCTATAATAATCCCTCATTCTCCAGATCACTCTCTATAATAATCCCTCATTCTCCAGATCACTCTCTATAATAATCCCTCATTCTCCAGATCACTCTCTATAATAACCCCTCATTCTCCAGATCACTCTCTATAATAATTCCTCATTCTCCAGATCACTCTCTATAATAATCCCTCATTCTCCAGATCAATCTCTATAATAATCCCTCATTCTCCAGATCACTCTCTATAATAATCCCTCATTCTCCAGTTCAATCTCTATAATAATCCCTCATTCTCCAGATCAATCTCTATAATAATCCCTCATTCTCCAGATCACTCTCTATAATAATCCCTCATTCTCCAGATCACTCTCTATAATAATCCCCCATTCCCAGATCACTCTCGATAATAATCCCTCATTCTCCAGATCACTCTCGATAATAATCCCTCATTCTCCAGATCAATCTCAATAATAATCCTTCATTCTCCAGATCACTCTCTATAATAATCCCCCGTTCACAGGTCACTCTCTATAATAATCTCCAGGTTACTCTTTATAAACTGGGCAGCGCAGTGGTGCTGTGGTTAGTACCGCAGCCTCACAGCTCCAGGAACCCGGGTTCACTTCTGGGTACTGCCTGTGTGGAGTTTGCCAGTTCTCCCTGTGACCACTTGGGCTTTCGCCAGGTGCTTCGGTTCCCTCCCACAACCAAAGACTTGCAGGTGACAGGTAAATTAGTTGTTGTACATTGACCCTAGTGTAGGTAGGTGGTAGGGAATATCGGATTACTGCAGGGTTCGTATAAATGGTTGGTTGTTGGTCGGCACAGACTCGGTGGGCCGAAGGACCTGTTTCACCACTGTGTCTCTAAAATAATTTAAAATATTCCCTCATTCTCCAGATCATTCTCTATAATAATCCCCCATTCTCCAGATCACTCCCCGCAATAATCCTCCCATTCCCCAGGTCGCTCCCTGCATGGGTCCCCCCCCCTTCACCAGGCCACTCCCCGCAATCGTGCCCCCTTCCGCAGGTCGCTCCCCTCAATCCTCCCACATTCCCCAGGTCGCTCCCCGCAATTTTCCCCCCTTCTCCTGATCGTTCCCCGTAATCGTCCCCCTTCCCCAGCTCGCTCCCCGACATCATCCCACATTCCCCTGGTAGCTCCCCGCAATCGTCCCTCATTCCACAGGTCTCTCACCATAATCGTTCCACCTTCCCCAGGTCGCTCCCCGCAACCGTCCCCCATTCCCCTGGTCACTCCCCGCAATCGTCCCCACTTCTGCAGGTCTCTCACCGCAATCGTACCCACTTCCCCAGTTCGCTCCCCGCAATCTTCCCCATTCCCCAGGTCACTCTGTGCAATCGTCCTGCATTCCCCAGGTTGCTCCTCGCAATCGTCTGCCCATTCCCCAGATCGCACCCGACAATTGTCTCCCCATCCCCAGGTCGCTCCCCGCAATTGCTCCCATTCCCCAGGTCACTCCCGGCAATCGTTCCCAATTTCCCAGGTTGCTCCCCGCAATTGTCTCACCTTCCCCAGGTCGCTCCCCGCAATCGCTCCCATTCCCCAAGTCACTCCCTGCAATCGTCCCCAATTTCCCAGGTCACTCTCTGCTTTCATCCCCCGTTCGCCAGGTCATTCCCCGCAAACGCTCCCATTCCCGAGGTTGCTCCCCGCAATCATCCCCCATTCCAGACATTGCTCCCAGCAATCCTCCCCCATGCCCCAGGTCGCTCCTCGCAATCGTCCCCCATTCCCCAGGTAGCTTCACGAATTCATCCCCCATTCTCCCAAGTCGCTCCTCTCAATAGTCAACCATTCCCGAGGTTGCTCCCCGCAATCGTCCCCCATTCCAGACATTGCTCCCAGCAATCCTCCCCCATGCCCCAACTCGCTCCTCGCAATCATCCCCCATTCCCCAGGTAGCTTCACGCAATCTTCCGCATTCCCCAGGAACTCCCCGCAATCATCAATCATTCCCCAACTCGCTCCTCGCAATCGTCCCCCATTCCCCAGGTAGCTACACGCAATCTTCTGCATTCCACAGATCGCTCCTCGCAATCGTCCCCCATTCCCCAGGTCGCTCCCCGCAACCATCCCCATTCCCCAGGTCACTCCCTGCAATCATCTCCACTTCCGCAGGTCGCTCCCCGCAATCGTTCCCCCTTCCCCATTTTGCTCCCCGCAATCTTCCCATATTCCCCAGGTCACTCCCCGCAATCGTACCCCATTCCCCCGGTTGCTCCCCATAAACGTCCCCCAATCCCCAGGTTGCTCCCCGCAATCGTCCCCCATTCCCCAGTTCACTCCCTGCAATAGTCCCCCATTCCCCAGGTCGCTCCTTGCAATCGTCCCTACTTTCCCAGGTCACTCTCTGCTTTCATCCCCCAATCCCCAGGTCGCTTCTCGCAATCGTCCCCCATTCCCCAGTTCACTCCCTGCAATAGTCCCCCATTCCCCAGGTCGCTCCTTGCAATCGTCCCTACTTTCCCAGGTCACTCTCTGCTTTCATCCCCCAATCCCCAGGTCGCTTCTCGCAATCGTCCCCCATTCCCCAGATTGCTCCCCGCAATTGTCTCCCCTTCCCCAGGTCGCTCCCCGCAATCGTCCCCAATTTCCCAGGTCGCTCTCTGCTTTCATCCCCCCTTCCCCAGGTCGCTCCCCGCAATCGTCCCCCATTCCCCAGGTAGCTGCACGCAATCTTCCGCATTCCCCAGGTAGCTGCCCGCAATCATCAATCATTCCCCAACTCGCTCCTCGCAATCGTCCCCCATTCCACAGATCGCTCCTCGCAATCGTCCCCCATTCCCCAGGTCGCTCCCCGCAACCGTCCCCATTCCCCAGGTCACTCCCTGCAATCATCTCCACTTCCGCAGGTCACTCCCCGCACTCGTTCCCCCTTCCCCATTTCGTTCCCCGCAATCTTCCCATATTCCCCAGGTCACTCCCTGCAATCGTCCCCAATTTCCCAGGTCACTCTCTGCTTTTATCCCCCATTCCCCGGGTTGCTCCCCGCAATTGTCTCCCCTTCCCCAGGTCGCTCCCCACAATCGCTCCCATTCCCCAGGTCGCTCCCCACAATCGTCCCCAATTTCCCAGGTCGCTCTCTGCTTTCATCCCCCGTTCGCCAGGTCATTCCCCGCAAACGCTCCCATTCCTGAGGTTGCTCCCCGCAATCATCCCCCATTCCAGACATTGCTCCCAGCAATCCTCCCCCATGCCCCAGGTCGCTCCTCGCAATCGTCCCCCATTCCCCAGGTAGCTTCACGCATTCATCCCCCATTCTCCCAAGTCGCTCCTCGCAATCGTCCCCCATTCCCCAGGTCGCTTCCCACAATCCTCCCCATTCCCCAGGTCGCTCCCCGCAATCGTCCCCCATTCCCCAGTTCGCTTCCCGCAATCCTCCCCCATTCGCCAGGTCGCTCCCCGCAATCGTCCCCCATTCCCTAGGTTGCTCCCCGCAATCGTCCCCCATTCCCAAGGTAGCTTACCGCATTCGTCCCCCATTCTCCCAAGTCGCTCCTCTCAATAGTCAACCATTCCCGAGGTTGCTCCCCGCAATCTTCCCACATTCCCCAGGTCACTCCCCGCAATCGTCCCCCATTCGCCAGGTCGCTCCCCGCAATCCTCCCCCATTCCCCAGGTTGCTCCCCGCAATCGTCCCCCATTCCCCAGGTTGCTCCCCGCAATCGCCCATCTTCCACAGGTCGCTTCCCCACAATCGTGAACCATTCCCCAGGTCACTCCTTGCAATCGTCCTCCATTCCCCAGGTCACTCCCCGCAATCGCCCCCCTTCCGCATTTCGCTCCCTGCAATCGCCCATCTTCCACAGGTCGCTTCCCCACAATCGTGAACCATTCACCAGGTCGCTCCCCGCAATCATCCCCCATTCCCCAGGTCACTCTCCGCAATCTTCCCCATTCCTCAGGTCACTCCCCGCAATCTTCCCCATTCCCCAGGTCACTCCCTGCAATCGTCCCCCATGCCCCAGGTCACTCCCCGCAATCATCCCCCATTCCCCAGGTCACTCCCCGCAATTTTCCCCCATTCCCCAGGTCGCTCCCCGCAATTGTCCCCCATTCCCCAGGTCACTCCCCACAATCGTCCGCTATTTCCTATGTCGCTCCCCGCAATCGTCCCCCATTCCCCAGGTCGCTCCCCGCAATCGTCCCCCATTCCCCAGGTCGCTCCTTGCAATCGTCCCCCATTCCCCAGGTCACTCCCCGCAATCGTCCCCCATTCCCCAGGTCACTCCCCGCAATCGTCCTCCATTCCCCAGGTCGCTCCTTGCAATCGTCCCCCATTCCCCAGGTCACTCCCCACAATCGTCCGCAATTTCCTATGTCGCTCCCCGCAATCGTCCCCCATTCCCCAGGTCGCTCCTCGCAATCGTCCCCCATTCCCTAGGTCGCTCCCTGCAATCGTCCCCCATTCCCCAGGTCGTTCCTCGCAATCGTCCCCCATTCCCTAAGTCGCTCCCTGCAATCGTCCCCCATTCCCCAGGTCGTTCCTCGCAATCGTCCCCCATTCCCCAGTTCACTCCCCACAATCTTCCCACATTCCCCAGGTCGATCCCCGAAATCTTCCCCATTCCCCAGGTCACTACCCGCAATCATCCCCCATTCCCCAGGTCACTCCCTGCAATCGTCCCCCATTCCCCTGGTCCCTCCCCGCAATCTTCCCACATTCCGCAGGTCAATCCCTGAAATCTTCCCCATTCCCCAGGTCACTACCCGCAATCGTACCCCATTCCCCAGGTCGCTCCCTGCAATCGTCCCATATTCCCCAGGTCACTCCCCGCAATCGTCCTCCATTCCCCAGGTCACTCCCCACAATCAGCCCCCATTCCCCAGGTCACTCCCCGCAATCATCCCCCATTCCCCAGGACGCTCCCCGCAACCGTCCCCCATTCCCCAGTTCACTCTCCATAAACGTCCCCCATTCCCCAGGTCGCTCTCCATAATCGTCCCCCATTCCCCAGCTCGCCTCCCCACAATCTTCACACATTCCCCAAGTCCCTCTCTGCACTCTTCCCACATTCCCCAGGTCAATCCCTGCAATCTTCCCACATTCCCCAGGTCAATCCCCGCAATCTTCCCCATTCCCCAGGTCACTCCCCATCAACGTCCCCCAATCCCCAGGTTGCTCCCGACAACCGTCCCCCATTCCCCAGTTCACTCCCCGCAATCGTCCCCCATTCCCCAGGTCGCTCCTCACAATTATCCCCCATTCCCCAGGTCGCTTCTCGCATCCTCCCCCATTCCCCAGGTCACTCCCTGCAATCCTCCCCCATTCCCCAGGTCGCTCTCCTCAATCCTCCCCCATTCCCTAGGTCGCTCCACACAATCCTCCCCCATTCCCCAGGTCGCTTCCCGCAATCCTCCCCCATTCCCCAGGTCGCTCCCTGCAATCCTCCCCCATTCCCCAGGTCGCTCCTCGCAATCCTCCCCCATTCCCCAGGTCGCTCCACACAATCCTCCCCCATTCCCCAGGTCGCTTCCCGCAATCCTCCCCCATTCCCCAGGTCGCTCCCTGCAATCCTCCCCCATTCCCCAGGTCGCTTCCCGCAATCCTCCCCCATTCCCTAGGTCGCTTCCCGCAATCCTCCCCCATTCCCCAGGTCGCTTCCCGCAATCCTCCCCCATTCCCCAGGTCGCTCCCTGCAATCCTCCCCCATTCCCCAGGTCGCTCCCCTCAATCGTCCCCCATTCCCTAGGTCGCTCCACACAATCCTCCCCCATTCCCCAGGTCGCTTCCCGCAATCCTCCCCCATTCCCCAGGTTGCTTCCCGCAATCCTCCCCCATTCCCCAGGTCACTTCCCGCAATCCTCTCCCATTCCCCAGGTCGCTCCCCGCAATCCTCCCCCATTCCCCAGGTCGCTCACCACAATCGTCCTCCATTCCCCAGGTTGCTCCTTGCAATCGTCCCCAATTTCCCAGGTCACTCTCTGCTTTCATCCCCCGTTCGCCAGGTCATTCCCCGCAAACGCTCCCATTCCCGAGGTTGCTCCCCGCAATCATCCCCCATTCCAGACATTGCTCCCAGCAATCCTCCCCCATGCCCCAGGTCGCTCCTCGCAATCGTCCCCCATTCCCCAGGTAGCTTCACGCATTCATCCCCCATTCTCCCAAGTCGCTCCTCTCAATAGTCAACCATTCCCGAGGTTGCTCCCCGCAATCGTCCCCCATTCCAGACATTGCTCCCAGCAATCCTCCCCCATGCCCCAACTCGCTCCTCGCAATCATCCCCCATTCCCCAGGTAGCTTCACGCAATCTTCCGCATTCCCCAGGAACTCCCCGCAATCATCAATCATTCCCCAACTCGCTCCTCGCAATCGTCCCCCATTCCCCAGGTAGCTACACGCAATCTTCTGCATTCCACAGATCGCTCCTCGCAATCGTCCCCCATTCCCCAGGTCGCTCCCCGCAACCATCCCCATTCCCCAGGTCACTCCCTGCAATCATCTCCACTTCCGCAGGTCGCTCCCCGCAATCGTTCCCCCTTCCCCATTTTGCTCCCCGCAATCTTCCCATATTCCCCAGGTCACTCCCCGCAATCGTACCCCATTCCCCGGTTGCTCCCCATAAACGTCCCCCAATCCCCAGGTTGCTCCCCGCAATCGTCCCCCATTCCCCAGTTCACTCCCTGCAATAGTCCCCCATTCCCCAGGTCGCTCCTTGCAATCGTCCCTACTTTCCCAGGTCACTCTCTGCTTTCATCCCCCAATCCCCAGGTCGCTTCTCGCAATCGTCCCCCATTCCCCAGTTCACTCCCTGCAATAGTCCCCCATTCCCCAGGTCGCTCCTTGCAATCGTCCCTACTTTCCCAGGTCACTCTCTGCTTTCATCCCCCAATCCCCAGGTCGCTTCTCGCAATCGTCCCCCATTCCCCAGATTGCTCCCCGCAATTGTCTCCCCTTCCCCAGGTCGCTCCCCGCAATCGTCCCCAATTTCCCAGGTCGCTCTCTGCTTTCATCCCCCCTTCCCCAGGTCGCTCCCCGCAATCGTCCCCCATTCCCCAGGTAGCTGCACGCAATCTTCCGCATTCCCCAGGTAGCTGCCCGCAATCATCAATCATTCCCCAACTCGCTCCTCGCAATCGTCCCCCATTCCACAGATCGCTCCTCGCAATCGTCCCCCATTCCCCAGGTCGCTCCCCGCAACCGTCCCCATTCCCCAGGTCACTCCCTGCAATCATCTCCACTTCCGCAGGTCGCTCCCCGCACTCGTTCCCCCTTCCCCATTTCGTTCCCCGCAATCTTCCCATATTCCCCAGGTCACTCCCTGCAATCGTCCCCAATTTCCCAGGTCACTCTCTGCTTTTATCCCCCATTCCCCGGGTTGCTCCCCGCAATTGTCTCCCCTTCCCCAGGTCGCTCCCCACAATCGCTCCCATTCCCCAGGTCGCTCCCCACAATCGTCCCCAATTTCCCAGGTCGCTCTCTGCTTTCATCCCCCGTTCGCCAGGTCATTCCCCGCAAACGCTCCCATTCCTGAGGTTGCTCCCCGCAATCATCCCCCATTCCAGACATTGCTCCCAGCAATCCTCCCCCATGCCCCAGGTCGCTCCTCGCAATCGTCCCCCATTCCCCAGGTAGCTTCACGCATTCATCCCCCATTCTCCCAAGTCGCTCCTCGCAATCGTCCCCCATTCCCCAGGTCGCTTCCCACAATCCTCCCCATTCCCCAGGTCGCTCCCCGCAATCGTCCCCCATTCCCCAGTTCGCTTCCCGCAATCCTCCCCCATTCGCCAGGTCGCTCCCCGCAATCGTCCCCCATTCCCTAGGTTGCTCCCCGCAATCGTCCCCCATTCCCAAGGTAGCTTACCGCATTCGTCCCCCATTCTCCCAAGTCGCTCCTCTCAATAGTCAACCATTCCCGAGGTTGCTCCCCGCAATCTTCCCACATTCCCCAGGTCACTCCCCGCAATCGTCCCCCATTCGCCAGGTCGCTCCCCGCAATCCTCCCCCATTCCCCAGGTTGCTCCCCGCAATCGTCCCCCATTCCCCAGGTTGCTCCCCGCAATCGCCCATCTTCCACAGGTCGCTTCCCCACAATCGTGAACCATTCCCCAGGTCACTCCTTGCAATCGTCCTCCATTCCCCAGGTCACTCCCCGCAATCGCCCCCCTTCCGCATTTCGCTCCCTGCAATCGCCCATCTTCCACAGGTCGCTTCCCCACAATCGTGAACCATTCACCAGGTCGCTCCCCGCAATCATCCCCCATTCCCCAAGTCACTCTCCGCAATCTTCCCCATTCCTCAGGTCACTCCCCGCAATCTTCCCCATTCCCCAGGTCACTCCCTGCAATCGTCCCCCATGCCCCAGGTCACTCCCCGCAATCATCCCCCATTCCCCAGGTCACTCCCCGCAATTTTCCCCCATTCCCCAGGTCGCTCCCCGCAATTGTCCCCCATTCCCCAGGTCACTCCCCACAATCGTCCGCTATTTCCTATGTCGCTCCCCGCAATCGTCCCCCATTCCCCAGGTCGCTCCCCGCAATCGTCCCCCATTCCCCAGGTCGCTCCTTGCAATCGTCCCCCATTCCCCAGGTCACTCCCCGCAATCGTCCCCCATTCCCCAGGTCACTCCCCGCAATCGTCCTCCATTCCCCAGTTCGCTCCTTGCAATCGTCCCCCATTCCCCAGGTCACTCCCCACAATCGTCCGCAATTTCCTATGTCGCTCCCCGCAATCGTCCCCCATTCCCCAGGTCGCTCCTCGCAATCGTCCCCCATTCCCTAGGTCGCTCCCTGCAATCGTCCCCCATTCCCCAGGTCGTTCCTCGCAATCGTCCCCCATTCCCTAAGTCGCTCCCTGCAATCGTCCCCCATTCCCCAGGTCGTTCCTCGCAATCGTCCCCCATTCCCCAGTTCACTCCCCACAATCTTCCCACATTCCCCAGGTCGATCCCCGAAATCTTCCCCATTCCCCAGGTCACTACCCGCAATCATCCCCCATTCCCCAGGTCACTCCCTGCAATCGTCCCCCATTCCCCTGGTCCCTCCCCGCAATCTTCCCACATTCCGCAGGTCAATCCCTGAAATCTTCCCCATTCCCCAGGTCACTACCCGCAATCGTACCCCATTCCCCAGGTCGCTCCCTGCAATCGTCCCATATTCCCCAGGTCTCTCCCCGCAATCGTCCTCCATTCCCCAGGTCACTCCCCACAATCATCCCCCATTCCCCAGGTCACTCCCCGCAATCATCCCCCATTCCCCAGGACGCTCCCCGCAACCGTCCCCCATTCCCCAGTTCACTCTCCATAAACGTCCCCCATTCCCCAGGTCGCTCTCCATAATCGTCCCCCATTCCCCAGCTCGCCTCCCCACAATCTTCACACATTCCCCAAGTCCCTCTCTGCACTCTTCCCACATTCCCCAGGTCAATCCCTGCAATCTTCCCACATTCCCCAGGTCAATCCCCGCAATCTTCCCCATTCCCCAGGTCACTCCCCATCAACGTCCCCCAATCCCCAGGTTGCTCCCGACAACCGTCCCCCATTCCCCAGTTCACTCCCCGCAATCGTCCCCCATTCCCCAGGTCGCTCCTCACAATTATCCCCCATTCCCCAGGTCGCTTCTCGCATCCTCCCCCATTCCCCAGGTCACTCCCTGCAATCCTCCCCCATTCCCCAGGTCGCTCTCCTCAATCCTCCCCCATTCCCTAGGTCGCTCCACACAATCCTCCCCCATTCCCCAGGTCGCTTCCCGCAATCCTCCCCCATTCCCCAGGTCGCTCCCTGCAATCCTCCCCCATTCCCCAGGTCGCTCCTCGCAATCCTCCCCCATTCCCCAGGTCGCTCCACACAATCCTCCCCCATTCCCCAGGTCGCTTCCCGCAATCCTCCCCCATTCCCCAGGTCGCTCCCTGCAATCCTCCCCCATTCCCCAGGTCGCTTCCCGCAATCCTCCCCCATTCCCTAGGTCGCTTCCCGCAATCCTCCCCCATTCCCCAGGTCGCTTCCCGCAATCCTCCCCCATTCCCCAGGTCGCTCCCTGCAATCCTCCCCCATTCCCCAGGTCGCTCCCCTCAATCGTCCCCCATTCCCTAGGTCGCTCCACACAATCCTCCCCCATTCCCCAGGTCGCTTCCCGCAATCCTCCCCCATTCCCCAGGTTGCTTCCCGCAATCCTCCCCCATTCCCCAGGTCACTTCCCGCAATCCTCTCCCATTCCCCAGGTCGCTCCCCGCAATCCTCCCCCATTCCCCAGGTCGCTCACCACAATCGTCCTCCATTCCCCAGGTTGCTCCTTGCAATCGTCCCCAATTTCCCAGGTCACTCTCTGCTTTCATCCCCCGTTCGCCAGGTCATTCCCCGCAAACGCTCCCATTCCCGAGGTTGCTCCCCGCAATCATCCCCCATTCCAGACATTGCTCCCAGCAATCCTCCCCCATGCCCCAGGTCGCTCCTCGCAATCGTCCCCCATTCCCCAGGTAGCTTCACGCATTCATCCCCCATTCTCCCAAGTCGCTCCTCTCAATAGTCAACCATTCCCGAGGTTGCTCCCCGCAATCGTCCCCCATTCCAGACATTGCTCCCAGCAATCCTCCCCCATGCCCCAACTCGCTCCTCGCAATCATCCCCCATTCCCCAGGTAGCTTCACGCAATCTTCCGCATTCCCCAGGAACTCCCCGCAATCATCAATCATTCCCCAACTCGCTCCTCGCAATCGTCCCCCATTCCCCAGGTAGCTACACGCAATCTTCTGCATTCCACAGATCGCTCCTCGCAATCGTCCCCCATTCCCCAGGTCGCTCCCCGCAACCATCCCCATTCCCCAGGTCACTCCCTGCAATCATCTCCACTTCCGCAGGTCGCTCCCCGCAATCGTTCCCCCTTCCCCATTTTGCTCCCCGCAATCTTCCCATATTCCCCAGGTCACTCCCCGCAATCGTACCCCATTCCCCCGGTTGCTCCCCATAAACGTCCCCCAATCCCCAGGTTGCTCCCCGCAATCGTCCCCCATTCCCCAGTTCACTCCCTGCAATAGTCCCCCATTCCCCAGGTCGCTCCTTGCAATCGTCCCTACTTTCCCAGGTCACTCTCTGCTTTCATCCCCCAATCCCCAGGTCGCTTCTCGCAATCGTCCCCCATTCCCCAGTTCACTCCCTGCAATAGTCCCCCATTCCCCAGGTCGCTCCTTGCAATCGTCCCTACTTTCCCAGGTCACTCTCTGCTTTCATCCCCCAATCCCCAGGTCGCTTCTCGCAATCGTCCCCCATTCCCCAGATTGCTCCCCGCAATTGTCTCCCCTTCCCCAGGTCGCTCCCCGCAATCGTCCCCAATTTCCCAGGTCGCTCTCTGCTTTCATCCCCCCTTCCCCAGGTCGCTCCCCGCAATCGTCCCCCATTCCCCAGGTAGCTGCACGCAATCTTCCGCATTCCCCAGGTAGCTGCCCGCAATCATCAATCATTCCCCAACTCGCTCCTCGCAATCGTCCCCCATTCCACAGATCGCTCCTCGCAATCGTCCCCCATTCCCCAGGTCGCTCCCCGCAACCGTCCCC
This sequence comes from Heterodontus francisci, assembly GCF_036365525.1. Classification (NCBI taxonomy): domain Eukaryota; kingdom Metazoa; phylum Chordata; class Chondrichthyes; order Heterodontiformes; family Heterodontidae; genus Heterodontus; species Heterodontus francisci. The sequence goes on along the minus strand of NW_027142224.1, from coordinate 295,172 downwards.
ATTCCCCAGGTCACTCCCTGCAATCATCTCCACTTCCGCAGGTCGCTCCCCGCACTCGTTCCCCCTTCCCCATTTCGTTCCCCGCAATCTTCCCATATTCCCCAGGTCACTCCCTGCAATCGTCCCCAATTTCCCAGGTCACTCTCTGCTTTTATCCCCCATTCCCCGGGTTGCTCCCCGCAATTGTCTCCCCTTCCCCAGGTCGCTCCCCACAATCGCTCCCATTCCCCAGGTCGCTCCCCACAATCGTCCCCAATTTCCCAGGTCGCTCTCTGCTTTCATCCCCCGTTCGCCAGGTCATTCCCCGCAAACGCTCCCATTCCTGAGGTTGCTCCCCGCAATCATCCCCCATTCCAGACATTGCTCCCAGCAATCCTCCCCCATGCCCCAGGTCGCTCCTCGCAATCGTCCCCCATTCCCCAGGTAGCTTCACGCATTCATCCCCCATTCTCCCAAGTCGCTCCTCGCAATCGTCCCCCATTCCCCAGGTCGCTTCCCACAATCCTCCCCATTCCCCAGGTCGCTCCCCGCAATCGTCCCCCATTCCCCAGTTCGCTTCCCGCAATCCTCCCCCATTCGCCAGGTCGCTCCCCGCAATCGTCCCCCATTCCCTAGGTTGCTCCCCGCAATCGTCCCCCATTCCCAAGGTAGCTTACCGCATTCGTCCCCCATTCTCCCAAGTCGCTCCTCTCAATAGTCAACCATTCCCGAGGTTGCTCCCCGCAATCTTCCCACATTCCCCAGGTCACTCCCCGCAATCGTCCCCCATTCGCCAGGTCGCTCCCCGCAATCCTCCCCCATTCCCCAGGTTGCTCCCCGCAATCGTCCCCCATTCCCCAGGTTGCTCCCCGCAATCGCCCATCTTCCACAGGTCGCTTCCCCACAATCGTGAACCATTCCCCAGGTCACTCCTTGCAATCGTCCTCCATTCCCCAGGTCACTCCCCGCAATCGCCCCCCTTCCGCATTTCGCTCCCTGCAATCGCCCATCTTCCACAGGTCGCTTCCCCACAATCGTGAACCATTCACCAGGTCGCTCCCCGCAATCATCCCCCATTCCCCAGGTCACTCTCCGCAATCTTCCCCATTCCTCAGGTCACTCCCCGCAATCTTCCCCATTCCCCAGGTCACTCCCTGCAATCGTCCCCCATGCCCCAGGTCACTCCCCGCAATCATCCCCCATTCCCCAGGTCACTCCCCGCAATTTTCCCCCATTCCCCAGGTCGCTCCCCGCAATTGTCCCCCATTCCCCAGGTCACTCCCCACAATCGTCCGCTATTTCCTATGTCGCTCCCCGCAATCGTCCCCCATTCCCCAGGTCGCTCCCCGCAATCGTCCCCCATTCCCCAGGTCGCTCCTTGCAATCGTCCCCCATTCCCCAGGTCACTCCCCGCAATCGTCCCCCATTCCCCAGGTCACTCCCCGCAATCGTCCTCCATTCCCCAGGTCGCTCCTTGCAATCGTCCCCCATTCCCCAGGTCACTCCCCACAATCGTCCGCAATTTCCTATGTCGCTCCTCGCAATCGTCCCCCATTCCCTAGGTCGCTCCCTGCAATCGTCCCCCATTCCCCAGGTCGTTCCTCGCAATCGTCCCCCATTCCCTAAGTCGCTCCCTGCAATCGTCCCCCATTCCCCAGGTCGTTCCTCGCAATCGTCCCCCATTCCCCAGTTCACTCCCCACAATCTTCCCACATTCCCCAGGTCGATCCCCGAAATCTTCCCCATTCCCCAGGTCACTACCCGCAATCATCCCCCATTCCCCAGGTCACTCCCTGCAATCGTCCCCCATTCCCCTGGTCCCTCCCCGCAATCTTCCCACATTCCGCAGGTCAATCCCTGAAATCTTCCCCATTCCCCAGGTCACTACCCGCAATCGTACCCCATTCCCCAGGTCGCTCCCTGCAATCGTCCCATATTCCCCAGGTCACTCCCCGCAATCGTCCTCCATTCCCCAGGTCACTCCCCACAATCAGCCCCCATTCCCCAGGTCACTCCCCGCAATCATCCCCCATTCCCCAGGACGCTCCCCACAACCGTCCCCCATTCCCCAGTTCACTCTCCATAAACGTCCCCCATTCCCCAGGTCGCTCTCCATAATCGTCCCCCATTCCCCAGCTCGCCTCCCCACAATCTTCACACATTCCCCAAGTCCCTCTCTGCACTCTTCCCACATTCCCCAGGTCAATCCCTGCAATCTTCCCACATTCCCCAGGTCAATCCCCGCAATCTTCCCCATTCCCCAGGTCACTCCCCATCAACGTCCCCCAATCCCCAGGTTGCTCCCGACAACCGTCCCCCATTCCCCAGTTCACTCCCCGCAATCGTCCCCCATTCCCCAGGTCGCTCCTCACAATTATCCCCCATTCCCCAGGTCGCTTCTCGCATCCTCCCCCATTCCCCAGGTCACTCCCTGCAATCCTCCCCCATTCCCCAGGTCGCTCTCCTCAATCCTCCCCCATTCCCTAGGTCGCTCCACACAATCCTCCCCCATTCCCCAGGTCGCTTCCCGCAATCCTCCCCCATTCCCCAGGTCGCTCCCTGCAATCCTCCCCCATTCCCCAGGTCGCTCCTCGCAATCCTCCCCCATTCCCCAGGTCGCTCCACACAATCCTCCCCCATTCCCCAGGTCGCTTCCCGCAATCCTCCCCCATTCCCCAGGTCGCTCCCTGCAATCCTCCCCCATTCCCCAGGTCGCTTCCCGCAATCCTCCCCCATTCCCTAGGTCGCTTCCCGCAATCCTCCCCCATTCCCCAGGTCGCTTCCCGCAATCCTCCCCCATTCCCCAGGTCGCTCCCTGCAATCCTCCCCCATTCCCCAGGTCGCTCCCCTCAATCGTCCCCCATTCCCTAGGTCGCTCCACACAATCCTCCCCCATTCCCCAGGTCGCTTCCCGCAATCCTCCCCCATTCCCCAGGTTGCTTCCCGCAATCCTCCCCCATTCCCCAGGTCACTTCCCGCAATCCTCTCCCATTCCCCAGGTCGCTCCCCGCAATCCTCCCCCATTCCCCAGGTCGCTCACCACAATCGTCCTCCATTCCCCAGGTTGCTCCTTGCAATCGTCCCCAATTTCCCAGGTCACTCTCTGCTTTCATCCCCCGTTCGCCAGGTCATTCCCCGCAAACGCTCCCATTCCCGAGGTTGCTCCCCGCAATCATCCCCCATTCCAGACATTGCTCCCAGCAATCCTCCCCCATGCCCCAGGTCGCTCCTCGCAATCGTCCCCCATTCCCCAGGTAGCTTCACGCATTCATCCCCCATTCTCCCAAGTCGCTCCTCTCAATAGTCAACCATTCCCGAGGTTGCTCCCCGCAATCGTCCCCCATTCCAGACATTGCTCCCAGCAATCCTCCCCCATGCCCCAACTCGCTCCTCGCAATCATCCCCCATTCCCCAGGTAGCTTCACGCAATCTTCCGCATTCCCCAGGAACTCCCCGCAATCATCAATCATTCCCCAACTCGCTCCTCGCAATCGTCCCCCATTCCCCAGGTAGCTACACGCAATCTTCTGCATTCCACAGATCGCTCCTCGCAATCGTCCCCCATTCCCCAGGTCGCTCCCCGCAACCATCCCCATTCCCCAGGTCACTCCCTGCAATCATCTCCACTTCCGCAGGTCGCTCCCCGCAATCGTTCCCCCTTCCCCATTTTGCTCCCCGCAATCTTCCCATATTCCCCAGGTCACTCCCCGCAATCGTACCCCATTCCCCCGGTTGCTCCCCATAAACGTCCCCCAATCCCCAGGTTGCTCCCCGCAATCGTCCCCCATTCCCCAGTTCACTCCCTGCAATAGTCCCCCATTCCCCAGGTCGCTCCTTGCAATCGTCCCTACTTTCCCAGGTCACTCTCTGCTTTCATCCCCCAATCCCCAGGTCGCTTCTCGCAATCGTCCCCCATTCCCCAGTTCACTCCCTGCAATAGTCCCCCATTCCCCAGGTCGCTCCTTGCAATCGTCCCTACTTTCCCAGGTCACTCTCTGCTTTCATCCCCCAATCCCCAGGTCGCTTCTCGCAATCGTCCCCCATTCCCCAGATTGCTCCCCGCAATTGTCTCCCCTTCCCCAGGTCGCTCCCCGCAATCGTCCCCAATTTCCCAGGTCGCTCTCTGCTTTCATCCCCCCTTCCCCAGGTCGCTCCCCGCAATCGTCCCCCATTCCCCAGGTAGCTGCACGCAATCTTCCGCATTCCCCAGGTAGCTGCCCGCAATCATCAATCATTCCCCAACTCGCTCCTCGCAATCGTCCCCCATTCCACAGATCGCTCCTCGCAATCGTCCCCCATTCCCCAGGTCGCTCCCCGCAACCGTCCCCATTCCCCAGGTCACTCCCTGCAATCATCTCCACTTCCGCAGGTCGCTCCCCGCACTCGTTCCCCCTTCCCCATTTCGTTCCCCGCAATCTTCCCATATTCCCCAGGTCACTCCCTGCAATCGTCCCCAATTTCCCAGGTCACTCTCTGCTTTTATCCCCCATTCCCCGGGTTGCTCCCCGCAATTGTCTCCCCTTCCCCAGGTCGCTCCCCACAATCGCTCCCATTCCCCAGGTCGCTCCCCACAATCGTCCCCAATTTCCCAGGTCGCTCTCTGCTTTCATCCCCCGTTCGCCAGGTCATTCCCCGCAAACGCTCCCATTCCTGAGGTTGCTCCCCGCAATCATCCCCCATTCCAGACATTGCTCCCAGCAATCCTCCCCCATGCCCCAGGTCGCTCCTCGCAATCGTCCCCCATTCCCCAGGTAGCTTCACGCATTCATCCCCCATTCTCCCAAGTCGCTCCTCGCAATCGTCCCCCATTCCCCAGGTCGCTTCCCACAATCCTCCCCATTCCCCAGGTCGCTCCCCGCAATCGTCCCCCATTCCCCAGTTCGCTTCCCGCAATCCTCCCCCATTCGCCAGGTCGCTCCCCGCAATCGTCCCCCATTCCCTAGGTTGCTCCCCGCAATCGTCCCCCATTCCCAAGGTAGCTTACCGCATTCGTCCCCCATTCTCCCAAGTCGCTCCTCTCAATAGTCAACCATTCCCGAGGTTGCTCCCCGCAATCTTCCCACATTCCCCAGGTCACTCCCCGCAATCGTCCCCCATTCGCCAGGTCGCTCCCCGCAATCCTCCCCCATTCCCCAGGTTGCTCCCCGCAATCGTCCCCCATTCCCCAGGTTGCTCCCCGCAATCGCCCATCTTCCACAGGTCGCTTCCCCACAATCGTGAACCATTCCCCAGGTCACTCCTTGCAATCGTCCTCCATTCCCCAGGTCACTCCCCGCAATCGCCCCCCTTCCGCATTTCGCTCCCTGCAATCGCCCATCTTCCACAGGTCGCTTCCCCACAATCGTGAACCATTCACCAGGTCGCTCCCCGCAATCATCCCCCATTCCCCAGGTCACTCTCCGCAATCTTCCCCATTCCTCAGGTCACTCCCCGCAATCTTCCCCATTCCCCAGGTCACTCCCTGCAATCGTCCCCCATGCCCCAGGTCACTCCCCGCAATCATCCCCCATTCCCCAGGTCACTCCCCGCAATTTTCCCCCATTCCCCAGGTCGCTCCCCGCAATTGTCCCCCATTCCCCAGGTCACTCCCCACAATCGTCCGCTATTTCCTATGTCGCTCCCCGCAATCGTCCCCCATTCCCCAGGTCGCTCCCCGCAATCGTCCCCCATTCCCCAGGTCGCTCCTTGCAATCGTCCCCCATTCCCCAGGTCACTCCCCGCAATCGTCCCCCATTCCCCAGGTCACTCCCCGCAATCGTCCTCCATTCCCCAGGTCGCTCCTTGCAATCGTCCCCCATTCCCCAGGTCACTCCCCGCAATCGTCCTCCATTCCCCAGGTCGCTCCCCGCAATTGTCCCCCATTCCCCAGGTCACTCCCCACAATCGTCCGCAATTTCCTATGTCGCTCCCCGCAATCGTCCCCCATTCCCCAGGTCGCTCCCCGCAATCGTCCCCCATTCCCCAGGTCGCTCCTCGCAATCGTCCCCCATTCCCTAGGTCGCTCCCTGCAATCGTCCCCCATTCCCCAGGTCGTTCCTCGCAATCGTCCCCCATTCCCTAAGTCGCTCCCTGCAATCGTCCCCCATTCCCCAGGTCGTTCCTCGCAATCGTCCCCCATTCCCCAGTTCACTCCCCACAATCTTCCCACATTCCCCAGGTCGATCCCCGAAATCTTCCCCATTCCCCAGGTCACTACCCGCAATCATCCCCCATTCCCCAGGTCACTCCCCGCAATCGTCCCCCATTCCCCTGGTCCCTCCCCGCAATCGTCCCACATTCCCCTGGTCCCTCCCCGCAATCTTCCCACATTCCGCAGGTCAATCCCTGAAATCTTCCCCATTCCCCAGGTCACTACCCGCAATCGTACCCCATTCCCCAGGTCGCTCCCTGCAATCGTCCCATATTCCCCAGGTCACTCCCCGCAATCGTCCTCCATTCCCCAGGTCACTCCCCACAATCATCCCCCATTCCCCAGGTCACTCCCCGCAATCATCCCCCATTCCCCAGGACGCTCCCCGCAACCGTCCCCCATTCCCCAGTTCACTCTCCATAAACGTCCCCCATTCCCCAGGTCGCTCTCCATAATCGTCCCCCATTCCCCAGCTCGCCTCCCCACAATCTTCACACATTCCCCAAGTCCCTCTCTGCACTCTTCCCACATTCCCCAGGTCAATCCCTGCAATCTTCCCACATTCCCCAGGTCAATCCCCGCAATCTTCCCCATTCCCCAGGTCACTCCCCATCAACGTCCCCCAATCCCCAGGTTGCTCCCGACAACCGTCCCCCATTCCCCAGTTCACTCCCCGCAATCGTCCCCCATTCCCCAGGTCGCTCCTCACAATTATCCCCCATTCCCCAGGTCGCTTCTCGCATCCTCCCCCATTCCCCAGGTCACTCCCTGCAATCCTCCCCCATTCCCCAGGTCGCTCTCCTCAATCCTCCCCCATTCCCTAGGTCGCTCCACACAATCCTCCCCCATTCCCCAGGTCGCTTCCCGCAATCCTCCCCCATTCCCCAGGTCGCTCCCTGCAATCCTCCCCCATTCCCCAGGTCGCTCCTCGCAATCCTCCCCCATTCCCCAGGTCGCTCCACACAATCCTCCCCCATTCCCCAGGTCGCTTCCCGCAATCCTCCCCCATTCCCCAGGTCGCTCCCTGCAATCCTCCCCCATTCCCCAGGTCGCTTCCCGCAATCCTCCCCCATTCCCTAGGTCACTTCCCGCAATCCTCCCCCATTCCCCAGGTCGCTTCCCGCAATCCTCCCCCATTCCCCAGGTCGCTCCCTGCAATCCTCCCCCATTCCCCAGGTCGCTCCCCTCAATCGTCCCCTATTCCCTAGGTCGCTCCACACAATCCTCCCCCATTCCCCAGGTCGCTTCCCGCAATCCTCCCCCATTCCCCAGGTCGCTCCCTGCAATCCTCCCCCATTCCCCAGGTCGCTCCCCTCAATCGTCCCCCATTCCCTAGGTCGCTCCACACAATCCTCCCCCATTCCCCAGGTCGCTTCCCGCAATCCTCCCCCATTCCCCAGGTTGCTTCCCGCAATCCTCCCCCATTCCCCAGGTCACTTCCCGCAATCCTCTCCCATTCCCCAGGTCGCTCCCCGCAATCCTCCCCCATTCCCCAGGTCGCTCACCACAATCGTCCTCCATTCCCCAGGTTGCTCCTCGCAATCGTCCCCCATTCCCCAGGTTGCTCCTCGCAATCATCCCCCATTCCCCAGGTAGCTCCCCGCACTCGTCCCCCATTCCCCAGGTCGCTCCCCACATTCGTCCCCCATTCCGCAGGTCGTTCCCCTCAATCAACCCCCTTCCCAAGGTCGTTTCCTGCAATCGTCCCCCATTCCAGACATTGCTCCCTGCAATCCTCCCCCATGCCCCATGTCGCTCCTCGCAATTGTCCCCCATTCCCCAGGTAGCTTCCCGCATTCGTCCCCCATTCTCCCAAGTCGCTCCTCTCAATAGTCAACCATTCCCGAGGTTGCTCCCCGCAATCGTCCCCCATTCGCCAGGTCGCTCCCCACAATCTTCCCACATTCCCAGGTCACTCCCTGCAATCTTCCCCATTCCCCAGGTCGCTCCCCACAATCGTCCCCCCTTCCCCAGGTCGCACCCCGCAATCGTCCCCCCTTCCTTAGGTCACACCCCGCAATCGTCCCCCCTTCCCCAGGTCGCTCCTGGCAATCGTTCCCCCTTCCCCAGGTCGCTCACCACAATCGTCCTCCATTCCCCAGGTCACTCCCCGCAATCGCCCCCCTTCCGCATTTCAGTCCCTGCAATCGCTCCCCTTCCGCAGGTCACTCACCGCAATCGTCAACCAATCCCCAGGTCACTCCTCGCAATCGTCCCCCATTCCCCAGGTCGCTCCCCGCAATCGTCCCCCATTCCCCAGGTCAATCCCCGCAATCGCCCCCCTTCCGCATTTCGCTCCCTGCAATCGCTCCCCTTCCGCAGGTCGCTCCCCGCATACGTCCCCCATTCCCCAGGTCACTCCCTGCAATCGTCCCCCATTCCCCTGGTCCCTCCCCGCAATCTTCCCACATTCCGCAGGTCAATCCCTGAAATCTTCCCCATTCCCCAGGTCACTACCCGCAATCGTACCCCATTCCCCAGGTCGCTCCCTGCAATCGTCCCATATTCCCCAGGTCACTCCCCGCAATCGTCCTCCATTCCCCAGGTCACTCCCCACAATCATCCCCCATTCCCCAGGTCACTCCCCGCAATCATCCCCCATTCCCCAGGACGCTCCCCGCAACCGTCCCCCATTCCCCAGTTCACTCTCCATAAACGTCCCCCATTCCCCAGGTCACTCCCTGCAATCGTCCCCCATTCCCCTGGTCCCTCCCCGCAATCTTCCCACATTCCGCAGGTCAATCCCTGAAATCTTCCCCATTCCCCAGGTCACTACCCGCAATCGTACCCCATTCCCCAGGTCGCTCCCTGCAATCGTCCCATATTCCCCAGGTCACTCCCCGCAATCATCCCCCATTCCCCAGGACGCTCCCCGCAACCGTCCCCCATTCCCCAGTTCACTCTCCATAAACGTCCCCCATTCCCCAGGACGCGCCCCGCAATCGTCCCCCATTCCCCAGGTCGCTCTCCATAATCGTCCCCCATTCCCCAGCTCGCCTCCCCGCAATCTTCACACATTCCCCAAGTCCCTCCCTGCAATCTTCCTACATTCCCCAGGTCAATCCCTGCAAGGTTCCCCATTCCCCAGATCATTCCCCGCAATCTTCACACATTCCCCAAGTCCCTCTCTGCACTCTTCCCACATTCCCCAGGTCAATCCCTGCAATCTTCCCACATTCCCCAGGTCAATCCCCGCAATCTTCCCCATTCCCCAGGTCACTCCCCATCAACGTCCCCCAATCCCCAGGTTGCTCCCGACAACCGTCCCCCATTCCCCAGTTCACTCCCCGCAATCGTCCCCCATTCCCCAGGTCGCTCCTCACAATTATCCCCCATTCCCCAGGTCGCTTCTCGCATCCTCCCCCATTCCCCAGGTCACTCCCTGCAATCCTCCCCCATTCCCCAGGTCGCTCTCCTCAATCCTCCCCCATTCCCTAGGTCGCTCCACACAATCCTCCCCCATTCCCCAGGTCGCTTCCCGCAATCCTCCCCCATTCCCCAGGTCGCTCCCTGCAATCCTCCCCCATTCCCCAGGTCGCTCCCCTCAATCGTCCCCCATTCCCTAGGTCGCTCCACACAATCCTCCCCCATTCCCCAGGTCGCTTCCCGCAATCCTCCCCCATTCCCCAGGTTGCTTCCCGCAATCCTCCCCCATTCCCCAGGTCACTTCCCGCAATCCTCTCCCATTCCCCAGGTCGCTCCCCGCAATCCTCCCCCATTCCCCAGGTTGCTTCCCGCAATCCTCCCCCATTCCCCAGGTCACTTCCCGCAATCCTCTCCCATTCCCCAGGTCGCTCCTCGCAATCATCCCCCATTCCCCAGGTAGCTCCCCGCACTCGTCCTCCATTCCCCAGGTAGCTCCCCGCACTCGTCCCCCATTCCCCAGGTAGCTCCCCGCACTCGTCCCCCATTCCCCAGGTCGCTCCCCGCAATCCTCCCCCATTCCCCAGGTTGCTCCTCGCAATCATCCCCCATTCCCCAGGTAGCTCCCCGCACTCGTCCTCCATTCCCCAGGTAGCTCCCCGCACTCGTCCCCCATTCCCCAGGTAGCTCCCCGCACTCGTCCCCCATTCCCCAGGTCGCTCCCCACATTCGTCCCCCATTCCGCAGGTCGTTCCCCGCAATCAACCCCCTTCCCAAGGTCGTTTCCTGCAATCGTCCCCCATTCCAGACATTGCTCCCTGCAATCCTCCCCCATGCCCCAGGTCGCTCCTCGCAATTGTCCCCCATTCCCCAGGTAGCTTCCCGCATTCGTCCCCCATTCTCCCAAGTCGCTCCTCTCAATAGTCAACCATTCCCGAGGTTGCTCCCCGCAATCGTCCCCCATTCGCCAGGTCGCACCCCGCAATCGTCCCCCCTTCCCCAGGTCACACCCCGCAATCGTCCCCCCTTCCCCAGGTCGCTCCTGGCAATCGTTCCCCCTTCCCCAGGTCGCTCACCACAATCGTCCTCCATTCCCCAGGTCACTGCCCGCAATCGCCCCCCTTCCGCATTTCAGTCCCTGCAATCGCTCCCCTTCCGCAGGTCGCTCACCGCAATCGTCAACCAATCCCCAGGTCGCTCCCCACAATCTTCCCACATTCCCAGGTCACTCCCCGCAATCTTCCCCATTCCCCAGGTCGCTCCCCACAATCGTCCCCCCTTCCCCAGGTCGCACCCCGCAATCGTCCCCCCTTCCCCAGGTCACACCCCGCAATCATCCCCCCTTCCCCAGGTCGCTCCTGGCAATCGTTCCCCCTTCCCCAGGTCGCTCACCACAATCGTCCTCCATTCCCCAGGTCACTGCCCGCAATCGCCCCCCTTCCGCATTTCAGTCCCTGCAATCGCTCCCCTTCCGCAGGTCGCTCACCGCAATCGTCAACCAATCCCCAGGTCACTCCTCGCAATCGTCCCCCATTCCCCAGGTCGCTCCCCGCAATCGTCCCCCATTCCCCAGGTCAATCCCCGCAATCGCCCCCCTTCCGCATTTCGCTCCCTGCAATCGCTCCCCTTCCGCAGGTCGCTCCCCGCATACGTCCCCCATTCCCCAGGTCGCTCCCCGCAATCGTCCCCCATTCCCCAGGTCGCTCCCCGCAAACGTCCCCCATTCCCCAGGTCGCTGCCCGCAATCGCACCCCTTCTGCAGGTCGCTCCCCGCAATTGCCCCCCTTCCGCATGTCGCTCCACGCAATCGTCCCCCATTCCGCAGGTCACTCCCCGCAATAACCCCCCTTCCGCAGGTCGCTCCCCGCAATCGCCCCCATTCCCCAGGTCGCTCCCCTCAATTGCCACCCTTCCCCAGGTTGCTCCCCGCAATCGCCCCCCATTCCACAAGTCACTCCCCTCAATCGTCAGCCATTTTCCAGGTCGCTCCCCGCAATCGTCAGCCATTCCCCAGGTCGCTCTCCATAATCGTCCCCCATTCCCCAGGTCGCCTCCCCGCAATCTTCACACATTCCCCAAGTCCCTCCCTGCAATCTTCCGACATTCCCCAGGTCAATCCCTGCAAGGTTCACCATTCCCCAGATCATTCCCCGCAATCTTCACACATTCCCCAAGTCCCTCTCTGCACTCTTCCCACATTCCCCAGGTCAATCCCTGCAATCTTCCCACATTCCCCAGGTCAATCCCCGCAATCCTCCCCCATTCCCCAGGTTGCTTCCCGCAATCCTCCCCCATTCCCCAGGTTGCTTCCCGCAATCCTCTCCCATTCCCCAGGTCGCTCCCCGCAATCATCCCCCATTCCGCAGGTCGCTCCTCGCAATCATCCCCCATTCCCCAGGTAGCTCCCCACATTCGTCCCCCCTTCCGCAGGTCGCTCCCTGCGATCGTCCCCCATTCCGAAGGTAGCTCCCCGCACTCGTCCCCCATTCCCCAGGTAGCTCCCCGCACTCGTCCCCCATTCCCCAGGTCGCTCCCCACATTCGTCCCCCCTTCCGCAGGTCGCTCCCTGCGATCGTCCCCCATTCCGAAGGTAGCTCCCCGCACTCGTCCCCCATTCCCCAGGTAGCTCCCCGCACTCGTCCCCCATTCCCCAGGTCGCTCCCCACATTCGTCCCCCCTTCCGCAGGTCGCTCCCTGCGATCGTCCCCCATTCCGAAGGTAGCTCCCCGCACTCGTCCCCCATTCCCCAGGTAGCTCCCCGCAATCGTCCCCCATTCCACAGGTCACTCCTCGCAATCGTACCACATTCCCCACGTCGCTCGCCGCAATCATCCCCCATTCCCCAGGACGCTCCCCGCAATCCTCCCCCATTCCCCAGTTCACTCTCCATAAACGTCCCCCATTCCCCAGGACGCTCTCCATAATCGTCCCCCATTCCCCAGGTCGCTCTCCATAATCGTCCCCCATTCCCCAGGTCGCCTCCCCACAAACTTCACACATTCCCCAAGTCCCTCCCTGCAATCTTCCTACATTCCCCAGGTCAATCCCTGCAAGGTTCCCCATTCCCCAGATCATTCCCCGCAATCTTCACACATTCCCCAAGTCCCTCTCTGCACTCTTCCCACATTCCCCAGGTCAATCCCTGCAATCTTCCCACATTCCCCAGGTCAATCCCCGCAATCTTCCCCATTCCCCAGGTCACTCCCCGCAATCGTCCCCCATTCCCCAGGTCACTCCCCATCAACGTCCCCCAATCCCCAGGTTGCTCCCCACAACCGTCCCCCATTCCCCAGTTCGCTCCCTGCAACCATCCCCCATTCCCCAGGTCGCTCCTCACAATTATCCCCCATTCCCCAGGTCGCTTCTCGCATCCTCCCCCATTCCCCAGGTCGCTCCCTGCAATCCTCCCCCATTCCCCAGGTCGCTCTCCTCAATCGTCCCCCATTCCCTAGGTCGCTCCACACAATCCTCCCCCATTCCCCAGATCGCTTCCAGCAATCCTCCCCCATTCCCCAGGTCGCTCCCTGCAATCCTACCCCATTCCCCAGGTCGCTCCCCTCAATCGTCCCCCATTCCCTAGGTCGCTCCACACAATCCTCCCCCATTCCCCAGGTCGCTTCCCGCAATCCTCCCCCATTCCCCAGGTTGCTCCCTGCAATCGTCCCCCATTCCCCAGGTCGCTCCACACAATCCTCCCCCATTCCCCAGGTCGCTTCCCGCAATCCTCCCCCATTCCCCAGGTTGCTCCCTGCAATCCTCCCCCATTCCCTAGGTCGCTCCACACAATCCTCCCCCATTCCCCAGGTCGCTCCTCGCAATCGTCCTCCATTCCCCAGGTCACTCCCCACAATCGTCCCCCATTCCCCAGGTCACTCCCCGCAATCATCCCCCATTCCCCAGGACGCTCCCCGCAATCCTCCCCCATTCCCCAGTTCACTCTCCATAAACGTCCCCCATTTCCCAGGACGCTCCCCGCAATCGTCCCCCATTCCCCAGGTCGCCTCCCCGCAATCTTCACACATTCCCCAAGTCCCTCCCTGCAATCTTCCTACATTCCCCAGGTCAATCCCTGCAAGGTTCCCCATTCCCCAAATCGTTCCCCGCAATCTTCACACATTCCCCAAGTCCCTCTCTGCACACTTCCCACATTCCCCAGGTCAATCCCTGCAATCTTCCCACATTCCCCAGGTCAATCCCCGCAATCTTCCCCATTCCCCAGTTCGCTCCCTGCAATCGTCCCCCATTCCCCAGGTCGCTCCTCACAATTATCCCCCATTCCCCAGGTCGCTTCTCGCATCCTCCCCCATTCCCCAGGTCACTCCCTGCAATCCTCCCCCATTCCCCAGGTCGCTCTCCTCAATCGTCCCCCATTCCCTAGGTCGCTCCACACAATCCTCCCCCATTCCCCAGGTCGCTTCCCGCAATCCTCCCCCATTCCCCAGGTCGCTCCCTGCAATCCTCCCCCATTCCCCAGGTCGTTCCCTGCAATCGTCCCCCATTCCAGACATTGCTCCCTGCAATCCTCCCCCATGCCCCATGTCGCTCCTCGCAATTGTCCCCCATTCCCCAGGTAGCTTCCCGCATTCGTCCCCCATTCTCCCAAGTCGCTCCTCTCAATAGTCAACCATTCCCGAGGTTGCTCCCCGCAATCGTCCCCCATTCGCCAGGTCGCTCCCCACAATCTTCCCACATTCCCCAGGTCACTCCCCGCAATCTTCCCCATTCCCCAGGTCGCTCCCCACAATCGTACCCCCTTCCCCAGGTCACACCCCGCAATCGTCCCCCCTTCCCCAGGTCACACCCCGCAATCGTCACCCCTTCCCCAGGTCGCTCCTGGCAATCGTTCCCCCTTCCCCAGGTCGCTCACCACAATCGTCCTCCATTCCCCAGGTCACTCCCCGCAATCGCCCCCCTTCCGCATTTCAGTCCCTGCAATCGCTCCCCTTCCGCAGGTCGCTCCCCGCAATCGTCAACCAATCCCCAGGTCACTCCTCGCAATTGTCCCCCCTTCCCCAGGTCGCTCCTGGCAATCGTCCCCCCTTCCCCAGGTCACTCCCCGCAATCGCCCCCCTTCCGCATTTCAGTCCCTGCAATCGCTCCCCTTCCGCAGGTCGCTGCCCGCAATCGTCAACCAATCCCCAGGTCACTCCTCACAATCGTCCCCCATTCCCCAGGTCGCTCCCCGCAATCGTCCCCCCTTCCCCAGGTCACTCCCCGCAATCGCCCCCCTTCCGCATTTCGCTCCCTGCAATTGCTCCCCTTCCACAGGTCGCTCCCCGCAATCGTGCCCCATTCCCCAGGTCGCTCCCCGCAATCGTCCCCCATTCCCCAGGTCGCTCCCCGCAATCGCACCCCTTCTGCAGGTCGCTCCCCGCAATTGCCCCCCATTCCCCAGGTCACTCCCTGCAATCGTCCCCCATTTCCCAGGTCGCTCCTCGCAATCGTCCCCCATTCCCTAGGTCGCTCCCTGCAATCGTCCCCCATTCCCCAGGTCGCTCCTCGCAATCTTCCGCCGTTCCCTAGGTCGCTCCTCGCAATCGTCCCCCATTCCCCAGTTCACTCCCCACAATCTTCCCACATTCCCCAGGTCGATCCCCGAAATCTTCCCCATTCCCCAGGTCACTACCCGCAATCGTCCCCCATTCCCCAGGTCACTCCCCGCAATCGTCCCCCATTCCCCTGGTCCCTCCCCGCAATCTTCCCACATTCCGCAGGTCGATCCCCGAAATCTTCCCCATTCCCCAGGTCACTCATCGCCATCATCCCCCATTCCCCAGGTCACTCCCTGCAATCGTCCCCCACTCCACAGGTCGCTCCTCGCAATCGTACCCCATTCCCCACGTCGCTCGCTGCAATCGTCCCCCATTCCCCAGGTCACTCCTCGCAATCATCCCCCATTCCCCAGGTCGCTCCCCGCAATCGTCCCCCATTCCCCAGGTCGCTCCCCTCAATCGTCCCCCATTCCCCAGGTCACTCCTCGCAATTGTCCCCCATTCCCCAGGTCACTCCTCACAATAATCCCCCATTCCCCAGGTCGCTCCCCGCAATCGTACCCCATTCCCCACGTCGCTCGCCGCAATCATCCCCCATTCCCCAGGTCACTCCTCGCAATCGTCCCCCATTCCCCAGGTCACTCCTCGCAATCATCCCCCATTCCCCAGGTCGCTCCCCGCAATCGTCCCCCATTCCCCAGGTCGCTCCCCGCAATCGTACCCCATTCCCCAGGTCACTCCTCGCAATAATCCCCCATTCCCCAGGTCGCTCCCCGCAATCGTACCCCATTCCCCACGTCGCTCGCCGCAATCATCCCCCATTACCCAGGTCGCTCCCCGCAATCATCCCCCATTCCCCAGGTCGCTCCCCGCAATCGTACCCCATTCCCCACGTCGCTCGCCGCAATCATCCCCCATTCCCCAGGTCACTCCTCGCAATCATCCCCCATTCCACAGGTTGCTCCTCGCAATTGTCCCCCATTCTCCAGGTCACGCCCCTCAATCATCCCCCATTCCACAGGTCGCTCCTCGCAACCGTCCCCATTCCACAGGTCGCTCCCCACAATCCTCCCCATTCCCCAGGTCGTTCCCGCAATCGTCCTCCATTCCCCAGGTCACTCCCCGCAATCTTTCCCATTCCCCAGTTTGCACCCCGCAATCGTCCTCCATTCCCCAGTTCGCTCACCGCAATCGTCCTCCATTCCCCAGTTTGCACCCCGCAATCGTCCTCCATTCCCCAGTTCGCTCCCCGCAATCGTCCTCCATTCCCCAGTTTGCACCCCGCAATCGTCCTCCATTCCCCAGTTTGCACCCCGCAATCGTCCTCCATTCCCCAGTTCGCTCCCCGCAATCGTCCTCCATTCCCCAGTTTGCACCCCGCAATCGTCCTCCATTCCCCAGTTCGCTCCCCGCAATCGTCCTCCATTCCCCAGTTCGCTCCCCGCAATCGTCCCCCATTCCCCAGTTCGCTCCCCGCAATCGTCCTCCATTCCCCAGTTCGCTCCTCGCAATCGTCCCCCATTCCCCAGGACACTCCCCGCAGACGTCCCCCATTCCCCAGGTCGCTCCCTGCAATCGTCCCCCATTCCCCAGGATGCTCCCCGCAGTCGTCCCCCATTCCCCAGGTCACTCCCCGCAATCGTCCCCCATTCCCCAGGACACTCCCCGCAGACGTCCTCCATTCCCCAGTTCGCTCCTCGCAATCGTCCCCCATTCCCCAGGATGCTCCCCGCAGTCGTCCCCCATTCCCCAGGTCACTCCCCGCAATCGTCTCCCCTTCCCAAGAACACTCCCCACAATCGTCCCCCATTCCCCAGGTCACTCCCCGCAATCGTCTCCCCTTCCCAAGAACACTCCCCACAATCGTCCCCCATTACCCAGGTCGCTCCCCGCAATCGTCCCCCATTCCCCTGGTCCCTCCCCACAATCTTCCCACATTCCCCAGGTCGATCCCCGAAATCTTCCCCATTCCCCAGGTCACTACCCGCAATCATCCCCCATTCCCCAGGTCACTCCCCGCAATCGTCCCCCATTCCCCTGGTCCCTCCCCGCAATCGTCCCACATTCCGCAGGTCGATCCCCGAAATCTTCCCCATTCCCCAGGTCGCTCCCCGCAATCTTCCCCCATTCCACAGGTCACTCCTCGCAATCGTACCCCATTCCCCACGTCGCTCGCCGCAATCGTCCCCCATTCCCCAGGTCACTCCTCGCAATTGTCCCCCATTCCCCAGGTCACTCCTCGCAATTGTCCCCCATTCCCCAGGTCACTCCTCGCAATTGTCCCCCATTCCCCAGGTCACTCCTCGCAATCGTCCCCCATTCCCCAGGTCACTCCCCGCAATCGTCCCCCATTCCACAGGTCACTCCTCGCAATTGTCCCCCATTCCCCAGGTCACTCCTCGCAATCGTCCCCCATTCCCCAGGTCGCTCCTCGCAATCATCCCCCATTCCCCAGGTCACTCCCCGCAATCGTCCCCCATTCCACAGGTCACTCCTCGCAATTGTCCCCCATTCCCCAGGTCACTCCTCGCAATCGTCCCCCATTCCCCAGGTCGCTCCTCGCAATCGTCCCCCATTCCCCAGGTCACTCCTCGCAATCGTCCCCCATTCCCCAGGTCGCTCCCCGCAATCGTCCCCCATTCCCCAGGACGCTCCTCGCAATCGTCCCCCATTCCCCAGGTCGCTCCCCGCAATCGTCCCCCATTCCCCAGGTCACTCCTCGCAATCGTCCCCCATTCCCCAGGTCACTCCTCGCAATCGTCCCCCATTCCACAGGTCGCTCCCCGCAATCGTCCCCCATTCCCCAGGACGCTCCTCGCAATCATCCCCCATTCCCCAGGACGCTCCCCACAATCGTCCCCCATTCCCCAGGTCACTCCTCGCAATCATCCCCCATTCCACAGGTCACTCCTCGCAATCCTCCCCCATTCCCCAGGACGCTCCCCACAATCGTCCCCCATTCCCCAGGTCACTCCCCGCAATCCTCCCCCATTCCCCAGGACGCTCCCCACAATCGTCCCCCATTCCCCAGGTCGCTCCCCGCAATCGTCCCCCATTCCCCAGGTCGCTCCATGCAATCGTCCCCCATTCCCCAGGTCGCTCCATGCAATCGTCCCCCATTCCCCAGGTCGCTCCCCACAATCGTCCCCCATTCCCCAGGTCACTCCTCGCAATCGTCCCCCATTCCACAGGTCGCTCCCCGCAATCGTCCCCCATTCCACAGGTCGCTCCCCGCAATCGTCCCCCATTCCCCAGGTCGCTCCCCACAATCGTCCCCCATTCGCCAGGTCACTCCTCGCAATCGTCCCCCATTCCCCAGGTCGCTCCCCACAATTGTCCCCCATTCCCCAGGTCGCTCCTCGCAATCGTCCCCCATTCCCCAGGTCGCTCCCCGCAATCGTCCCCCATTCCACAGGACGCTCCTCGCAATCGTACCCCATTCCGCAGGACGCTCCCCGCAATCGTCCCCCATTCCCCAGGTCGCTCCCCGCAATCGTCCCCCATTCCCCAGGTCGCTCCTCGCAATCGTCCCCCATTCCCCAGGTCGCTCCCCGCAATCGTCCCCCATTCCCCACGTCGCTCACCGCAATCGTCCCCCATTCCACAGGTCGCTCCCCGCAATCGTCCCCCATTCCCCACGTCGCCCCCCGCAATCGTCCCCCATTCCACAGGTCGCTCCCCGCAATCGTCCCCCATTCCACAGGTCGCTCCCCGCAATCGTCCCCCATTCCCCACGTCGCCCCCCGCAATCGTCCCCCATTCCACAGGTCGCTCCCCGCAATCGTCCCCCATTCCCCACGTCGCCCCCCGCAATCGTCCCCCATTCCCCAGTTTGCACCCCGCAATCGTCCCCCATTCCCCAGTTCGCTCCTCGCAATCGTCCCCCATTCCCCAGGTCGCTCCCCGCAATCGTCCCCCATTCCCCAGTTTGCACCCCGCAATCGTCCCCCATTCCCCAGTTCGCTCCTCGCAATCGTCCCCCATTCCACAGGTCGCTCCCCGCAATCGTCCCCCATTCCCCAGGTCGCTCCCCGCAATCGTCCCCCATTCCACAGGTCGCTCCTCGCAATCGTCCCCCATTCCCCAGGTCGCTCCCCGCAATCGTCCCCCATTCCCCAGTTCGCTCCTCGCAATCGTCCCCCATTCCACAGGTCGCTCCCCGCAATCGTCCCCCATTCCCCAGTTCGCTCCTCGCAATCGTCCCCCATTCCCCAGGACGCTCCCCGCAATCGTCCCCCATTCCCCAGGTCGCTCCTCGCAATCGTCCCCCATTCCACAGGTCGCTCCCCGCAATCGTCCCCCATTCCCCAGGTCGCTCCCCGCAATCGTCCCCCATTCCACAGGTCGCTCCTCGCAATCGTCCCCCATTCCCCAGGTCGCTCCCCGCAATCGTCCCCCATTCCCCAGTTCGCTCCTCGCAATCGTCCCCCATTCCACAGGTCGCTCCCCGCAATCGTCCCCCATTCCCCAGTTCGCTCCTCGCAATCGTCCCCCATTCCCCAGGACGCTCCCAGCAATCGTCCCCCATTCCCCAGGTCGCTCCTCGCAATCGTCCCCCATTCCCCAGGTCGCTCCCCGCAATCGTCCCCCATTCCCCAGTTCGCTCCTCGCAATCGTCCCCCATTCCACAGGTCGCTCCTCGCAATCGTCCCCCATTCCACAGGTCGCTCCTCGCAATCGTCCCCCATTCCCCAGGTCGCTCCCCGCAATCGTCTCCCATTCCCCAGGTCGCTCCCCGCAATCGTCCCCCATTCCCCAGGACGCTCCTCGCAATCGTCCCCCATTCCCCAGGTCGCTCCCCGCAATCGTCTCCCATTCCCCAGGTCGCTCCCCGCAATCGTCCCCCATTCCACAGGACGCTCCTCGCAATCGTTCCCCATTCCCCACGTCGCTCCCCGCAATCGTCCTCCATTCCCCAGTTCGCTCCCCACAATCGTCCCCCATTCCACAGGACGCTCCTCGCAATCGTCCTCCATTCCACAGTTCGCTCCTCGCAATCGTCCTCCATTCCCCAGTTCGCTCCCCGCAATCGTCCTCCATTCCCCAGTTCGCTCCCCACAATCGTCCCCCATTCCCCAGTTCGCTCCTCGCAATCGTCCTCCATTCCCCAGTTCGCTCCCCACAATCGTCCCCCATTCCCCAGTTCGCTCCTTGCAATCGTCCTCCATTCCCCAGTTCGCTCCCCACAATCGTCCCCCATTCCACAGGACGCTCCTCGCAATCGTCCTCCATTCCACAGTTCGCTCCTCGCAATCGTCCTCCATTCCCCAGTTCGCTCCCCGCAATCGTCCTCCATTCCCCAGTTCGCTCCCCACAATCGTCCCCCATTCCCCAGTTCGCTCCTCGCAATCGTCCTCCATTCCCCAGTTCGCTCCCCACAATCGTCCCCCATTCCCCAGTTCGCTCCTCGCAATCGTCCTCCATTCCCCAGTTCGCTCCCCGCAATCGTCCCCCATTCCACAGGACGCTCCTCGCAATCGTCCTCCATTCCCCAGTTCGCTCCCCGCAATCGTCCTCCATTCCCCAGTTCACTCCCCACAATCGTCCCCCATTCCACAGGACGCTCCTCGCAATCGTCCTCCATTCCCCAGTTCGCTCCCCACAATCGTCCCCCATTCCACAGGACGCTCCTCGCAATCGTCCTCCATTCCCCAGTTCGCTCCCCGCAATCGTCCTCCATTCCCCAGTTCGCTCCCCACAATCGTCCCCCATTCCACAGGACGCTCCTCGCAATCGTCCTCCATTCCCCAGTTCGCTCCCCGCAATCGTCCTCCATTCCCCAGTTCGCTCCCCGCAATCGTCCTCCATTCCCCAGTTCGCTCCCCACAATCGTCCTCCATTCCCCAGTTCGCTCCCCGCAATCGTCCTCCATTCCCCAGTTCGCTCCCCACAATCGTCCTCCATTCCCCAGTTCGCTCCCCGCAATCGTCCTCCATTCCCCAGTTCGCTCCCCACAATCGTCCCCCATTCCACAGGACGCTCCTCGCAATCGTCCTCCATTCCCCAGTTCGCTCCCCGCAATCGTCCTCCATTCCCCAGTTCGCTCCCCACAATCGTCCCCCATTCCACAGGACGCTCCTCGCAATCGTCCTCCATTCCCCAGTTCGCTCCCCGCAATCGTCCTCCATTCCCCAGTTCGCTCCCCACAATCGTCCCCCATTCCACAGGACGCTCCTCGCAATCGTCCTCCATTCCCCAGTTCGCTCCCCGCAATCGTCCTCCATTCCCCAGTTCGCTCCCCACAATCGTCCCCCATTCCCCAGTTCGCTCCCCGCAATCGTCCTCCATTCCCCAGTTCGCTCCCCACAATCGTCCCCCATTCCCCAGTTCGCTCCCCGCAATCGTCCTCCATTCCCCAGTTCGCTCCCCACAATCGTCCCCCATTCCACAGGACGCTCCTCGCAATCGTCCTCCATTCCCCAGTTCGCTCCCCACAATCGTCCCCCATTCCCCAGTTCGCTCCCCGCAATCGTCCTCCATTCCCCAGTTCGCTCCCCACAATCGTCCCCCATTCCCCAGTTCGCTCCCCGCAATCGTCCCCCATTCCACAGGACGCTCCTCGCAATCGTCCTCCATTCCACAGGACGCTCCCCACAATCGTCCCCCATTCCACAGGACGCTCCTCGCAATCGTCCTCCATTCCCCAGTTCGCTCCCCACAATCGTCCCCCATTCCACAGGACGCTCCTCGCAATCGTCCTCCATTCCCCAGTTCGCTCCCCACAATCGTCCCCCATTCCACAGGACGCTCCTCGCAATCGTCCTCCATTCCACAGTTCGCTCCCCACAATCGTCCCCCATTCCCCAGGTCGCTCACCGCAATCGTCCCCCATTCCACAGGACGCTCCTCGCAATCGTCCCCCATTCCACAGGTCGCTCCCCGCAATCGTCCCCCATTCCACAGGTCGCTCCTCGCAATCGTCCCCCATTCCACAGGTCGCTCCCCGCAATCGTCCCCCATTCCACAGGACGCTCCTCGCAATCGTCCCCCATTCCACAGGTCGCTCCCCACAATTGTCCCCCATTCCCCAGGTCGCTCCCCACAATCATCCCCCATTCCACAGGACGCTCCCCACAATCATCCCACATTCCCCAGGTCGCTCCCCACAATTGTCCCCCATTCCCCAGGTCGCTCCCCACAATCATCCCCCATTCCCCAGGTCGCTCCCCGCAATCGTCCCCCATTCCCCAGGTCGCTCCTCGCAATCGTCCCCCATTCCCCAGGTCGCTCCCCACAATTGTCCCCCTTTCCCCAGGACGCTCCCCACAATCGTCCCCCATTCCCCAGGTCGCTCCTCGCAATCATCCCCCATTCCCCAGGACGCTCCCCACAATCGTCCCCCATTCCCCAGGTCGCTCCCCACAATCGTCCCCCATTCCCCAGGTCGCTCCCCACAATTGTCCCCCATTCCCCAGGATGCTCCCCACAATCGTCCCCCATTCCCCAGGTCGCTCCCCACAATCGTCCCCCATTCCCCAGGTCGCTCCTCGCAATCGTCCCCCATTCCCCAGGTCGCTCCCCACAATTGTCCCCCATTCCCCAGGTCACTCCCCACAATCGTCCCCCATTCCCCAGGTCGCTCCCCACAATCGTCCCCCATTCCCCAAGGTCACTCCCCACAATCGTCCCCCATTCCCCAGGTCGCTCCCCACAATTGTCCCCCATTCCCCAGGACGCTCCCCACAATCGTCCCCCATTCCCCAGGTCGCTCCCCACAATCGTCCCCCATTCCCCAGGTCGCTCCTCGCAATCGACCCCATTCCCCAGGTCGCTCCCCACAATTGTCCCCCATTCCCCAGGTCGCTCCCCACAATCGTCCCCCATTCCCCAGGACGCTCCCCACAATCGTCCCCCATTCCCCAGGTCGCTCCCCACAATTGTCCCCCATTCCCCAGGTCGCTCCCCACAATTGTCCCCCATTCCCCAGGACGCTCCCCACAATTGTCCCCCATTCCCCAGGTCGCTCCCCACAATTGTCCCCCATTCCCCAGGTCGCTCCCCACAATTGTCCCCCATTCCCCAGGTCGCTCCCCACAATTGTCCCCCATTGCCCAGGACGCTCCCCACAATCGTCCCCCATTCCCCAGGTCGCTCCCCACAATCGTCCCCCATTCCCCAGGTCACTCCCCACAATTGTCCCCCATTCCCCAGGTCGCTCCTCGCAATCATCCCCCATTCCCCAGGTCACTCCCAGCAATCGTCCCCCATTCCACAGGACGCTCCCCACAATCGTCCCCCATTCCCCAGGTCACTCCCCGCAATCTTCCCCATTCCCCAGGTCGCTCCCCACAATTGTCCCCCATTCCCCAGGTCGCTCCCCACAATTGTCTCCCATTCCCCAGGTCGCTCCCCACAATCGTCCCCCATTCCCCAGGTCGCTCCTCGCAATCATCCCCCATTCCCCAGGTCACTCCCAGCAATCGTCCCCCATTCCCC
Organism: Heterodontus francisci; assembly: GCF_036365525.1. Taxonomy (NCBI): domain Eukaryota; kingdom Metazoa; phylum Chordata; class Chondrichthyes; order Heterodontiformes; family Heterodontidae; genus Heterodontus; species Heterodontus francisci. The sequence continues at coordinate 271,772 of NW_027142224.1, read as the reverse complement.
AGGTCGCTCCTCGCAATCATCCCCCATTCCACAGGACGCTCCCCACAATCGTCCCCCATTCCACAGGACGCTCCCCACAATCGTCCTCCATTCCCCAGGACGCTCCCCGCAATCATCCCCCATTCCACAGGACGCTCCCCACAAGCGTCCTCCATTCCCCAGGTCGCTCCCCACAATCGTCCCCCATTCCCCAGGTCGCTCCCCACAATTGTCCCCCATTCCCCAGGTCGCTCCTCGCAATCGTCCCCCATTCCCCTGGTCGCTCCCCGCAATCGTCCCCCATTCCACAGGTCACTCCCCGCAATCGTCCCCCATTCCCCAGGTCACTCCTCGCAATTGTCCCCCATTCCCCTGGTCACGCCCTGCAATCGTCCCCCATTCCCCAGGTCACTCCTCGCAATTGTCCCCCATTCCCCTGGTCACGCCCCGCAATCGTCCCCCATTCCACAGGTCACTCCCCGCAATTGTCCCCCATTCCCCAGGATGCTCCCCGCAATCGTCTCCCCTTCCCCAGGACACTCCCCGCAATCGTCCCCCATTCCCCAGGACGCTCCCCGCAATCGTCCCCCATTCCCCAGGTCGCTCCCTGCAATCGTCCCCCATTCCCCAGGTCGCTCCCCACAATCGTTCCCCATTCCCCAGGACGCTCCCCGCAATCATCCCCCATTCCCCAGGTTGCTCCCTGCAATCGTCTACCATTCCCTAGATCACTTGCTATAATAATCCCTCATTTATTTTTTCTGAGGATACAGCAGGATATAGATCGGTTGGAGACTTGGGCGGAGAAATGGCAGATGGAGTTTAATCCGGACAAATGTGAGGTAATGCATTTTGGAAGGTCTAATGCAGGTGGGAAGTATACAGTAAATGGCAGAACCCTTAGGAGTATTGACAGGCAGAGAGATCTGGGCGTACAGGTCCACATGTCACTGAAAGTGGTAACGCAGGTGGATAAGGTAGTCAGGAAGGCATACGGCATGCTTGCCTTCATCGGTCGGGGCATAGAGTATAAAAATAGGCAGGTCATGCTGCAGCTGTACAGAACTTTAGTTAGGCCACACTTAGAATATTGCGTGCAATTCTGGTCACCACACTACCAGAAGGACGTGGAGACTTTGGAGAGGGTACAGAAGAGGTTTACCAGGATGTTGCCTGGTCTGGAGGGCATTAGCTATGAGGAGAGTTTGGATAAACTCGGATTGTTTTCACTGGAACGCCGGAGGTGGAGGGGCGACATGATAGAGGTTTACAAAGTTATTAGCGGCATGGACAGAGTGGATAGTCAGAAGCTTTTTCCCAGGGTGGAAGAGTCAGTTACTAGGGGACATAGGTTTAAGGTGAGAGGGGCAACGTTTAGAGGGAATGTGTGAGGCAAGTTCTTTACACAGAGGGTGGTGAGTGCCTGGAACTTGCTGCCGGGGGAGGTGGTGGAAGCAGGTACTAAAGAGACGTTAAAGAGGCATCTTGACAAATACATGAATAGGAAGGGAATAGAGGGATATGGGCCCCGGAAGTGCAGAAGGTGCTAGTTTAGACAGGCATCAAGATCGGCACAGGCTTGGAGGGCCGAATGGCCTTTTCCTGTGCTGTGCTGTTCTTTGTTCTCTCTTCCCGTATACTCTACACTTGCTCTGTTTCTCTAATTTCTCTTTCCCTTCCAACTCTCTCTCCATCTGTGTCTCTCTCTTTCTCTCTGTTCCTCTCTCCTCACTTTTGTCTCTCCATTTATCTGTCCCTCACTCTCAAACGCTATCCCTCCCTCACTCTCCACCTTCCATTCTCTTCACCTCTCTCCCCATTTCTGTGCTTCTCACGAAAGTCTCCCTCCATTTCTGTTCTCATTCTGTTACTTTCCATATAGAACAGAGGGGAACCGTTTCAGAGGAAGTACCTTATAAGCGGGAGATCAGGAGGAATTCCTGCCCTTGATGGGGCGTCATTAATCTTCGAATTCTCTTTCCCAGAGAGCAGTGGAGGCTGGGTCCTTGAATATATACAAGGCTGTGTCAGAGAGATTTTTGAACTACAAGGGAGTCAAGGGTTATGGGGCATCAGCAGTAGAGTTGAGGCCCCAATCAGATCAGCCATGATCTTATTGAACAGCAGAACAGGCTCGAGGGGCCGAGTGGCCTGTTCCTGCTCCGTCTCCGGCCAATCACAAAGAACGAGTAGACCAGGAGTGACCTGACAGTGATGGACCCCGCGAAGCACACAAAATGTTGATAAATAAAAGAGAGCTAGCCGAGCAAGGGAGGCCTCACAGAGTTCAACAGCTGGATTCTAACTCTTCCGCTAGCTCTTCAACTGCCCTTTGGCTCATAATACCCCGGCCTTTGCTGTCCCATCCGGTATTATCGCCGTTACACCACTGGACCCTGCTGTTGCTTTCAAAGCTCAATAAGCAAAGACCAGAAATAAAAACAAGAAATGCTGGAACCACTCAGCAGGTCTGGCAGCATGCGTGGAAAGAGAAGCAGAGTTAACGTTTCGGGTCAGTGACCCTTCATCGGAACAAGACATCGAAACAAAGACCAGTGCGGATTTAAGTGTGGATTTTTAATGAATGCTGTCCGGGATACAAGGGGGATGATGCATGAGATCTGTCGGAGAATCAGATTAGGGATGGAGCTGAACAAAATCTCCTGTGGAATAAATCAAAGCAAAGAACTGAAGGGAATAAAAAAACTCGGTCGGAAAATTAGGACAACATTTCATCATCAAAAATCATGCAGAAACCATTCGGCCCATGGCATCTGTGTTGGTTTTTTGAAAGAGTTTGTTATTTTGATTATTCCCCACCCCTCTCCGTTCTGCATAACCCTACAAACTGTTCCCCTCCAAACATTCATCCAGTGACCTGTTACAAGTCTTTCTCCCATCTCCTGCTACCACACCGTTTTTTTCATTCATTCCTGGGATGTGGGAGTCGCTGGCTAGGCCAGCATTTATTGCCCATCCCTAATCGCCCTTGAGAAGGTGGTGGTGAGCTGCCTTCTTGAACCACTGCAGTCCGTGTGGGGGTCGGTACACCCACAGTGCTGTTAGGAAGGGAGTTCCAGGATTTTGACCCAGCGACAGTGAAGGAACGGTGATATCGTTCCAAGTCAGGATGGTGTGTGACTTGGAGGGGAACTTGCAGGTGGTGGTGTTCCCATGTATTTGCTGCCCTTGTCCTTCTAGTTGGTCGAGGTCGTGGGTTTGGAAGGTGCTGTCTAAGGAGCCTTGGTGCATTGCTGCAGTGCATCTTGTAGATGGTGCACACTGCTGCCACTGTGCGTTGGTGGTGGAGGGAGTGAATGTTTGTAGATGGTGTGCCAATCGAGTGGGCTGTTTTGTCCTGGATGGTGTCGAGCTTCTTGAGTGTTGTTGGAGCTGCACCCATCCAGGCAAGTGGAGAGTATTCCATCACACTCCTGACTTGTGCCTTGTAGATGGTGGACAGGCTTTGGGGAGTCAGGAGGTGAGTTACTCCCCGCAGGATTCCTCGCCTCTGACCTGCTCTTGTAGCCACGGTATTTATATGGCTACTCCAGTTCAGTTTCTGATCAATGGTAGCCCCAAGGATGTTGATAGTGGGGGATTCAGCGATGGTAATGCCATTGAATATCAAGGGGAGATGGTTAGATTCTCTCTTGTTGGAGATGGTCATTGCCTGGCACTTGTGTGGCGTGAATGTTACTTGCCACTTATCAGCCCAAGCCTGGATATTGTCCAGGTCTTGCTACATTTCTACACGGACTGTTTCAGTATCTGAGGAGTCACGAATGGTGCTGAACATTGTGCAATCATCAGCGAACATCCCCACTTCTGACCTTATGATTGAAGGAAGGTCATTGAGGAAGCAGCTGAAGATGGTTGAGCCGAGGACACTACCCTGAGGAACTCCTGCAGTGATGTCCTGGAGCTCAGATGATTGACCTCCAACAACCACAACCATCTTCCTTTGCGCTCGGTATGACTCCAACCAGCAGAGGGTTTTCCCCCTGATTCCCATTGACTCCCTCGCACACCTGCCCCGCCTTAAACTCTGGGTGACTTTAAGTATTAAACAGAAGAAAAAAAGATGTAAAATACTGCTTACCAGCACTGTGCTCTTGTATTATTAAAAGGTGTTGCAAGACGGTTCGGAGATTTGCAGAATCGAGCTTGTCGAGGATGGTTTTGATGGCCACTCGTGGATTCTCTTCACCACTCCCGGTCACTGCTGTAATATATAAAAAAAAAACACTGAGACTTAAGCAACAGTTGTGCATTTCAGTGATTAAAAATATCAGCTTGCATTTATGTAGCGCCGTTGATGCAGTGAAACACCCCAAGGCGATTCACCGGAGTCTGAGCACCCAACATTGGACGCTAAAGCACACAAGATGTGGATGAGCTGCAAAGATCTCATTGAATGGTGGAGCAGGCCCAAAGGACTAGATAGGCGCTTTATAAATGCGGCTTCGCATTGTTGTCTTCCTACGAGAGAAAATACTGCGGATACCGGAAATTTGATCCCCTCCGCTTGTTTTCGGGGAAACCCACGATCCTATGAATTAGGAGCAGGGGGAGGCCACTCAGCCCCTCCAGTCTGCCCCACCATTCAGCGGGATCATGACTGATCGGATTGTAACCTCAACTCCACATTTCCACCTAACGTCCGATAACCTTTCACCCCCCCTTGATTATCAACGATCTATCTACCCCTGCTTTAAAAATATTCAAAGGCTCTGCTCCCACCACCTTTTGAGGAAGAGAATTCCAAAGACTCACGGCCCTCGGAGAAAAAATTCTCCTCATCTCTGTCTTAACTGGGCGACCTCTTATTTTTAAACAGTGACCCCTCATTCCATATTCTCCCACAAGGGGAAACATCCTTCCCACATCCACCCTGTCACGACCCCTCAGGATCTTATATGTTTCAATCAAGTTGCCTCTTACTCTTCTAAACTCCAGCGGATACAAACCTAGCCTGTCCAATCTTTCCTCATAAGACAACCCGCCCATTCCAGATATTAGTCTAGTAAACCTTCACTGTCCTGCCTCCAACACATTTCCATCCTCCCTTAAATAAGGAGACCAGTACTGTACACAATGCTCCAGATGTGGTCTCACCAATGCCCTGTATAGCTGAAGCATAACCTCCCTACTTTTATATTCAATTCCCCTCTCGATAAATCATAACATTCTATTCGCTTTCCTAATTACGTGCTATACCTGCATACTAACCTTTTGCGATTCATGCACTAGGACACCCAGATCCCTCTGCATCTCCAAGCTCTGCAATCTCTCACCATTTAGATAATGTGCTTCTTTTTTATTCTTCCTGCCAAAGTGGACATATTCCCACTTTCCTGCATTCTACTCCATTTGCCAGGTCTTTGCCCACTCACTTAACCTATCTGTCGCCCTTATGTCCTCTTCACAAGTTCCTTTCCGACCTATCTTTGTGCCATCGGCAAATGTGGCGACCGTACCTTCGCTCCCTGCAATATTCCCTCAACGTGACCTACCGCGGGCCATTGAGGTGTAGCTGGATATGATCTGCTCGATGCCTCTCAGGTCGCCTTCCTCCATCTGGTCGAGCAGGCGCTCGAGGCTTTGCCGGTACGTCTCTGTAATGTCCCTTCCAGCGCGGGGAGCAACTGAAATTAAACGAGAGGAGAGCTCGCAATGAGGAAAAGGCTGGAAAGCCAGAGGCCGAAATTTCAGGGAGCACACGCCACGAAAAAGATTCCCATTTCCGTCGGGGCCCATCGCAACCCCGGGACATCCTGAAAAACTGTGCAACCCGTGAAAGACGCTTGCGGTTGGGTAGCTGTTTCAAGGTAGGGAAGGTGTTGTCTGAACTCTGACGTGGACTCGACAGGCCTCATGGTCCCCTTCTGTGCTGTAAATGACAAGGGCTCTAAGGTATATTAGCTCTAACAGGAATAAGGAATTCTTGCTACAATTGTACAGGGTGTTGGTGAGACCGCATAAGGGGGTCGATCATTTCGGACAGAGATGAGGAGAAATGTCTTCACTCAAAGGGTTGTGAATCTTTGGAAATCTCTACCCCAGAGGGCTGTGGATTCTCCATCATTCAATATATCTACGGCTGGGATAGGCAGATTTTAGGTCTCTCAGAGAATCAAGGGATACAGGGAGCGGGCGAGGAAGTAGAATTGAAACCCAAGATCAGCCATGGTGGAGCAGGTTCGATGGGCCCAATGGTTTACTCCTATTTCTTGTGTTCGTGTGGAGGGGTTGAGGCCCTGGGGGGGATTTGAATACAAGGCTGAGAATGTTCGAACGGTGGTGTTTGCGGATCAGTGGAGGAGGGGGGAGAAGCGCATCGCAGGTCACTGGGGAGTGGCGACAGGACGGGAGTTCGTGCCAGTCGGGAAACAGATTCTGAATGAGGACAAATGCGGCAGATCAGCGTAACTTACGCTGAATATCCTTTCCGAACGTGAAGAACTGATTGTAGAGGAACTGCAGCAAATTGTCATCGCAGCCGTCGAGGAGGTTACTAATCGTCTGCCGTGAGGTCTTCAGACTTCCTGAGATCTTAACTGGACATGAAGTATCATTAGTTGTCACAGTTCAGTAATCCTCCTTCTTCCCCGCCCCACCTTGCAAAAGGGAAGGAGGAAAGGAGGTAGGAAGAGAGAGGGAGGGAAGGAAGGTGGGTGAAATTACAGGTACTATCAATGAAAGAAGCAGGCGATTTGGTTGGACTGGTCTGTTCTGGTGTCCATACGTCAGGCAAATCTCCACCCATTCCCTCCACTTTATCTCAGCCTTCCAGCACATCAGAGCGTCGGATCAGAAGTAGGCCATTCAGCCCGTCGCGCCTGCTCTGCCAGTCAACTAGACCATAGCTGATCATCTATGTCTGCGCCACTTTCCCGTGCTCTCCCCATATCCCTTGATATTATGAGTATCCAGTTATCAATTCTGTCTTGAAACATACTCAGTGACTGAGCTTCCACAGCCCTCTGGGGTAGAGAATTCCAAAGATTTACCACCCTCTGAGTCAAGGAATTCCTCCTCATCTCTGTCCTAAATGGCCTACCCCCTTATTCTGAGACTCTGTCCCCTGGCTCTTGACTCACCAGCCAGGAAAAACATCCTTCCTGCATCTGCCCTGTCACACCCTGGAAACATTTTGTAAGTTTCAATGAGATCACTTCTCATTCTTCGAAACTCTAGAGAATACAGGCCCAGTTTCTTCAATCTTTCCCTCAGAACACAATCCTGCCATCCCAGTGATTAGTCTCCTAGCACTCCCTCTATGACAGGTATATCCTGTGATAAGGTGACCAAAACTCGATACGATATTCCAGGTGCGGTCTCACCAAGGCTCTCCATAATTGAAGCAAGATTTGCTTAACTCCTCTGCTCAAAACCCCTCGCAATGTGGTTAACTCTTAAATGCCCTCTGAAATGGGCGAGCAAGCCACTCAGTTGTATCTAACCTCAATAAGGAATGAATCCGGACGGGCCACCCGGCATCGCCCGAGGCACCGGAAACGACAACGGCAAACCCAGCCCTGTCGACCCTGCGAAGTCCTCCTTACTAACATCTGGGGGCTTGTGCCAAAGTTGGGAGAGCTGTCCCACAGACTAGTCAAGCAACAGCCTGACATAGTCATTCTCACGGAATCATACCTAACAGACAATGTCCCAGACACTGCCATCACCATCCCCGGGTATGTCCTGTCCCACCAGCAGGGCAGACCCACCAGAGGTGGTGACACAGTGGTATACAGTAGGGAGGGAGTTGCCCTGGGAGTCCTCAACATCGACTCTGGACCCCATGAAGTCTCATGGCATCAGATCAATCATGGGCAAGGAAACCTCCTGCTGATTACCACCTACCGCCCTCCCTCAGCTGATGACTCAGTACTCCTCCATGTTGAACACCACTTGGAGGAAGCACTGAGGGTGCCAAGGGCACAGAATGTACTCTGGGTGGGGGTCTTCAATGCCCATCACCAAGAGTGGCTCGGTAGCAGCACTACTGACCGAGCTGGCCGAGTCCTAAAGGACATGGCTGCTAGATTGGGTCTGCGGCAGGTGGTGGGGGAACCAACAAGAGGGGAAAACATACTTGACCTCGTCCTCACCAATCTGCCTGCTGCAGATGCTTCTGTCCATGACAGTATTGGTAGGAGTGACCACCATACAGTCCTTGTGGAGACGAAGTCCCGCTTTCACATTGAGGATACCGTCCATCGTGTTGTGTGGCACTATCACCGTGCTAAATGGGATAGATTTCAAACAGATCTAGCAATGCAAAACTGGGCATCCATGAGGCGCTGTGGGCCATCAGCAGCAGCAGAATTGTACTCAACCACAATCTGTAACCTCATGGCCCGGAATATCCCCCACTCTACAATTACCATCAAGCCAGGAGACCAACCCTGGTTCAATGAAGAGTGCAGGAGGGCATACCAGGAGCAACACCAGGCATACCTCAAAATGAGGTGTCAACCTGGTGAAGGTACAACATAGGACTATCTGTGAGCTAAACTGCGTAAGCAGCATGTGATAGACAGAGCTAAGTGATCCCATAACCAATGTATCAGATCTAAGCTCTGCAGTCCCGCCACATCCAGTCGTGAATGGTGGTGGACAATTAAACAACTAACTGGAGGAGGAGGCTCCACAAATATCCCCATCCTCAATGATGGGGGAGCCCAGCACATCAGTGCGAAAGATAAGGCAGAAGCATTTGCAACAATCTTCAGCCAGAAGTGCCGAGTTGATGATCCATCTCAGCCACCTCCTGAAGTCCCCAGCATCACAGACAAAAACCAGGACAAGTCCAACCCGGCCAATTACCGCCCCATCAGCCTTCTCTCAATCATCCGTAAAGTGATGGAAGGTGTCATCAACAGTGCCATCAAGCAGCACTTGCTTAGCAATAACCTGCTCAGTGACGCTCAGTTTGGGTTCCACCAGGGCCACTCAGCTCCTGACCTCATTACAGCCTTGGTTCAAACATGGACAAAAGAGCTGAACTCAAGAGGTGAGGTGAGAGTGACTGCCCTTGACATCAAGGCAGCATTTGACCGAGTATGGCATCAAGGAGCCCGAGCAAAACTGGAGTCAATGGGAATCAGGGGGAAAACTCTCCGCTGGTTGGAGTCTTACCGAGCACAAAGGAAGATGGTTGTGGTTGTTGGAGGGCAATCATTTCAGTCCCAGGACATCACTGCAGGAGTTCCTCAGGGTAGTGTCCTGGGCCCAACCATCTTCAGCTGCTTCATCAATGACCTCCCTTCAATCATAAGGTCAGAAGTGGGGATGTTCACTGATGATTGCACAATGTTCAGCACCATTCGTGACTCCTCAGATACTGAAGCAGTCCGTGTAGAAATGCAGCAAGACCTGGACAATATCCAGGTTTGGGCTGATAAGTGGCAAGTAACATTCGCGCCACACATGTGCCAGGCAATGACCGTCTCCAACAAGAGAGAATCTAACCATCTCCCCTTGACATTCAATGGCATTACCATTGATGAATCCCCCACTATCAACATCCTAGGGGTTACCATTGACCAGAAACTGAACTGGAGTAGCCATATAAATACCGTGGCTACAAGAGCAGGTGAGAGGCGAGGAATCCTGCGGGGAGTAACTCACCTCCTGACTCCCCAAAGCCTGTCCACCATCTACAAGGCACAAGTCAGGAGTGTGATGGAATACTCTCCACTTGCCTGGATGGGTGCAGCTCCAACAACACTCAAGAAGCTCGACACCATCCAGGACAAAGCGGCCCGCTTGATTGGCACCCCATCTACAAACATTCACTCCCTCCACCACCAACGCACAGTGACAGCAGTGTGTACCATCTACAAGATGCACTGCAGCAACGCACCAAGGCTCCTGAGATATCAACACTGCCCCAGCTCTCACCATTTACTCTGTCCTGCTGTTTTATTCTATCAAAGGGGAAAACCTCACACTTATTCACGTTATATTCCATCTGTCATTTCCTTGCTCAGGGTTGTCCAACATACAGCCTGCGGGCCTGTATCCATTTCACCAAAGGTTTCCACCAGGTTTGAAGACGTATTTCACTGATCAGAAATTTCCAATCACCATCTTCTTTCAGACTAGCTTTTTACAAAAATCGCACCACGATTTCACAGCTGACGGGTGCTGCAGGAGAGGCGGGAACTGCAGATTCCCAAATTCAGACAGGTCTGGGCTTTTCCGACTTTTTTTTTTTAAAGGCCGCTGGAAAAACACAAGTCTGTCCAAAGTTGGGAAACTGCTATTCCCAATGTTAGCACCTGTTAGCTGTGCAACTGACAGTGCAGTGTTTAAACAAAAATACTGACCAACCGCAAAGCTGCTGTGCTGAGCACTCCCACACCCTGCACCTGTCTGAGATAGAGAGGGAGGGGGAACAGGGAGAAAGAGGGGGGCAGAGATAGAGGGAAGCAGAAAATGAGAGGGGCAAAGAGAGAGGGGGAACAGGGAGAAAGAGGGGGGCAGAGAGAAAAGGGGGGAGAGGGACAGGGGGACAGAGAGAGATGGGCCGAGAGAGAGGGGGACAGAGAAAGAGAGGGGGACAGAGAAAGAGAGGGAGCGGGAACAGAGAGAGAGAGATGCGGGGCTGAGAGGGGGGTAGAGAGAGAGAGAGGGGCACAGTGAAAGAGGGGGACAGAGAGAGGGGTGAGAGAGAGAGGGAGGAACAGAGAAAGAGAGGGGGACAGAGAGAGAGAGAGGGGCACAGAGAAAGAGGGGGACAGAGAGAGGGGTGAGAGAGAGGGGGGAACAGAGAAAGAGAGGGGAGAGAGAGAGAGGGGACAGAGAGAGGGGTGAGAGAGAGGGGGAACAAAGTAAGAGAGGGGAGAGAGAGAGAGGGGACAGAGAGAGAGAAATGTGGGACAGTGAGAGGGGGGGACAGAGAGAGGGGGCAGAGAGAGAGAGGGGCACAGAGAAAGAGAGGTGGGACAGAGAGAAAAGTGGGACAGAGAGAGAGGCAAGACAGAGAGAGAGAGGTGGGACAGAGAGAGGGGAAACAGAGAGAGGGGGACAGATAGAGAAAGTGGGGGGACATAGAGAGCGAGAATGGTACAGAGGAGGGGACAACACAGAGAGTGGGAACAGAGAGAGGGGGGACAGAGAGAGAAAGTGGGGGGACACAGAGAGCGAAAATGGCACAGAGTGGGGGTGGAACAAGACAAAGAGGGGGAAAGAGGGAGAGAGACGGGGGAGAGAGAGAGAGAGAGAGACGTAACAGAGAGAGGGGGGATCAGAGAGAAAGTGGGGGAGGACTCGGAGTGAGAAACACAGGGACACAGAGAGTCAGAGAGTCAGAGAGAGAGGGAGAGAGTCAAGATCACTCCTGACAGATGGACATCTATCCGGAACACTCCGCATCGCGACGACAAATTTGCGGGCAAACATTGATTTAATTGTGCAGGCAAAGAAATTGCCAGGTCTCTCACTAAATCAGTGTCCAACATAGTGACCAGAAAGTAAGTCAATCAACTAGTCTCCTCATTTGAAGTTTTGATTAACATCAGCAAATACCATCTTATTATTATAATAAATATCTTTCCATTGCCATTTCACTCAACTGTCCCTTTAGTTTCCCTCTGAGCATCACTGCCATCCAACTGAAACACCGTTCCAATTAATTTCATGACATGGTGAATTTGTTACCCCGAGAAATGATTCTCAGTGATTTGTTAGCATGTATCATGCCTTTACTGTCTCTAATGAATTGTATCCCGAAATCCTGTCCATCCTCCACCCCATCGAGTTCCGGAGACTAATAGCAGCAAGGGATATGGGGATAGTGCGGGAAAGTGGCATTGAGCTCGACGAGCCCTCATGGTCTCGTTGAAAGGTGCAGCAGGCTCGAAGGGCTGAATGGCCTACCCCTGCCCCTATGTTCCTCTGTTCCCCCCCCTCCACCTGCTTTGTGAGGCGCAAGACGCCCATTCTGCTTCGCCCGGCCACATTTCATCACCTCCGGTTCATCTCGCATTCAACAACCAAACTGTGGCTGAAAATGAAAGGGTTTTGACGTACACAGAGTGAAGTCTTGGAAGGTGAACATGTGTCTGAGGACAAACTGTAGGGTCCCGGCATCAAAGTCGTTCAAAATGCTGTCAATCTTTCCACGTGAGTTCTCCCCAATGGTGGACGCCATTTCTGAAAATCAAACATGAGGGCTTCGTAACCCTTGAACAGCGAAACCAGGTACTAAATAGCTGTCAAACGACTGGGAGCTTTTTAATCCCAGATTTATTAATGGGATTCAAATGTCATCATTTACTGTGGTCAGATTCGAACCCATGTACCCAGAGCATTGTCCTGTACTCTGGATTACTAGTCCAGTGACTTAACCACGATGCCAATGCATAGTGGGGGGGGGGGGGGTGAGAGTCCTGAGTGAGGGTGTGAGGGTGTGATGGAGTGAAGTCATGAGGGAGCGAGAGGGATGTGAGGGCGTGATGGAATTAAGTAGTGAGGGAGTGAGTGGATGTGAGGATGTGATAGAGTGAGGTCGTGAGTGAGGTAGTGAGGGGACGATGTGAGGGTGGGATAGAGTGAGGCCATGAGGGAGTGAGGGGGATGTCAGTGTGGGAGTGAGTGAGTGGATGTGAGAGTGTGATGCAGTGAGGTAGTGAGGGATTCAGGGGGATGCGAGAGCGTGATGGAGTGAGGTAGTGAGGAAGTGAGGGTGTGATGTGAGGGTGTCATGACGGGAGGGGGATGTGAGGGTGTGGTAGAGCGAAATAGTGAGGAAGTGAGGGTGTTGTGAGGGCATGATGGAGTGAGGTGGTGAGGGAGTGAGGGGATGATGCGAGGGTGTGAGGGGATGATGCGAGGGTGTGATAGACTGAGGGAGTGAAGTAGTAAGAGGGTGAGGGGCTAATGTGAAGGTGCAATGGAGTGAGATAGTGAGAACAAAGAACAAAGAACAGCACAGCACAGGAACAGGCCATTCGGCCCTCCAAGCCTGCGCCGATCTTGATGCCTGCCTAAACTAACACCTTCTGCACTTCCGGGGACCGTTTCCCTCTATTCCCATCCTATTCATGTATTTGTCAAGATGCCTCTTAAACATCTCTATGGTACCTGCTTCCACCACCTCCCCTGGCAGCAAGTTCCAGGCACTCACCACCCTCTGTGTAAAGAACTTGCCTCGCACATCCCCTCTAAACTTTGCCCCTCTCACCTTAAACCTATGTCCCCTAGTAAATGACTCTTCCACCCTGGGAAAAAGCTTCTGACTATCCACTCTGTCTATGCCGCTCATAACTTTGGAAACCTCTATCATGTCGCCCCTCCACCTCCGTCGTTCCAGTGAAAACAATCCGAGTTTATCCAACCTCTCCTCATAGCTAATGCCCTCCAGACCAGGCAACATCCTGGTAAACCTCATCTGTACCCTCTCCAAAGCCTCCACGTCCTTCTGGTAGTGTGGCAACCAGAATTGCACGCAATATTCTAAGTGTGGCCTAACTAAAGTTCTGTACAGCTGTAGCATGACTTGCCAATTTTTATACTCTATGCCCCGACCGATGAAGGCAAGCATGCCGTATGTCTTCCTGACTACCTTATCCACTTGCGTTGCCACTTTCAGTGACCTGTGGACCTGTACGCCCAGATCTCTCTGCCTGTCAATACTCCTAAGGGTTCTGCCATTTACTGTATACCTCCCACCTGCATTAGACCTTCCAAAATGCATTACCTCACATTTGTCCGGATTAAACTCCATCTGCCATTTCTCCGCCCAAGTCTCCAACCGATCTATATCCTGCTGTATCCTCTGACAATCCTCATCACCGTCCTGAACTCCACCAACCTTTGTGTCGTCCGCAAACTTACTAATCAGACCAGCTACACTTTCCTCCAAATCATTTATATATACTACAAACAGCAAAGGTCCCAGCACTGATCCCTGCGGAACACCACTAGTCACATCCCTCCATTCAGAAAAACACCCATCCACTGATACCCTCTGTCTTCTATGACTGAGCCAGTTCTGTATCCATCTTGCCAGCTCACCTCTGATCCCATGTGACTTCACCTTTTGTACCAGTCTGCCATGAGGGACCTTGTCAAAGGCTTTACTAAAGTCCATATAGACAACATCCACTGCCCTTCCTTCAATCATCTTCGTCACGTCCTCAAAAAACTCAATCAAGTTAGTGAGACACGACCTCCCCTTCACAAAACCATGCTGTCTCTCGCTAATAAATTTGTTTGTTTCCAAATGGGAGTAAATCCTGTCCCGAAGAATCCTCTCTAATAATTTCCCTACCACTGACGTAAGGCTCACCAGCCTATAATTTCCTGGATTATCCGTGCCACCCTTCTTAAACAAAGGAACAACATTGGCTATTCTCCAGTCCTCTGGAACATCACCTGTAGCCAATGAGGATGCAAAGATTTCTGTCAAGGCCCCAGCAATTTCTTCCCTTGCCTCCCTTAGCATTCTAGGATAGATCCCATCAGGCCCCGGAGACATATCTACCTCAATGCTTTGCAAGACACCCAACACCTTCTCCTTTTTGATAATGAGATGACTGAGACTATCTGCACTCCCTTCCCTAGGCTCATCATCCACCAAGTCCTTCTCTTTGGTGAATACTGATGCAAAGTACTCATTTAGCACCTTGCCCATTTCCTCTGGCTGCACACATAGATTCCCTCTTTGTCCTCGAGTGGGCTAACCCTTTCCCTAGTTACCCTCTTGTTCTTTATATATGTATAAAAAGCTTTGGGATTCTCCTTAATCCTGTTTGCCAATGACTTTTCATGACCCCTTTTAGCCCTCCTGACTCCTTGCTTAAGTTCCTTCCTACTTTCTTTATATTTCTCAAGGGCTTCTTCTGTTCCTAGCCTTCTAGCCCTTACGAATGCATCCTTTTTCTTTTTGACTAGGCTCACAATATCCCTCGTTATCCGAGGTTCCCGAAACTTGCCAAACTTATCCTTCTTCCTCACAGGAACATGCTGGTCCTGGATTCTAATCAGCTGACGTTTGAAAGTCTCCCACATGTCAGATGTTGATTTACCCTCAAACAGCCGCCCCCAATCTAAATTCTTCAGTTCCTGCCTAACATTGTTAGAAATAGCCTTTCCCCAATTTAGCACCTTCACCCGAGGACTACTCTTATCCTTATCCACAAGTACCTTAAAACTTATGGAATTATGGTCACTGCTCCCGAAATGCTCCCCCACTGAGACTTCGACCACCTGGCCGGGCTCATTCCCCAATACCAGGTCCAGTATGGCCCCATCCCTATTTGGACTATCTACATACTGTTTCAAGAAGCCCTCCTGGATGCTCCTCACAAATTCTGCCCCATCCAAGCCCCTAGCACTGAGTGAGTCCCAGTCAATATTGGGCAAGTTAAAATCACCCACCACCACAACCCTGTTACCTTTACATCTTTCCAAAATCTGTCCTCTACCTGAGATAGTGAGAGAGGGAGGGAGGGAGGGAGGGATTCCGGAGAGAGGGAATGAGTGAAACTGAATCGGAACGAAACATCACTGAAGGAATCAGTCTGGGGTTGGAATCTGATCACTGGTAGAAAGTCATTGGTTATTATTGGATATAAAGTCCAGTCTGACAATGGTGCGATGATAATAAAGGGAAAGATTAATGGGAGCATTTGATCTTTTATTATTTTATATCTTTAAATATTTGATAAGAACCGTCCATATTCCAGAATCAGATCAATAAAAGTCCATCAAGTGCCACAGCACAACTGTCTGCCTGTCTGAGTTTGAATATCCAGGGTGTAAATCCAACCCAAAACCTTTGAGCTCCAGAAATGAGGATCGGACCTGATGGTTCGCAGTACTGAGGGAGGGCCGCAGTGTCGGAGGGCCAGTACAGAGGGAGTGCCGCAGTGTCGGAGGGCCAGTACAGAGGGAGTGCCGCAGTGTTGGAGGGCCAGTACAGAGGGAGTGCCGCACTGTCGGAGGGGGAGTACAGAGGGAGTGCCGCACTGTCGGAGGGTCAGTACACAGGGAGTGCCGCAGTGTCGGAGGGTCAGTACAGAGGGAGTGCCGCACTGTCGGAGGGTCAGTACAGAGGGAGTGCCGCACTGTCGGAGGGTCAGTACAGAGGGAGTGCCGCACTGTCGGAGGGTCAGTACAGAGGGAGAGCCGCACTGTCGGAGGGGGAGCACTGAGGGAGTGCCGCACTGTCGGAGGGGGAGCACTGAGGGTGTGCCGCACTGTCGGAGGGGGAGCACTGAGGGAGTGCCGCAGTGTCGGAGGGTCAGTACAGAGGGAGTGCCGCACTGTCGGAGGGGGAGCACTGAGGGAGTGCCGCACTGTCGGAGGGGGAGCACTGAGGGAGTGCCGCACTGTCGGAGGGAGAGCACTGAGGGAGTGCCGCACTGTCGGAGGGAGAGCACTGAGGGAGTGCCGCACTGTCGGAGGGTCAGTACAGAGGGAGTGCCGCACTGTCGGAGGGTCAGTACAGAGGGAGTGCTGCAGTGTCGGAGGGTCAGTACAGAGGGAGTGCCGCAGTGTCGGAGGGTCAGTACAGAGGGAGTGCCGCACTGTCGGAGGGGGAGCACTGAGGGAGTGCCGCACTGTCGGAGGGGGAGCACTGAGGGAGTGCCGCACTGTCCTATGCACTGTCATTCAAACAGGAGAATGTCCAAACGCACTCCCCTCAGCACCGAGAGGGACCACAGCAGCAGACATATGGGAACACCACCTCCTGCAAGTTCCCTTCCAACCTCTCTCCCGATTCAGGAATGAATGAGCTGGGGAAAACAAGGTCACTGGAATCCGGAATTCAGGAAACAACAGCACAGTGTCCCTGCAGTCAACATTCCCACTGCACAGAAGCAGGGGCAGTAAATGCTGGACGCTCACATCCCGAGAATGAATTTAAAGATTCTACAATCTACAATCGACATCGCCCAGTTTGGGACAGTGCAATTTTAGACACATTTCGACAGTGTATGTCAGAGAGAACTCACCTGGAATCTCTGCTTTCAGCTCACAACGCCAAAGGTTTGCAGTCCAAATTCCTGACGAGGGATCAAACAGGACAGCAAACATGAAGTGATCAAAGTTCACCTCCGATCGACTGAAAAGCTGCCAAAACTAACAACAGCAGCTCCACCCTGCTAAATTCAGGACTGTTTTACCGCAAACGCAGGGAGATAAACACATTAACTACTTTCACAGTCATCTCAGAAAACAGCACCTGGTGTTTTCTGTTTATAAGTTAGCAATGACTGAAGGGTATATTGGCCAAACTGGAGGCAGAGAGCAATTGTCAGCACAGAACGAGGCCGTTCAGCCCATCGGGGCCATGCCAGCCCCCCGCACAGCGATCCAGTCAATCCCACACCCCCCCCCCCCCCCCACCCCCATTCCGCCCCAGTAGCCCGGCTGCTTTATTTCCGGCAAGAGCCCAAATAATTGCCATTTTAAATAAGGGATTGTCTCGGCTTCCAAAACCCTCGTGGAGAGTGAGATCCAAGTTATGAACAATCGCTGTGATAAAAGATGTTCCCGATTTGCCAAATTAATCTCTTCACAAAATGCACAATTTGTGTTCCCTAGTCCTTACAACATTAGCACCAGCAGAGAGAGTGTGATCGAGCGTAGCGATAGAGAGAGACACTGGCAGAGAGACATAGAGAGAGGAGTGACTGAGTGTCGTGATAGAGAGAGACACTGACAGAGAGAGATAGAGAGAGGAGTGACTGAGTGTAATGATAGAGAGAGACACCGGCAGAGAGAGATAGAGAGAGGAGTGACTGAGTTCAGTGAGACAGAGACACTGACAGAGAGAGACAGAGGGAGGAGTGACTGAGCGTAGTGAAAGAGAGAGACACTGACAGAGAGAGATAGAGAGAGGAGTGACTGAGTGTAGTGATAGAGAGAGACACTGGCAGAGAGAGATAGAGAGAGGAGTGACTGAGTGTAGTGATAGAGAGAGACACTGACAGAGAGAGATAGAGAGAAGTCTGACTGAGTGTAGTGATAGAGAGAGACACTGACAGAAAGGGACAGAGGGAGGTGTGACTGAGTGTAGTGATAGAGAGAGACACTGACAGAGAGAGATAGAGAGAGGTGTGACTGAGTGTAGTGATAGAGAGAGACAATGACAGAGAGAGATAGAGAGAAGTCTGACTGAGTGTAGTGATAGAAAGAGACACTGACAGAGAGAGATAGAGAGACGTGTGACTGAGTGTAGTGATAGAGAGAGACAATCGCAGATGGAGATAGAGAAAGGTATGACTGAGTGTAGTGATAGAGAGAGACACTGACAGAGAGAGATAGAGAGAGGTGTGATTGAGTGTAATGATAGAGAGAGACACTGACAGAGGGAGATAGAGAGAGGAGTGACTGAGTGTCGTGAGACAGAGACACTGACAGAGAGAGACAGAGAGAGGAGTGACTGAGTTCAGTGAGAGAGAGACACTGGCAGAGAGCGATAGAGAGAGGTGTAACTGAGCGTAGTGATATAGAGAGACACTGACAGAGAGAGATAGAGAGAGGAGTGACTGAGTGTAATGATATAGAGAGACACTGACAGAGAGAGATAGAGAGAGGAGTGACTGAGTGTAATGATAGAGAGAGACACCGGCAGAGAGAGATAGAGAGAGGAGTAGCTGAGTTCAGTGAGAGAGAGACACTGGCAGAGAGAGATAGAGAGAGGTGTGACTGAGCGTAGTGATAGAGAGAGACACTGACAGAGAGAGATAGAGAGAGGAGTGACTGAGTTCCGTGAGAGAGAGACACTGACAGAGAGAGATAGAGAGAGGTGTGACTGAGTGTAGTGAGAGAGAGAGACACTGACAGAGAGAGATAGAGAGAAGTCTGACTGAGTGTAGTGACAGAGAGAGACAGTGACAGAGAGAGATAGAGTGACGTGTGACTGAGTGTAGTGATAGAGAGAGACAATCGCAGACGGAGATGGAGAGAGGTGTGACTGAGTGCAGTGATAGAGAGAGACACTGACAGAGAGAGATAGAGAGAGGAGTGACTGAGTGCAGTGATAGAGAGAGACACTGACAGAGAGAGATAGAGAGAGGTTTGACTGAGTGTAGTCATAGAGAGAGACACTGACAGAGAGAGATAGAGAGAGGTGTGACTGAGTGTAGTGATAGAGAGAGACACTGACAGAGAGAGATAGAGAGAGGTGTGACTGAGTGTAGTGATGGAGAGAGACACTGACAGAGAGAGATAGAGAGAGGTGTGACTGAGTGTAGTGATAGAGAGAGACACTGGCAGAGAGAGATAGAGAGAGGAGTGACTCAGTTCAGTGAGAGAGAGACACTGGCAGAGAGCGATAGAGAGAGGTGTGACTGAGCGCAGTGATAGAGAGAGACACTGGCAGAGAGTGATAGAGGGAGGAGTGACTGAGCGTAGTGATAGAGAGAGACACTGACAGAGAGAGATGGAGAGAGGAGTGACTGAGTTCAGTGAGAGAGAGACACTGGCAGAGAGCGATAGAGAGAGGTGTGACTGAGCGTAGTGATAGAGAGAGACACTGACAGAGAGAGATAGAGAGAAGTGTGTCTGAGTGTAGTGATATAGAGAGACACTGACAGAGAGAGATAGAGAGGAGTGACTGAGTGTAGTGATAGAGAGAGACAGTGGCAGAGATAGAAAGAGAGAGGAGTGACTGAGTGTAGTGATGGAGAGAGACACTGTCAGAGAGAGATAGAGGGAGGTGTGACTGAGTGTAGTCATAGAGAGAGACACTGACAGAGAGAGCTAGAAAGCGGTGTGACTGAGTGCAGTTATAGAGAGAGACCTGACAGAGAGAGATAGAGAGAGGTGTGACTGAGTGTAGTGATAGAGAGAGACAATGATAGAGAGAGATAGAGAGAAGTCTGACTGAGTGTAGTGATAGAAAGAGACACTGACAGAGAGAGATAGAGAGACGTGTGACTGAGTGTAGTGATAGAGAGAGACAATGACAGAGAGAGATAGGGAGAGGTGTGATTGAGTGTAATGATAGAGAGAGACACTGACAGAGGGAGGTAGAGAGAGGAGTGACTGAGTGTAGTGAGACAGAGACACTGACAGAGAGAGATAGAGGGAGGAGTGACTGAGCGTAGTGATAGAGAGAGACACTGACAGAGAGAGATAGAGAGAGGAGTGACTGAGTTCAGTGAGAGAGAGACACTGGCAGAGAGCGATAGAGAGAGGTGTGACTGAGCGTAGTGATATAGAGAGACACTGACAGAGAGAGATAGAGAGAGGTGTGACTGAGTGTAGTGATAGAGAGAGACACTGACAGAGAGAGATAGAGAGAAGTGTGACTGAGTGTAGTGATATAGAGAGACACTGACAGAGAGAGATAGAGAGAGGAGTGACTGAGTGTAATGATAGAGAGAGACACCGGCAGAGAGAGATAGAGAGAGGAGTAACTGCGTTCAGTGAGAGAGAGACACTGGCAGAGAGAGATACAGAGAGGTGTGACTGAGCGTAGTGATAGAGAGAGACACTGGCAGAGAGAGATAGAGAGAGGTGTGACTGAGCGCAGTGATGGAGACAGACACTGGCAGAGAGAGATAGAGAGAGGAGTGACAGAGTGTAGTGATAGAGAGAGTCACTGGCAGAGAGAGATAGAGAGAGGTGTGACTGAGTGCAGTGATAGAGAGAGACATTGGCAGAGAGCGATAGAGAGAGGAGTGACTGAGTTCAGTGAGAGAGAGACACTGACAGAGAGAGATAGAGGGAGGAGTGACTGAGTTCAGTGAGAGAGAGACACTGGCAGAGATAGAAAGAGAGAGGAGTGACTGAGTGCAGTGATAGAGAGAGACACTGACAGAGAGAGATAGAGAGAAGTCTGACTAAGTGTAGTGATGGAGAGAGACACTGACAGAGAGAGATGGAGAGAGGTGTGACTGAGCGTAGCGATAGAGAGAGACACTGACAGAGAGAGATAGAGAGAGGAGTGACTGAGTTCCGTGAGAGAGAGACACTGGCAGACAGCGATGAGAGAGGTGTGACTGAGCGCAGTGGTGGAGAGAGACACTGACAGAGAGAGATAGAGAGAGGTGTGACTGAGTGTAGTGATAGAGAGAGACAGTGACAGAGAGAGATGGAGTGACGTGTGACTGAGTGAAGTGATAGAGAGAGACAATCGCAGATGGAGATAGAGAGAGGTGTGACTGACTGCAGTGATAGAGAGAGACACTGACAGAGAGAGATAGAGAGAGGAGTGACTGAGTGCAGTGATAGAGAGAGACACTGACAGAGAGAGATAGAGAGAGGTTTGACTGAGTGGAGTGATAGAGAGAGACACTGGCAGAGAGAGATAGAGAGAGGAGTGACTGAGTGGAGTGATAGAGAGAGACACTGGCAGAGAGAGATAGAGAGAGGTGTGACTGAGTGTAGTGATAGAGAGAGACACTGGCAGAGAGAGATAGAGAGAGGAGTGACTGAGTTCAGTGAGAGAGAGACACTGGCAGAGAGCGATACAGAGAGGAGTGACTGAGCGCAGTGATAGAGAGAGACACCGGCAGAGAGAGATAGAGAGAGGAGTGACTGAGTTCAGTGAGAGAGAGACACTGGCAGAGAGAGATAGAGAGAGGTGTGACTGAGCGTAGTGATAGAGAGAGACACTGGCAGAGAGAGATAGAGAGAGGAGTGACTGAGTTCAGTGAGAGAGAGAGACAGGCAGAGAGCGATAGAGAGAGGTGTGACAGAGCGCAGTGATAGAGAGTGACACTGGCAGAGAGAGATAGAGAGAGGAGTGACTGAGTTCAGTGAGACAGAGACACTGACAGAGAGAGATAGAGGGAGGAGTGACTGAGCGTAGTGATAGAGAGAGACACTGACAGAGAGAGATGGAGAGAGGAGTGACTGAGTTCAGTGAGAGAGAGACACTGGCAGAGAGAGATAGAGAGAAGTGTGCCTGAGTGTAGTGATATAGAGAGACACTGACAGAGAGAGATAGAGAGGAGTGACTGAGTGTAGTGATAGAGAGAGACAGTGGCAGAGATAGAAAGAGAGAGGAGTGACTGAGTGTAGTGATAGAGAGAGACACTGTCAGAGAGAGATAGAGGGAGGTGTGACTGAGTGTAGTCATAGAGAGAGACAGTGACAGAGAGAGACAGAGAGAGAAGTGACTGAGAGTCGTGATCGAGAGAGACAGTGGCAGAGAGAGATAGAGAGAGGAGTGACTGAGTGTCGTGATAGAGAGAGACCCTGTCAGAGAGAGATAGAGGGAGGTGTGACTGAGTGTAGTGAAAGAGATAGACACCGGCAGAGAGAGATAGAGAGAGGAGTAACTGAGTTCTGTGAGAGAGAGACACTGGCAGAGAGCGATAGAGAGAGGTGTGACTGAGCGTAGTGATAGAGAGAGACACTGGCAGAGAGAGATAGAGAGAGGAGTGACTGAGTGTAGTGAGAGAGAGACACTGGCAGAGAGAGATAGAGAGAGGTGTGACTGAGTGTAGTGATAGAGAGAGACACTGACAGAGAGAGATAGAGAGAGATGTGACTGAGTGCAGTGATCGACAGAGACACTGACAGAGAGAGATAGAGAGAGGTGTGACTGTGTGTAGTGATTGAGAGAGACACTGACAGAGAGGGATAGAGAGAGGAGTGACTGAGTGTAGTGATAGAGAGAGACACTGACAGAGAGAGATAGAGAGAGGAGTGACTGAGTGTAGTGATGGAGAGAGACACTGACAGAGAGGGATAGAGAGGGGAGTGACTGAGTGTAGTGATAGAGAGAGACACTGACAGAGAGAGATAGAGAGAGGAGTGACTGAGTGTAGTGATAGAGAGAGACACTGACAGAGAGAGATAGAGAGAGGTGTGACTGAGTGTAATGATAGAGAGAGACACTCACAGAGAGAGACAGAGAGAGGTGTGACTGAGTGTAATGATAGAGAGAGACACTGACAGAGAGAGATAGAGAGAGGTGTGACTGAGTGTAGTGATAGAGAGAGACACTCACAGAGAGAGACAGCGAGAGGTGTGACTGAGTGCAGTGATAGTGAGAGACACTGGCAGAAAGAGACAGTGGGAGGTGTGACTGAGTGTAGTGATAGAGAGAGACACTGACAGAGAGAGAAAGAGGGAGGTGTGACTGAGTGTAGTGATAGAGAGAGACACTGGCAGAGAGAGATAGAGAGAGGAGTGACTGAGTTCAGTGAGACAGAGACACTGACAGAGAGAGAAAGAGGGAGGTGTGACTGAGTGTAGTGATAGAGAGAGACACTGGCAGAGAGAGATAGAGAGAGGAGTGACTGAGTTCAGTGAGACAGAGACACTGACAGAGAGAGAAAGAGGGAGGTGTGACTGAGTGTCGTGATAGAGAGAGACACTGACAGAGAGAGATAGAGAGAGGAGTGACTGAGTGTAGTGATAGAGAGAGACACTCACAGAGAGAGACAGCGAGAGGTGTGACTGAGTGTAGTGATAGAGAGAGACACTGACAGAGAGAGATAGAGAGAGGTGTGACTGAGTGTAGTGATAGAGAGAGACACTGACAGAGAGAGATAGAGAGAGGTGTGACTGAGTGTAGTGATAGAGAGAGACACTGACAGAGAGAGATAGAGAGAGGAGTGACTGAGTGTAGTGATCGAGAGAGACACTGACAGAGAGAGATAGAGAGAGGAGTGACTGAGTATAGTGATAGAGAGAGACACTGACAGAGAGAGATAGAGAGAAGTCTGACTGAGTGTAGTGATGGAGAGAGACAATGACAGAGAGAGATAGAGAGAAGTCTGACTGAGTGTAGTGATAGAGAGAGACACTGACAGAGGGAGATTGAGAGAGGAGTGACTGAGTGTAGTGAGACAGAGACACTGACAGAGAGAGATAGAGGGAGGAGTGACTGAGCAGAGTGATAGAGAGAGACACTGACAGAGAGAGATAGAGAGAGGAGTGACTGAGTTCAGTGAGAGAGAGACACTGGCAGAGAGCGATAGAGAGAGGTGTGACTGAGCGTAGTGATAGAGAGATACACTGACAGAGAGAGATAGAGAGAAGTGTGACTGAGTGTAGTGATATAGAGAGACACTGACAGAGAGAGATAGAGAAAGGAGTGACTGAGTGTAGTCATAGAGAGAGACAGTGACAGAGAGAGATAGAGAGAGGTTTGACTGAGTGTAGAGATAGAGAGAGACACTGACAGAGAGAGATAGAGAGAGGTGTGACTGAGTGTACTGACAGAGAGAGACACTGACAGAGATAGATAGAGAGAGGTGTGACTGAGTGTAGTGATAGAGAGAGACAATCGCAGATGGAGATAGAGAGAGGTATGACTGAGTGTAGTGATAGAGAGAGACAATGACAGAGAGAGATAGAGAGAGGTGTGACTGAGTGTAGTGATAGAGAGAGACACTGACAGAGAGAGATAGAGAGAGGAGTGACTGAGTGTAGTGATCGAGAGAGACACTGACAGAGAGAGATAGAGAGAGGAGTGACTGAGTGTAGTGATAGAGAGAGATACTGACAGAGGGAGATTGAGAGAGGAGTGACTGAGTGTAGTGAGACAGAGACACTGACAGAGAGAGATAGAGGGAGGAGTGACTGAGCATAGTGATAGAGAGAGACACTGACAGAGAGAGATAGAGAGAGGAGTGACTGAGTTCAGTGAGAGAGAGACACTGGCAGAGAGCGATAGAGAGAGGTGTGACTGAGCGTAGTGATAGAGAGATACACTGACAGAGAGAGATAGAGAGAAGTGTGACTGAGTGTAGTGATATAGAGAGACACTGACAGAGAGAGATAGAGAGAGGAGTGACTGAGTGTAGTGATAGAGAGAGACAGTGGCAGAGATAGAAAGAGAGAGGAGTGACTGAGTGTAGTGATAGAGAGAGACACTGTCAGAGAGAGATAGAGGGAGCTGTGACTGAGTGTAGTCATAGAGAGAGACACTGACAGAGAGAAATAGAGAGAGGTTTAACTGAGTGTAGTGAAAGAGAGAGACACTGACAGAGAGAGATAGAGAGAAGTCTGACTGAGTGCAGTGATAGAGAGAGACACTGACAGAGAGAGAGAGAGGAGTGGCTGAGTGTAGTGATAGAGAGAGACACTGTCAGAGAGAGATAGAGGGAGGTGTGACTGAGTGTAGTCACAGAGAGAGACAGTGACAGAGAGAGATAGAGAGAGGAGTGACTGAGTGTAGAGATCGAGAGAGACACTGACAGAGAGAGATAGAGAGAGGAGTGACTGAGTGTAGTGAAAGAGAGAGACACTGACAGAGAGAGATAGAGAGAGGTGTGACTGAGTGCAGTGATAGAGAGAGACACTGACAGAGAGAGATAGAGAGAGGAGTGACTGCGAGTAGTGATAGAGAGAGACAGTGGCAGAGAGAGAGAGAGGAGTGACTGAGTGTAGTGATAGAGAGAGACACTGTCAGAGAGAGATCGAGGGAGGTGTGACTGAGTGCAGTGATAGAGAGAGACACCGGCAGAGAGAGATAGAGAGAGGAGTAACTGAGTTCAGTGAGAGAGAGACACTGGCAGAGAGAGATACAGAGAGGTGTGACTGAGCGTAGTGATAGAGAGAGACACTGGCAGAGAGAGATAGAGAGAGCAGTGACTGAGTTCAGTGAGAGAGAGACACTGGCAGAGAGCGACAGAGAGAGGTGTGACTGAGCGCAGTGATGGAGAGAGACACTGGCAGAGAGAGATAGAGAGAGGAGTGACAGAGTGTAGTGATAGAGAGAGACACTGGCAGAGAGAGATAGAGAGAGGTGTGACTGAGTGCAGTGATAGAGAGAGACAGTGGCAGAGAGCGATAGAGAGAGGAGTGACTGATTTCAGTGAGAGAGAGACACTGACAGAGAGAGATAGAGGGAGAAGTGACTGAGTTCAGTGAGAGAGAGACACTGGCAGAGATAGAAAGAGAGAGGAGTGACTGAGTGTAGTGACAGAGAGAGACACTGGCTGAGAGAGATAGAGAGAGATGTGACTGAGTGCAGTGATCGACAGAGACACTGACAGAGAGAGATAGAGATAGGTGTGACTGTGTGTAGTGATCGAGAGAGACACTGACAGAGAGGGATAGAGAGAGGAGTGACTATGTGTAGTGATAGAGAGAGACACTGACACAGAGAGAAAGAGGGAGATGTCTAACTGAGTACAGGGTTAGTGAGAGACACTGGCAGAGAGAGATAGAGAGTGGTGTGAGTGAGTGTAGTGATAGAGAGAGACACCAGCAGAGAGCGATAGAGCGAGGTGTTACTAAGTGTAGTGATAGAGAGAGACACTGACAGAGAGGGATAGAGAGAGGAGTGACTGTGTGTAGTGATAGAGAGAGACACTGACAGAGAGAGGTAGAGAGAGGTGTGACTGAGTGTACTGACAGAGAGAGACACTGACAGAGAGAGATAGAGAGAGGTGTGACTGAGTGCAGTGATAAAGAGAAACACTGACAGAGAGAGATAGAGAGAGGTGTGACTGAGCGTAGTGATAGAGAGAGACACTGACAGAGAGAGATAGAGAGAGGAGTGACTGAGTTCCGTGAGAGAGAGACACTGGCAGACAGCGATGGAGAGAGGTGTGACTGAGCGCAGTGAGAGAGAGAGACACTGACAGAGAGAGATAGAGAGAAGTCTGAATGAGTGTAGTGACAGAGAGAGACAGTGACTGAGAGAGATAGAGTGACGTGTGACTGAGTGTAGTGATAGAGAGAGACAATCGCAGATGGAGATAGAGAGAGGTGTGACTGAGTGCAGTGATAGAGAGAGACACTGACAGAGAGAGATAGAGAGAGGAGTGACTGAGTGCAGTGATAGAGAGAGACACTGACAGAGAGAGATAGAGAGAGGTTTGACTAAGTGTAGTCATAGAGAGAGACAATCGCAGACGGAGATAGAGAGAGGTGTGACTGAGTGTAGTGATGGAGAGAGACACTGACAGAGAGAGATAGAGAGAAGTCTGACTGAGTGTAGTGATAGAGAGAGACACTGACAGAGAGAGATAGAGAGAGGAGTGACTGAGTGTAGTGATGGAGAGAGACAGTGGCAGAGATAGAAAGAGAGAGGAGTGACTGAGTGTAGTGATAGAGAGAGACACTGTCAGAGAGAGATAGAGAGAGCAGTGACTGAGTTCAGTGAGAGAGAGACACTGGCAGAGAGCGATAGAGAGAGGTGTGACTGAGTGCAGTGATAGAGAGAGACACTGGCAGAGAGAGATAGAGAGAGGAGTGACAGAGTGTAGTGATAATGAGAGACACTGGCAGAGAGAGATAGAGAGAGGTGTGACTGAGTGCAGTGATAGAGAGAGACACTGGCAGAGAGCGATAGAGAGAGGAGTGACTGAGTTCAGTGAGAGAGAGACACTGACACAGAGAGATAGAGGGAGGAGTGACTGAGTTCAGTGAGAGAGAGACACTGGCAGAGATAGAAAGAGAGATGAGTGACTGAGTGCAGTGATAGAGAGAGACACTGACAGAGAGAGATGGAGAGAAGTCTGACTGAGTGTAGTGATAGAGAGAGACACTGACAGAGAGAGATAGAGAGAGGAGTGACTGAGTGTAGTGATAGAGAGAGACAGTGGCAGAGATAGAAAGAGAGAGGAGTGACTGAGTGCAGTGATAGAGAGAGACACTGACAGAGAGAGATAGAGAGAAGTCTGACTGAGTGCAGTGATAGAGAGAGACACTGACAGAGAGAGATAGAGAGAGGAGTGACTGAGTGCAGTGATAGAGAGAGACACCAGCAGAGAGCGATAGAGAGAGGAGTGACTGAGTGTAGTGACAGAGAGAGACACTGGCTGAGAGAGATAGAGAGAGATGTGACTGAGTGCAGTGATCGACAGAGACACTGACAGAGAGAGATAGAGATAGGTGTGACTGTGTGTAGTGATCGAGAGAGACACTGACAGAGAGGGATAGAGAGAGGAGTGACTGAGTGTAGTGATAGAGAGAGACACTGACACAGAGAGAAAGAGGGAGATGTCTAACTGAGTGCAGGGATAGTGAGAGACACTGGCAGAGAGTGATAGAGAGTGGTGTGAGTGAGTGTAGTGATAGAGAGAGACACCAGCAGAGAGCGATAGAGAGAGGTGTTACTAAGTGTAGTGATAGAGAGAGACACTGACAGAGAGGGATAGAGAGAGGAGTGACTGAGTGTAGTGATAGAGAGAGACACTGGCAGAGAGAGATCGAGAGAGGTGTGACTGAGTGTACTGATAGAGAGAGACACTGACAGAGAGGAATAGAGAGAGTTGTGACTGAGTGTTGTGATGGAGAGAGACACAGACAGAGAGAGATAGGGAGAGGTGTGACTGAGTGTAGTGATAGAGAGAGACACTGACAGAGAGGGATAGAGAGAGGTGTGACTGAGTGTAGTGATAGAAAGAGACACTGGCAGAAAGAGACAGAGTGACGTGTGACTGAGTGTAGTGATAGAGAGAGACAATCGCAGATGGAGATAGAGAGAGGTGTGACTGAGTGCAGTGATAGAGAGAGACACTGACAGAGAGATAGAGAGAGGAGTGACTGAGTGCAGTGATAGAGAGAGACACTGACAGAGAGAGATAGAGAGAGGTGTGACTGAGTGTAGTGATAGAGAGAGACACTGACAGAGAGAGATAGTGAGAGGTGTGACTGAGTGCAGTGATAGAGAGAGACACTGACAGAGAGATAGAGAGAGGAGTGACTGAGTGCAGTGATAGAGAGAGACACTGACAGAGAGATAGAGAGAGGAGTGACTGAGTGCAGTGATAGAGAGAGACACTGACAGAGAGATAGAGAGAGGAGTGACTGAGTGCAGTGATAGAGAGAGACACTGACAGAGAGAGATAGAGAGAGGTTTGACTGAGTGTAGTCATAGAGAGAGACAATCGCAGACGGAGATAGAGAGAGGTGTGACTGAGTGTAGTGATGGAGAGAGACACTGACAGAGAGAGATAGAGAGAAGTCTGACTGAGTGTAGTGATAGAGAGAGACACTGACAGAGAGAGATAGAGAGAGGAGTGACTGAGTGTAGTGATAGAGAGAGACAGTGGCAGAGATAGAAAGAGAGAGGAGTGACTGAGTGTAGTGATAGAGAGAGACACTGTCAGAGAGAGATAGAGAGAGCAGTGACTGAGTTCAGTGAGAGAGAGACACTGGCAGAGAGAGATAGAGAGAGGAGTGACTGAGTGTAGTGATAGAGAGAGACACTGACAGAGAGAGATAGAGAGAGGTGTGACTGAGTGCAGTGATGGAGAGAGACACTGACAGAGAGAGATAGAGAGAGGAGTGACAGAGTGTCGTGATAATGAGAGACACTGGCAGAGAGAGATAGAGAGAGGTGTGACTGAGTTCAGTGAGAGAGAGACACTGACACAGAGAGATAGAGGGAGGAGTGACTGAGTTCAGTGAGAGAGAGACACTGGCAGAGATAGAAAGAAAGAGGAGTGACTGACTGCAGTGATAGAGAGAGACACTGACAGAGAGAGATAGAGAGAAGTCTGACTGAGTGTAGTGATAGAGAGAGACACTGACAGAGAGAGATAGAGAGAGGAGTGACTGAGTGTAGTGATAGAGAGAGACAGTGGCAGAGATAGAAAGAGAGAGGAGTGACTGAGTGTAGTGATAGAGAGAGACACTGTCAGAGAGAGATAGAGAGAAGTCTGACTGAGTGTAGTGATAGAGAGAGACACTGACAGAGAGAGATAGAGAGAGGAGTGACTGAGTGTAGTGATAGAGAGAGACAGTGGCAGAGAGAGATAGAGAGAAGTCTGACTGAGTGTAGTGATAGAGAGAGACACTGGCAGAGAGAGATAGAGAGAGGTCTGACTGAGTGCAGTGATAGAGAGAGACACTGACAGAGAGAGATAGAGAGAGGAGTGACTGAGAGTAGTGATAGAGAGAGACAGTGGCAGAGAGAGAGAGAGGAGTGACTGAGTGTAGTGATGGAGAGAGACACTGACAGAGAGAGATAGAGAGAAGTCTGACTGAGTGTAGTGATAGAGAGAGACACTGTCAGAGAGAGATCGAGGGAGGTGTGACTGAGTGCAGTGATAGAGAGAGACACCGGCAGAGAGAGATAGAGAGAGGAGTAACTGAGTTCAGTGAGAGAGAGACACTGGCAGAGAGAGATACAGAGAGGTGTGACTGAGCGTAGTGATAAAGAGAGACACTGGCAGAGAGAGATAGAGAGAGCAGTGACTGAGTTCAGTGAGAGAGAGACACTGGCAGAGAGCGATAGAGAGAGGTGTGACTGAGCGCAGTGATGGAGAGAGACACTGGCAGAGAGAGATAGAGAGAGGAGTGACAGAGTGCAGTGATAGAGAGAGACACTGGCAGAGAGAGATAGAGAGAAGTCTGACTGAGTGTAGTGATAGAGAGAGACACTGTCAGAGAGAGATAGAGAGAGGAGTGACTGAGTGTAGTGATAGAGAGAGACAGTGGCAGAGATAGAAAGAGAGAGGAGTGACTGAATGTAGTGATAGAGAGAGACACTGTCAGGGAGAGATAGAGGGAGGTGTGACTGAGTGTAGTCATAGAGAGAGACACTGACAGAGAGAGATCGAGAGAGGAGTGACTGAGTGTAGTGATAGAGAGAGACACTGACAGAGAGAGATAGAGAGAGGTGTGACTGAGTGTAGTGATAGAGAGAGACACTGATAGAGAGAGGAGTGACTGAGTGTAGTGACAGAGAGAGACACCAGCAGAGAGCGATAGAGAGAGGTGTGACTGAGTGTAGTGACAGAGAGAGACACTGGCTGAGAGAGATAGAGAGAGATGTGACTGAGTGCAGTGATCGACAGAGACACTGACAGAGAGAGATAGAGATAGGTGTGACTGTGTGTAGTGATAGAGAGAGACACTGACAGAGAGGGATAGAGAGAGGAGTGACTGAGTGTAGTGATAGAGAGAGACACTGACACAGAGAGAAAGAGGGAGATGTCTAACTGAATACAGGGATAGTGAGAGACACTGGCAGAGAGAGATCGAGAGAGGTGTGAGTGAGTGTAGTGATAGAGAGAGACACCAGCAGAGAGCGATAGAGAGAGGTGTCACTAAGTGTAGTGATAGAGAGAGACACTGACAGAGAGGGATAGAGAGAGGAGTGACTGAGTGTAGTGATAGAGAGAGACACTGGCAGAGAGAGATCGAGAGAGGTGTGACTGAGTGTACTGATAGAGAGAGACACTGACAGAGAGGAATAGAGAGAGTTGTGACTGAGTGTTGTGATGGAGAGAGACACAGACAGAGAGAGATAGGGAGAGGTGTGAGTGAGTGTAGTGATGGAGAGAGACACTGACAGAGAGGGATAGAGAGAGGTGTGACTGAGTGTAGTGAGAGAGAGAGACACTGACAGAGAGAGGTAGAGAGAGGTGTGACTGAGTGTACTGACAGAGAGAGACACTGACAGAGAGAGATAGAGAGAGGTGTGACTGAGTGTAGTGATAGAGAGAGACAATCGCAGATGGAGATAGAGAGAGGTGTGACTGAGTGCAGTGATAGAGAGAGACACTGACAGAGAGAGATAGAGAGAGGAGTGACTGAGTGCAGTGATAGAGAGAGACACTGACAGAGAGAGATAGAGAGAGGTTTGACTGAGTGTAGTGATAGAGAGAGACACTGACAGAGAGAGATAGTGAGAGGTGTGACTGAGTGTAGTGATGGAGAGAGACACTGACAGAGAGAGATAGAGAGAAGTCTGACTGAGTGTAGTGATAGAGAGAGACACTGACAGAGAGAGATAGAGAGAGGAGTGACTGAGTGTAGTGATAGAGAGAGACACTGACACAGAGAGAAAGAGGGAGATGTCTAACTGAGTGCAGGGATAGTGAGAGACACTGGCAGAGAGTGATAGAGTGTGGTGTGAGTGAGTGTAGTGATAGAGAGAGACACCAGCAGAGAGCGATAGAGAGAGGTGTTACTTAGTGTAGTGATAGAGAGAGACACTGACAGAGAGGGATAGAGAGAGGAGTGACTGAGTGTAGTGATAGAGAGAGACACTGGCAGAGAGAGATCGAGAGAGGTGTGACTGAGTGTACTGATAGAGAGAGACACTGACAGAGAGGAATAGAGAGAGTTGTGACTGAGTGTAGTGATAGAGAGAGACACAGACAGAGAGAGATAGAGAGAGGAGTGACTGAGTGTAGTGATAGAGAGAGACACTGGCAGAGAGAGATCGAGAGAGGTGTGACTGAGTGTACTGATAGAGAGAGACACTGACAGAGAGGAATAGAGAGAGTTGTGACTGAGTGTTGTGATGGAGAGAGACACAGACAGAGAGAGATAGAGAGAGGTGTGACTGATTGTAGTGATAGAGAGAGACACTGACAGATAGGGATAGAGAGAGGAGTGACTGAGTGCAGTGATAGAGAGAGACACTGACAGAGAGAGATAGAGAGAGGAGTGACTGAGTGCAGTGATAGAGAGAGACACTGACAGAGAGAGATAGAGAGAGGTTTGACTGAGTGTAGTCATAGAGAGAGACAATCGCAGACGGAGATAGAGAGAGGTGTGACTGAGTGTAGTGATAGAGAGAGACACTGACAGAGAGAGATAGAGAGAAGTCTGACTGAGTGTAGTGATAGAGAGAGACACTGACAGAGAGAGATAGAGAGAGGAGTGACTGAGTGTAGTGATAGAGAGAGACAGTGGCAGAGATAGAAAGAGAGAGGAGTGACTGAGTGTAGTGATAGAGAGAGACACTGTCAGAGAGAGATAGAGAGAAGTCTGACTGAGTGTAGTGATAGAGAGAGACACTGACAGAGAGAGATAGAGAGAGGAGTGACTGAGTGTAGTGATAGAGAGAGACACTGGCAGAGAGAGATCGAGAGAGGTGTGACTGAGTGTACTGATAGAGAGAGACACTGACAGAGAGGAATAGAGAGAGTTGTGACTGAGTGTTGTGATGGAGAGAGACACAGACAGAGAGAGATAGGGAGAGGTGTGAGTGAGTGTAGTGATGGAGAGAGACACTGACAGAGAGGGATAGAGAGAGGTGTGACTGAGTGTAGTGAGAGAGAGAGACACTGACAGAGAGAGGTAGAGAGAGGTGTGACTGAGTGTACTGACAGAGAGAGACACTGACAGAGAGAGATAGAGAGAGGTGTGACTGAGTGTAGTGATAGAGAGAGACAATCGCAGATGGAGATAGAGAGAGGTGTGACTGAGTGCAGTGATAGAGAGAGACACTGACAGAGAGAGATAGAGAGAGGAGTGACTGAGTGTACTGATAGAGAGAGACACTGACAGAGAGGAATAGAGAGAGTTGTGACTGAGTGTAGTGATAGAGAGAGACACAGACAGAGAGAGATAGAGAGAGGTGTTACTAATTGTAGTGATAGAGAGAGACACTGACAGAGAGGGATAGAGAGAGGAGTGACTGAGTGTAGTGATAGAGAGAGGCACTGGCAGAGAGAGATCGAGAGAGGTGTGATTGAGTGTACTGATAGAGAGAGACACTGACAGAGAGGAATAGAGAGAGTTGTGACTGAGTGTTGTGATGGAGAGAGACACAGACAGAGAGAGATAGAGAGAGGTGTGACTGAGTGCAGTGATAGAGAGAGACACTGACAGAGAGAGATAGAGAGAGGAGTGACTGAGTGCAGTGATAGAGAGAGACACTGACAGAGAGAGATAGAGAGAGGAGTGACTGAGTGCAGTGATAGAGAGAGACACTGACAGAGAGAGATAGAGAGAGGTTTGACTGAGTGTAGTCATAGAGAGAGACAATCGCAGACGGAGATAGAGAGAGGTGTGACTGAGTGTAGTGATGGAGAGAGACACTGTCAGAGAGAGATAGAGAGAAGTCTGACTGAGTGTAGTGATAGAGAGAGACACTGACAGAGAGAGATAGAGAGAGGAGTGACTGAGTGTAGTGATAGAGAGAGACACTGGCAGAGAGAGACAGAGAGAGGTGTGACTGAGTGTAGTGATAGAGAGAGACACTGTCAGAGAGAGATAGAGAGAAGTCTGACTGAGTGTAGTGATGGAGAGAGACACTGACAGAGAGAGATAGAGAGAGGAGTGACTGAGTGTAGTGATAGAGAGAGACAGTGGCAGAGATAGAAAGAGAGAGGAGTGGCTGAGTGTAGTGATAGAGAGAGACACTGTCAGAGAGAGATAGAGAGAGCAGTGACTGAGTTCAGTGAGAGAGAGACACTGGCAGAGAGCGATAGAGAGAGGTGTGACTGAGTGCAGTGATGGAGAGAGACACTGGCAGAGAGAGATAGAGAGAGGAGTGACAGAGTGTCGTGATAATGAGAGACACTGGCAGAGAGAGATAGAGAGAGGTGTGACTGAGTTCAGTGAGAGAGAGACACTGACACAGAGAGATAGAGGGAGGAGTGACTGAGTTCAGTGAGAGAGAGACACTGGCAGAGATAGAAAGAGAGAGGAGTGACTGACTGCAGTGATAGAGAGAGACACTGACAGAGAGAGATAGAGAGAAGTCTGACTGAGTGTAGTGATAGAGAGAGACACTGACAGAGAGAGATAGAGAGAGGAGTGACTGAGTGTAGTGATAGAGAGAGACAGTGGCAGAGATAGAAAGAGAGAGGAGTGACTGAGTGTAGTGATAGAGAGAGACACTGTCAGAGAGAGATAGAGAGAAGTCTGACTGAGTGTAGTGATAGAGAGAGACACTGACAGAGAGAGATAGAGAGAGGAGTGACTGAGTGTAGTGATAGAGAGAGACACTGGCAGAGAGAGATCGAGAGAGGTGTGACTGAGTGTACTGATAGAGAGAGACACTGACAGAGAGGAATAGAGAGAGTTGTGACTGAGTGTTGTGATGGAGAGAGACACAGACAGAGAGAGATAGGGAGAGGTGTGAGTGAGTGTAGTGATGGAGAGAGACACTGACAGAGAGGGATAGAGAGAGGTGTGACTGAGTGTAGTGAGAGAGAGAGACACTGACAGAGAGAGGTAGAGAGAGGTGTCACTGAGTGTACTGACAGAGAGAGACACTGACAGAGAGAGATAGAGAGAGGTGTGACTGAGTGTAGTGATAGAGAGAGACAATCGCAGATGGAGATAGAGAGAGGTGTGACTGAGTGCAGTGATAGAGAGAGACACTGACAGAGAGAGATAGAGAGAGGAGTGACTGAGTGCAGTGATAGAGAGAGACACTGACAGAGAGAGATAGAGAGAGGTTTGACTGAGTGTAGTGATAGAGAGAGACACTGACAGAGAGAGATAGTGAGAGGAGTGACTGAGTGTAGTGATGGAGAGAGACACTGAAAGAGAGAGATAGAGAGAGAAGTCTCACTGAGTGTAGTGATAGAGAGAGACACTGACAGAGAGAGATAGAGAGAGGAGTGACTGAGTGTAGTGATAGAGAGAGACACTGACACAGAGAGAAAGAGGGAGATGTCTAACTGAGTGCAGGGATAGTGAGAGACACTGGCAGAGAGTGATAGAGAGTGGTGTGAGTGAGTGTAGTGATAGAGAGAGACACCAGCAGAGAGCGATAGAGAGAGGTGTTACTAAGTGTAGTGATAGAGAGAGACACTGACAGAGAGGGATAGTGAGAGGAGTGACTGAGTGTAGTGATAGAGAGAGACACTGGCAGAGAGAGATCGAGAGAGGTGTGACTGAGTGTACTGATAGAGAGAGACACTGACAGAGAGGAATAGAGAGAGTTGTGACTGAGTGTTGTGATGGAGAGAGACACAGACAGAGAGAGATAGGGAGAGGTGTGACTGAGTGTAGTGATAGAGAGAGACACTGACAGAGAGGGATAGAGAGAGGTGTGACTGATTGTAGTGATAGAGAGAGACACTGGCAGAAAGAGACAGAGTGACGTGTGACTGAGTGTAGTGATAGAGAGAGACAATCGCAGATGGAGATAGAGAGAGGTGTGACTGAGTGCAGTGATAGAGAGAGACACTGACAGAGAGAGATAGAGAGAGGAGTGACTGAGTGCAGTGATAGAGAGAGACACTGACAGAGAGAGATAGAGAGAGGTTTGACTGAGTGTAGTGATAGAGAGAGAAACTGACAGAGAGAGATAGAGAGAGGAGTGACTGAGTGCAGTGATAGAGAGAGACACTGACAGAGAGAGATAGAGAGAGGTCTGACTGAGTGTAGTGATAGAGAGAGAAACTGACAGAGAGAGATAGAGAGAGGAGTGACTGAGTGTAGTGATGGAGAGAGACACTGACAGAGAGAGATAGAGAGAAGTCTGACTGAGTGTAGTGATAGAGAGAGACACTGACAGAGAGAGATAGAGAGAGGAGTGACTGAGTGTAGTGATAGAGAGAGACAGTGGCAGAGATAGAAAGAGAGAGGAGTGACTGAGTGTAGTGATAGAGAGAGACACTGTCAGAGAGAGATAGAGAGAGCAGTGACTGAGTTCAGTGAGAGAGAGACACTGGCAGTGAGCGATAGAGAGAGGTGTGACTGAGTGCAGTGATGGAGAGAGACACTGGCAGAGAGAGATAGAGAGAGGAGTGACAGAGTGTCGTGATAATGAGAGACACTGGCAGAGAGAGATAGAGAGAGGTGTGACTGAGTTCAGTGAGAGAGAGACACTGACACAGAGAGATAGAGGGAGGAGTGACTGAGTTCAGTGAGAGAGAGACACTGGCAGAGATAGAAAGAGAGAGGAGTGACTGACTGCAGTGATAGAGAGAGACACTGACAGAGAGAGATAGAGAGAAGTCTGACTGAGTGTAGTGATAGAGAGAGACACTGACAGAGAGAGATAGAGAGAGGAGTGACTGAGTGTAGTGATAGAGAGAGACAGTGGCAGAGATAGAAAGAGAGAGGAGTGACTGAGTGTAGTGATAGAGAGAGACACTGTCAGAGAGAGATAGAGAGAAGTCTGACTGAGTGTAGTGATAGAGAGAGACACTGACAGAGAGAGATAGAGAGAGGAGTGACTGAGTGTAGTGATAGAGAGAGACAGTGGCAGAGAGAGATAGAGAGAAGTCTGACTGAGTGTAGTGATAGAGAGAGACACTGGCAGAGAGAGATAGAGAGAGGTCTGACTGAGTGCAGTGATAGAGAGAGACACTGACAGAGAGAGATAGAGAGAGGAGTGACTGAGAGTAGTGATAGAGAGAGACAGTGGCAGAGAGAGAGAGAGGAGTGACTGAGTGTAGTGATGGAGAGAGACACTGACAGAGAGAGATAGAGAGAAGTCTGACTGAGTGTAGTGATAGAGAGAGACACTGTCAGAGAGAGATCGAGGGAGGTGTGACTGAGTGCAGTGATAGAGAGAGACACCGGCAGAGAGAGATAGAGAGAGGAGTAACTGAGTTCAGTGAGAGAGAGACACTGGCAGAGAGAGATACAGAGAGGTGTGACTGAGCGTAGTGATAAAGAGAGACACTGGCAGAGAGAGATAGAGAGAGCAGTGACTGAGTTCAGTGAGAGAGAGACACTGGCAGAGAGCGATAGAGGGAGGTGTGACTGAGCGCAGTGATGGAGAGAGACACTGGCAGAGAGAGATAGAGAGAGGAGTGACAGAGTGCAGTGATAGAGAGAGTCACTGGCAGAGAGAGATAGAGAGAAGTCTGACTGAGTGTAGTGATAGAGAGAGACACTGTCAGAGAGAGATAGAGAGAGGAGTGACTGAGTGTAGTGATAGAGAGAGACAGTGGCAGAGATAGAAAGAGAGAGGAGTGACTGAATGTAGTGATAGAGAGAGACACTGTCAGAGAGAGATAGAGGGAGGTGTGACTGAGTGTAGTGATAGAGAGAGCGACTGACAGAGAGAGATAGAGAGAGGTGTGACTGAGTGTAGTGATAGAGAGAGACACTGACAGAGAGAGATAGAGAGAGGAGTGACTGAGTGTAGTGATAGAGAGAGACACTGACACAGAGAGAAAGAGGGAGATGTCTAACTGAGTGCAGGGATAGTGAGAGACACTGGCAGAGAGTGATAGAGTGTGGTGTGAGTGAGTGTAGTGATAGAGAGAGACACCAGCAGAGAGCGATAGAGAGAGGTGTTACTTAGTGTAGTGATAGAGAGAGACACTGACAGAGAGGGATAGAGAGAGGAGTGACTGAGTGTAGTGATAGAGAGAGACACTGGCAGAGAGAGATCGAGAGAGGTGTGACTGAGTGTACTGATAGAGAGAGACACTGACAGAGAGGAATAGAGAGAGTTGTGACTGAGTGTAGTGATAGAGAGAGACACAGACAGAGAGAGATAGAGAGAGGAGTGACTGAGTGTAGTGATAGAGAGAGACACTGGCAGAGAGAGATCGAGAGAGGTGTGACTGAGTGTACTGATAGAGAGAGACACTGACAGAGAGGAATAGAGAGAGTTGTGACTGAGTGTTGTGATGGAGAGAGACACAGACAGAGAGAGATAGAGAGAGGTGTGACTGATTGTAGTGATAGAGAGAGACACTGACAGATAGGGATAGAGAGAGGAGTGACTGAGTGCAGTGATAGAGAGAGACACTGACAGAGAGAGATAGAGAGAGGAGTGACTGAGTGCAGTGATAGAGAGAGACACTGACAGAGAGAGATAGAGAGAGGTTTGACTGAGTGTAGTCATAGAGAGAGACAATCGCAGACGGAGATAGAGAGAGGTGTGACTGAGTGTAGTGATAGAGAGAGACACTGACAGAGAGAGATAGAGAGAAGTCTGACTGAGTGTAGTGATAGAGAGAGACACTGACAGAGAGAGATAGAGAGAGGAGTGACTGAGTGTAGTGATAGAGAGAGACAGTGGCAGAGATAGAAAGAGAGAGGAGTGACTGAGTGTAGTGATAGAGAGAGACACTGTCAGAGAGAGATAGAGAGAAGTCTGACTGAGTGTAGTGATAGAGAGAGACACTGACAGAGAGAGATAGAGAGAGGAGTGACTGAGTGTAGTGATAGAGAGAGACACTGGCAGAGAGAGATCGAGAGAGGTGTGACTGAGTGTACTGATAGAGAGAGACACTGACAGAGAGGAATAGAGAGAGTTGTGACTGAGTGTTGTGATGGAGAGAGACACAGACAGAGAGAGATAGGGAGAGGTGTGAGTGAGTGTAGTGATGGAGAGAGACAC
Source organism: Heterodontus francisci (assembly GCF_036365525.1). Classification (NCBI taxonomy): domain Eukaryota; kingdom Metazoa; phylum Chordata; class Chondrichthyes; order Heterodontiformes; family Heterodontidae; genus Heterodontus; species Heterodontus francisci. The sequence goes on along the minus strand of NW_027142224.1, from coordinate 232,900 downwards.
TGACAGAGAGGGATAGAGAGAGGTGTGACTGAGTGTAGTGAGAGAGAGAGACACTGACAGAGAGAGGTAGAGAGAGGTGTGACTGAGTGTACTGACAGAGAGAGACACTGACAGAGAGAGATAGAGAGAGGTGTGACTGAGTGTAGTGATAGAGAGAGACAATCGCAGATGGAGATAGAGAGAGGTGTGACTGAGTGCAGTGATAGAGAGAGACACTGACAGAGAGAGATAGAGAGAGGAGTGACTGAGTGTACTGATAGAGAGAGACACTGACAGAGAGGAATAGAGAGAGTTGTGACTGAGTGTAGTGATAGAGAGAGACACAGACAGAGAGAGATAGAGAGAGGTGTTACTAATTGTAGTGATAGAGAGAGACACTGACAGAGAGGGATAGAGAGAGGAGTGACTGAGTGTAGTGATAGAGAGAGGCACTGGCAGAGAGAGATCGAGAGAGGTGTGATTGAGTGTACTGATAGAGAGAGACACTGACAGAGAGGAATAGAGAGAGTTGTGACTGAGTGTTGTGATGGAGAGAGACACAGACAGAGAGAGATAGAGAGAGGTGTGACTGAGTGCAGTGATAGAGAGAGACACTGACAGAGAGAGATAGAGAGAGGAGTGACTGAGTGCAGTGATAGAGAGAGACACTGACAGAGAGAGATAGAGAGAGGAGTGACTGAGTGCAGTGATAGAGAGAGACACTGACAGAGAGAGATAGAGAGAGGTTTGACTGAGTGTAGTCATAGAGAGAGACAATCGCAGACGGAGATAGAGAGAGGTGTGACTGAGTGTAGTGATGGAGAGAGACACTGTCAGAGAGAGATAGAGAGAAGTCTGACTGAGTGTAGTGATAGAGAGAGACACTGACAGAGAGAGATAGAGAGAGGAGTGACTGAGTGTAGTGATAGAGAGAGACACTGGCAGAGAGAGACAGAGAGAGGTGTGACTGAGTGTAGTGATAGAGAGAGACACTGTCAGAGAGAGATAGAGAGAAGTCTGACTGAGTGTAGTGATGGAGAGAGACACTGACAGAGAGAGATAGAGAGAGGAGTGACTGAGTGTAGTGATAGAGAGAGACAGTGGCAGAGATAGAAAGAGAGAGGAGTGGCTGAGTGTAGTGATAGAGAGAGACACTGTCAGAGAGAGATAGAGAGAGCAGTGACTGAGTTCAGTGAGAGAGAGACACTGGCAGAGAGCGATAGAGAGAGGTGTGACTGAGTGCAGTGATGGAGAGAGACACTGGCAGAGAGAGATAGAGAGAGGAGTGACAGAGTGTCGTGATAATGAGAGACACTGGCAGAGAGAGATAGAGAGAGGTGTGACTGAGTTCAGTGAGAGAGAGACACTGACACAGAGAGATAGAGGGAGGAGTGACTGAGTTCAGTGAGAGAGAGACACTGGCAGAGATAGAAAGAGAGAGGAGTGACTGACTGCAGTGATAGAGAGAGACACTGACAGAGAGAGATAGAGAGAAGTCTGACTGAGTGTAGTGATAGAGAGAGACACTGACAGAGAGAGATAGAGAGAGGAGTGACTGAGTGTAGTGATAGAGAGAGACAGTGGCAGAGATAGAAAGAGAGAGGAGTGACTGAGTGTAGTGATAGAGAGAGACACTGTCAGAGAGAGATAGAGAGAAGTCTGACTGAGTGTAGTGATAGAGAGAGACACTGACAGAGAGAGATAGAGAGAGGAGTGACTGAGTGTAGTGATAGAGAGAGACACTGGCAGAGAGAGATCGAGAGAGGTGTGACTGAGTGTACTGATAGAGAGAGACACTGACAGAGAGGAATAGAGAGAGTTGTGACTGAGTGTTGTGATGGAGAGAGACACAGACAGAGAGAGATAGGGAGAGGTGTGAGTGAGTGTAGTGATGGAGAGAGACACTGACAGAGAGGGATAGAGAGAGGTGTGACTGAGTGTAGTGAGAGAGAGAGACACTGACAGAGAGAGGTAGAGAGAGGTGTCACTGAGTGTACTGACAGAGAGAGACACTGACAGAGAGAGATAGAGAGAGGTGTGACTGAGTGTAGTGATAGAGAGAGACAATCGCAGATGGAGATAGAGAGAGGTGTGACTGAGTGCAGTGATAGAGAGAGACACTGACAGAGAGAGATAGAGAGAGGAGTGACTGAGTGCAGTGATAGAGAGAGACACTGACAGAGAGAGATAGAGAGAGGTTTGACTGAGTGTAGTGATAGAGAGAGACACTGACAGAGAGAGATAGTGAGAGGAGTGACTGAGTGTAGTGATGGAGAGAGACACTGAAAGAGAGAGATAGAGAGAGAAGTCTCACTGAGTGTAGTGATAGAGAGAGACACTGACAGAGAGAGATAGAGAGAGGAGTGACTGAGTGTAGTGATAGAGAGAGACACTGACACAGAGAGAAAGAGGGAGATGTCTAACTGAGTGCAGGGATAGTGAGAGACACTGGCAGAGAGTGATAGAGAGTGGTGTGAGTGAGTGTAGTGATAGAGAGAGACACCAGCAGAGAGCGATAGAGAGAGGTGTTACTAAGTGTAGTGATAGAGAGAGACACTGACAGAGAGGGATAGAGAGAGGAGTGACTGAGTGTAGTGATAGAGAGAGACACTGGCAGAGAGAGATCGAGAGAGGTGTGACTGAGTGTACTGATAGAGAGAGACACTGACAGAGAGGAATAGAGAGAGTTGTGACTGAGTGTTGTGATGGAGAGAGACACAGACAGAGAGAGATAGGGAGAGGTGTGACTGAGTGTAGTGATAGAGAGAGACACTGACAGAGAGGGATAGAGAGAGGTGTGACTGATTGTAGTGATAGAGAGAGACACTGGCAGAAAGAGACAGAGTGACGTGTGACTGAGTGTAGTGATAGAGAGAGACAATCGCAGATGGAGATAGAGAGAGGTGTGACTGAGTGCAGTGATAGAGAGAGACACTGACAGAGAGAGATAGAGAGAGGAGTGACTGAGTGCAGTGATAGAGAGAGACACTGACAGAGAGAGATAGAGAGAGGTTTGACTGAGTGTAGTGATAGAGAGAGAAACTGACAGAGAGAGATAGAGAGAGGAGTGACTGAGTGCAGTGATAGAGAGAGACACTGACAGAGAGAGATAGAGAGAGGTCTGACTGAGTGTAGTGATAGAGAGAGAAACTGACAGAGAGAGATAGAGAGAGGAGTGACTGAGTGTAGTGATGGAGAGAGACACTGACAGAGAGAGATAGAGAGAAGTCTGACTGAGTGTAGTGATAGAGAGAGACACTGACAGAGAGAGATAGAGAGAGGAGTGACTGAGTGTAGTGATAGAGAGAGACAGTGGCAGAGATAGAAAGAGAGAGGAGTGACTGAGTGTAGTGATAGAGAGAGACACTGTCAGAGAGAGATAGAGAGAGCAGTGACTGAGTTCAGTGAGAGAGAGACACTGGCAGTGAGCGATAGAGAGAGGTGTGACTGAGTGCAGTGATGGAGAGAGACACTGGCAGAGAGAGATAGAGAGAGGAGTGACAGAGTGTCGTGATAATGAGAGACACTGGCAGAGAGAGATAGAGAGAGGTGTGACTGAGTTCAGTGAGAGAGAGACACTGACACAGAGAGATAGAGGGAGGAGTGACTGAGTTCAGTGAGAGAGAGACACTGGCAGAGATAGAAAGAGAGAGGAGTGACTGACTGCAGTGATAGAGAGAGACACTGACAGAGAGAGATAGAGAGAAGTCTGACTGAGTGTAGTGATAGAGAGAGACACTGACAGAGAGAGATAGAGAGAGGAGTGACTGAGTGTAGTGATAGAGAGAGACAGTGGCAGAGATAGAAAGAGAGAGGAGTGACTGAGTGTAGTGATAGAGAGAGACACTGTCAGAGAGAGATAGAGAGAAGTCTGACTGAGTGTAGTGATAGAGAGAGACACTGACAGAGAGAGATAGAGAGAGGAGTGACTGAGTGTAGTGATAGAGAGAGACAGTGGCAGAGAGAGATAGAGAGAAGTCTGACTGAGTGTAGTGATAGAGAGAGACACTGGCAGAGAGAGATAGAGAGAGGTCTGACTGAGTGCAGTGATAGAGAGAGACACTGACAGAGAGAGATAGAGAGAGGAGTGACTGAGAGTAGTGATAGAGAGAGACAGTGGCAGAGAGAGAGAGAGGAGTGACTGAGTGTAGTGATGGAGAGAGACACTGACAGAGAGAGATAGAGAGAAGTCTGACTGAGTGTAGTGATAGAGAGAGACACTGTCAGAGAGAGATCGAGGGAGGTGTGACTGAGTGCAGTGATAGAGAGAGACACCGGCAGAGAGAGATAGAGAGAGGAGTAACTGAGTTCAGTGAGAGAGAGACACTGGCAGAGAGAGATACAGAGAGGTGTGACTGAGCGTAGTGATAAAGAGAGACACTGGCAGAGAGAGATAGAGAGAGCAGTGACTGAGTTCAGTGAGAGAGAGACACTGGCAGAGAGCGATAGAGGGAGGTGTGACTGAGCGCAGTGATGGAGAGAGACACTGGCAGAGAGAGATAGAGAGAGGAGTGACAGAGTGCAGTGATAGAGAGAGTCACTGGCAGAGAGAGATAGAGAGAAGTCTGACTGAGTGTAGTGATAGAGAGAGACACTGTCAGAGAGAGATAGAGAGAGGAGTGACTGAGTGTAGTGATAGAGAGAGACAGTGGCAGAGATAGAAAGAGAGAGGAGTGACTGAATGTAGTGATAGAGAGAGACACTGTCAGAGAGAGATAGAGGGAGGTGTGACTGAGTGTAGTGATAGAGAGAGCGACTGACAGAGAGAGATAGAGAGAGGTGTGACTGAGTGTAGTGATAGAGAGAGACAGTGACAGAGAGAGATAGAGAGAGGTGTGACTGAGTGTAGTGATAGAGAGAGACACTGATAGAGAGAGGAGTGACTGAGTGTAGTGACAGAGAGAGACACCAGCAGAGAGCGATAGAGAGAGGAGTGACTGAGTGTAGTGACAGAGAGAGACACTGGCTGAGAGAGATAGAGAGAGATGTGACTGAGTGCAGTGATCGACAGAGACACTGACAGAGAGAGATAGAGATAGGTGTGACTGTGTGTAGTGATAGAGAGAGACACTGACAGAGAGGGATAGAGAGAGGAGTGACTGAGTGTAGTGATAGAGAGAGACACTGACACAGAGAGAAAGAGGGAGATGTCTAACTGAATACAGGGATAGTGAGAGACACTGGCAGAGAGAGATCAAGAGAGGTGTGAGTGAGTGTAGTGATAGAGAGAGACACCAGCAGAGAGCGATAGAGAGAGGTGTCACTAAGTGTAGTGATAGAGAGAGACACTGACAGAGAGGGATAGAGAGAGGAGTGACTGAGTGTAGTGATAGAGAGAGACACTGGCAGAGAGAGATCGAGAGAGGTGTGACTGAGTGTACTGATAGAGAGAGACACTGACAGAGAGGAATAGAGAGAGTTGTGACTGAGTGTTGTGATGGAGAGAGACACAGAAAGAGAGAGATAGGGAGAGGTGTGAGTGAGTGTAGTGATGGAGAGAGACACTGACAGAGAGGGATAGAGAGGTGTGACTGAGTGTAGTGAGAGAGAGAGACACTGACAGAGAGAGGTAGAGAGAGGTGTGACTGAGTGTACTGACAGAGAGAGACACTGACAGAGAGAGATAGAGAGAGGTGTGACTGAGTGTAGTGATAGAGAGAGACAATCGCAGATGGAGATAGAGAGAGGTGTGACTGAGTGCAGTGATAGAGAGAGACACTGACAGAGAGAGATAGAGAGAGGAGTGACTGAGTGCAGTGATAGAGAGAGACACTGACAGAGAGAGATAGAGAGAGGTTTGACTGAGTGTAGTGATAGAGAGAGACACTGACAGAGAGAGATAGTGAGAGGTGTGACTGAGTGTAGTGATGGAGAGAGACACTGACAGAGAGAGATAGAGAGAAGTCTGACTGAGTGTAGTGATAGAGAGAGACACTGACAGAGAGAGATAGAGAGAGGAGTGACTGAGTGTAGTGATAGAGAGAGACAGTGGCAGAGATAGAAAGAGAGAGGAGTGACTGAGTGTAGTGATAGAGAGAGACACTGTCAGAGAGAGATAGAGAGAGCAGTGACTGAGTTCAGTGAGAGAGAGACACTGGCAGAGAGAGATAGAGAGAGGAGTGACTGAGAGCAGTGATAGAGAGAGACAGTGGCAGAGAGAGAGAGAGGAGTGACTGAGTGTAGTGATAGAGAGAGACACTGTCAGAGAGAGATCGAGGGAGGTGTGACTGTGTGCAGTGATAGAGAGAGACACCGGCAGAGAGAGATAGAGAGAGGAGTAACTGAGTTCAGTGAGAGAGAGACACTGGCAGAGAGAGATACAGAGAGGTGTGACTGAGCGTAGTGATAAAGAGAGACACTGGCAGAGAGAGATAGAGAGAGCAGTGACTGAGTTCAGTGAGAGAGAGACACTGGCAGAGAGCGATAGAGAGAGGTGTGACTGAGTGCAGTGATGGAGAGAGACACTGGCAGAGAGAGATAGAGAGAGGAGTGACAGAGTGTAGTGATAATGAGAGACACTGGCAGAGAGAGATATAGAGGTGTGACTGAGTGCAGTGATAGAGAGAGACACTGGCAGAGAGCGATAGAGAGAGGAGTGACTGAGTTCAGTGAGAGAGAGACACTGACACAGAGAGATAGAGGGAGGAGTGACTGAGTTCAGTGAGAGAGAGACACTGGCAGAGATAGAAAGAGAGAGGAGTGACTGAGTGCAGTGATAGAGAGAGACACTGACAGAGAGAGATAGAGAGAAGTCTGACTGAGTGTAGTGATAGAGAGAGACACTGACAGAGAGAGATAGAGAGAGGAGTGACTGAGTGTAGTGACAGAGAGAGACAGTGGCAGAGATAGAAAGAGAGAGGAGTGACTGAGTGTAGTGATAGAGAGAGACACTGTCAGAGAGAGATAGAGGGAGGTGTGACTGAGTGTAGTCATAGAGAGAGACAGTGACAGAGAGAGATCGAGAGAGGTGTGACTGAGTGTAGTGATAGAGAGAGACACTGACAGAGAGAGATAGAGAGACGTGTGACTGAGTGTAGTGATAGAGAGAGACAATCGCAGATGGAGATAGAGAGAGGTATGACTGAGTGTAGTGATAGTGAGAGACACTGGCAGAGAGAGATAGAGAGAGGTGTGACTGAGTGTAGTGATAGAGAGAGACACTGACAGAGAGAGATAGAGAGAGGAGTGACTGAGTGTAGTGACAGAGAGAGACACTGGCAGAGAGAGATAGAGAGAGGAGTGACTGAGTGTAGTGATAGAGAGAGACACTGACAGAGAGAGATAGAGAGAGGAGTGACTGAGTGTAGTGACAGAGAGAGACACTGGCAGAGAGAGATAGAGAGAGGAGTGACTGAGTGTACTGATCGAGAGAGACACTGACAGAGGGAGATGGAGAGAGGAGTGACTGAGTGTAGTGAGACAGAGACACTGACAGAGAGAGATAGAGAGAGGTGTGACTGAGTGTAGTGATAGAGAGAGACACTGACAGAGAGAGATAGAGAGAGGTGTGACTGAGTGTAGTGATAGAGAGAGACACTGACAGAGAGAGATAGAGAGAGGTGTGATTGAGTGTAGTGACAGAGAGAGACACCAGCAGAGAGCGATAGAGAGAGGTGTGACTGAGTGTAGTGATAATGAGAGACACTGGCAGAGAGAGATATAGAGGTGTGACTGAGTGCAGCGATAGAGAGAGACACTGGCAGAGAGCGATAGAGAGAGGAGTGACTGAGTTCAGTGAGAGAGAGACACTGACACAGAGAGATAGAGGGAGGAGTGACTGAGTTCAGTGAGAGAGAGACACTGGCAGAGATAGAAAGAGAGAGGAGTGACTGAGTGCAGTGATAGAGAGAGACACTGACAGAGAGAGATAGAGAGAAGTCTGACTGAGTGTAGTGATAGAGAGAGACACTGACAGAGAGAGATAGAGAGAGGAGTGACTGAGTGTAGTGACAGAGAGAGACAGTGGCAGAGATAGAAAGAGAGAGGAGTGACTGAGTGTAGTGATAGAGAGAGACACTGTCAGAGAGAGATAGAGGGAGGTGTGACTGAGTGTAGTCATAGAGAGAGACAGTGACAGAGAGAGATCGAGAGAGGAGTGACTGCGTGTAGTGATAGAGAGAGACACTGTCAGAGAGAGATAGAGGGAGGTGTGACTGAGTGTAGTGATAGAGAGAGACACTGACAGAGAGAGATAGAGAGAGGTGTGACTGAGTGTAGTGATAGAGAGAGACGCTGACGGAGAGAGATAGAGAGAGGAGTGACTGAGTGTAGTGATAGAGAGAGACACTGACAGAGAGAGATAGAGAGAGGTGTGACTGAGTGTAGTGATAGAGAGAGACACTGACAGAGAGAGATAGAGAGAGGAGTGACTGAGTGTAGTGACAGAGAGAGACACCAGCAGAGAGAGATAGAGAGAGGTGTGACTGAGTGTAGTGATAGAGAGAGACACTGACAGAGAGAGATAGAGAGAGGTGTGACTGAGTGTAGTGATAGAGAGAGACACTGGCAGAGAGAGATAGAGAGAGGTGTGACTGAGTGTAGTGATAGAGAGAGACACTGACAGAGAGAGATAGAGAGACGTGTGACTGAGAGTAGTGATAGAGAGAGACAATCGCAGATGGAGATAGAGAGAGGTATGACTGAGTGTAGTGATAGTGAGAGACACTGGCAGAGAGAGATAGAGAGAGGTGTGACTGAGTGTAGTGATAGAGAGAGACACTGACAGAGAGAGATAGAGAGAGGAGTGACTGAGTGTAGTGACAGAGAGAGACACTGGCAGAGAGAGATAGAGAGAGGAGTGACTGAGTGTAGTGATAGAGAGAGACACTGACAGAGAGAGATAGAGAGAGGAGTGACTGAGTGTAGTGACAGAGAGAGACACTGGCAGAGAGAGATAGAGAGAGGAGTGACTGAGTGTACTGATCGAGAGAGACACTGACAGAGGGAGATGGAGAGAGGAGTGACTGAGTGTAGTGAGACAGAGACACTGACATAGAGAGATAGAGAGAGGTGTGACTGAGTGTAGTGATAGAGAGAGACACTGACAGAGAGAGATAGAGAGAGGTGTGACTGAGTGTAGTGATAGAGAGAGACACTGACAGAGAGAGATAGAGAGAGGTGTGATTGAGTGTAGTGATAGAGAGAGACACTGACAGAGGGAGATGGAGAGAGGAGTGACTGAGTGTAGTGAGACAGAGACACTGACAGAGAGAGATAGAGGGAGGAGTGACTGAGTGTAGTGATAGAGAGAGACAGTGGCAGAGATAGAAAGAGAGAGGAGTGACTGAGTGTAGTGATAGAGAGAGACACTGTCAGAGAGAGACAGAGGGAGCTGTGACTGAGTGTAGTCATAGAGAGAGACAGTGACAGAGAGAGATAGAGAGAGGAGTGACTGAGTGTAGAGATAGAGAGAGACACTGTCAGAGAGAGACAGAGGGAGCTGTGACTGAGTGTAGTCATAGAGAGAGACACTGACAGAGAGAGATAGAGAGAAGTCTGACTGAGTGCAGTGATAGAGAGAGACACTGACAGAGAGAGAGAGAGGAGTGACTGAGTGTAGTGTTAGAGAGAGACACTGGCAGAGATAGATAGAGCGAGGTTTGACTGAGTGTAGTGATAGAGAGAGACGCTGACAGAGAGAGATAGAGAGAGGAGTGACTGAGTTCAGTGAGAGAGAGACACTGGCAGAGAGAGATACAGAGAGGTGTGACTGAGCGTAGAGATAAAGAGAGACACTGGCAGAGAGAGATAGAGAGAGCAGTGACTGAGTTCAGTGAGAGAGAGACACTGGCAGAGAGCGATAGAGAGAGGTGTGACTGAGCGCAGTGATGGAGAGAGACACTGGCAGAGAGAGATAGAGAGAGGAGTGACAGAGTGCAGTGATAGAGAGAGACACTGGCAGAGAGAGATAGAGAGAAGTCTGACTGAGTGCAGTGATAGAGAGAGACACTGTCAGAGAGAGATAGAGAGAGGAGTGACTGAGTGTAGTGATAGAGAGAGACAGTGGCAGAGATAGAAAAAGAGAGGAGTGACTGAGTGTAGTGATAGAAAGAGACACTGTCAGAGAGAGATAGAGGGAGGTGTGACTGAGTGTAGTCATAGAGAGAGACAGTGACAGAGAGAGATCGAGAGAGGAGTGACTGAGTGTAGTGATAGAGAGAGACACTGTCAGAGAGAGATAGAGGGAGGTGTGACTGAGTGTAGTGATAGAGAGAGACACTGACAGAGAGAGATAGAGAGACGTGTGACTGAGTGTAGTGATAGAGAGAGACACTGACAGAGAGAGATAGAGAGAGGAGTGACTGAGTGTAGTGACAGAGAGAGACACCAGCAGAGAGCGATAGAGAGAGGTGTGACTGAGTGTAGTGATAGAGAGAGACACTGACAGAGAGAGATAGAGAGAGGAGTGACTGAGTGTAGTGATAGAGAGAGACAGTGGCAGAGATAGAAAGAGAGAGGAGTGACTGAGTGTAGTGATAGAGAGAGACACTGTCAGAGAGAGCTAGAGGGAGGTGCGACTGAGTGTAGTCATAGAGAGAGACAGTGACAGAGAGAGATCGAGAGAGGAGTGACTGAGTGTAGTGATAGAGACAGACACTGACAGAGAGAGATAAAGAGAGGAGTGACTGAGTGTAGTGATAGAGAGAGACAGTGACAGAGAGAGATAGAGAGAGGAGTGACTGAGTGTAGTGATAGAGAGAGACACTGACAGTGAGAGATAGAGAGAGGTGTGACTGAGTGTAGTGATAGAGAGAGACACTGACAGAGAGAGATAGAGAGAGGAATGACTGAGTGTAGTGACAGAGAGAGACACCAGCAGAGAGCGATAGAGAGAGGAGTGACTGAGTGTAGTGACAGAGAGAGACACTGGCTGAGAGAGATAGAGAGAGATGTGACTGAGTGCAGTGATCGACAGAGACACTGAGAGAGAGAGATAGAGATAGGTGTGACTGTGTGTAGTGATAGAGAGAGACACTGACAGAGAGGGATAGAGAGAGGAGTGACTGAGTGTAGTGATAGAGAGAGACACTGACACAGAGAGAAAGAGGGAGATGTCTAACTGAATACAGGGATAGTGAGAGACACTGGCAGAGAGAGATAGAGAGAGGTGTGAGTGAGTGTAGTGATAGAGAGAGACACTGACACAGAGAGAAAGAGGGAGATGTCTAACTGAATGCAGGGATAGTGAGAGACACTGGCAGAGAGAGATACAGAGAGGTGTGACTGAGCGTAGTGATAGAGAGAGACACTGGCAGAGAGAGATAGAGAGAGCAGTGACTGAGTTCAGTGAGAGAGAGACACTGGCAGAGAGCGATAGAGAGAGGTGTGACTGAGCGCCGTGATGGAGAGAGAATCTGGCAGAGAGAGATAGAGAGAGGAGTGACAGAGTGTAGTTATAGAGAGAGGCACTGGCAGAAAGAGATAGAGAGAGGTGTGACTGAGTGCAGTGATAGAGAGAGACAGTGGCAGAGAGCGATAGAGAGAGGAGTGACTGAGTTCAGTGAGAGAGAGACACTGACAGAGAGAGATAGAGGGAGGAGTGACTGAGTTCAGTGAGAGAGAGACACTGGCAGAGATAGAAAGAGAGAGGAGTGACTGAGTGCAGTGATAGAGAGAGACACTGACAGAGAGAGATAGAGAGAGGAGTGACTGAGTGTAGTGATAGAGAGAGACACCAGCAGAGAGCGATAGAGAGAGGAGTGACTGAGTGTAGTGATAGAGAGAGACACTGGCAGAGAGAGATAGAGAGAAGTCTGACTGAGTGCAGTGATCGACAGAGACACTGACAGAGAGAGATAGAGATAGGTGTGACTGTGTGTAGTGATAGAGAGAGACACTGACAGAGAGAGGTAGAGAGAAGTCTGACTGAGTGCAGTGATAGAGAGAGACACTGACAGACAGAGATAGAGAGAAGTCTGACTGAGTGCACTGATCGACAGAGACACTGACAGAGAGAGATAGAGATAGGTGCGACTGTGTGTAGTGATAGAGAGAGACACTGACAGAGAGGGATAGAGAGAGGAGTGACTGAGTGTAGTGATAGAGAGAGACACTGACAGAGAGAGATAGAGAGAAGTCTGACTGAGTGCAGTGATCGACAGAGACACTGACAGAGAGAGATAGAGATAGGTGTGACTGTGTGTAGTGATAGAGAGAGACACTGACAGAGAGGGATAGAGAGAGGAGTGACTGAGTGTAGTGATAGAGAGAGACACTGACACAGAGAGAAAGAGGGAGATGTCTAACTGAATACAGGGATAGTGAGAGACACTGGCAGAGAGAGATAGAGAGAGGTGTGAGTGAGTGTAGTGATAGAGAGAGACACCAGCAGAGAGCGATAGAGAGAGGTGTCACTAAGTGTAGTGATAGAGAGAGACACTGACAGAGAGGGATAGAGAGAGGAGTGACTGAGTGTACTGATAGAGAGAGACACTGACAGAGAGGAATAGAGAGAGTTGAGACTGAGTGTAGTGATAGAGAGAGACACTCACAGAGAGAGACAGAGAGAGGTGTGACTGAGTTTACTGACAGAGAGAGACACTGACAGAGAGAGATAGGGAGAGGTGTGACTGAGTGTAGTGATAGATAGCGACACTGACAGAGAGGGATAGAGAGAGGTGTGACTGAGTGTAGTGATAGAGAGAGACACTCACAGAGAGAGACAGAGAGAGGTGTGACTGAGTTTACTGACAGAGAGAGACACTGACAGAGAGAGATAGAGAGAGGAGTGACTGAGTGTAGTGATAGAGAGAGACAGTGGCAGAGATAGAAAGAGAGAGGAGTGACTGAGTGTAGTGATAGAGACAGACACTGACAGAGAGAGATAAAGAGAGGAGTGACTGAGTGTAGTGATAGAGAGAGACAGTGACAGAGAGAGATAGAGAGAGGAGTGACTGAGTGTAGTGATAGAGAGAGACACTGTCAGAGAGAGATAGAGGGAGGTGTGACTGAGTGTAGTGATAGAGAGAGACACTGACAGTGAGAGATAGAGAGAGGTGTGACTGAGTGTAGTCATAGAGAGAGACAGTGACAGAGAGAGATCGAGAGAGGAGTGACTGAGTGTAGTGATAGAGACAGACACTGACAGAGAGAGATAAAGAGAGGAGTGACTGAGTGTAGTGATAGAGAGAGACAGTGACAGAGAGAGATAGAGAGAGGAGTGACTGAGTGTAGTGATAGAGAGAGACACTGTCAGAGAGAGATAGAGGGAGGTGTGACTGAGTGTAGTGATAGAGAGAGACACTGACAGTGAGAGATAGAGAGAGGTGTGACTGAGTGTAGTGATAGAGAGAGACACTGACAGAGAGAGATAGAGAGAGGAGTGACTGAGTGTAGTGACAGAGAGAGACACCAGCAGAGAGCGATAGAGAGAGGAGTGACTGAGTGTAGTGACAGAGAGAGACACTGGCTGAGAGAGATAGAGAGAGATGTGACTGAGTGCAGTGATCGACAGAGACACTGAGAGAGAGAGATAGAGATAGGTGTGACTGTGTGTAGTGATAGAGAGAGACACTGACAGAGAGGGATAGAGAGAGGAGTGACTGTGTGTAGTGATAGAGAGAGACAGTGACAGAGAGAGATAGAGAGAGGAGTGACTGAGTGTAGTGATAGAGAGAGACACTGACACAGAGAGAAAGAGGGAGATGTCTAACTGAATACAGGGATAGTGAGAGACACTGGCAGAGAGAGATAGAGAGAGGTGTGAGTGAGTGTAGTGATAGAGAGAGACACTGACACAGAGAGAAAGAGGGAGATGTCTAACTGAATACAGGGATAGTGAGAGACACTGGCAGAGAGAGATACAGAGAGGTGTGACTGAGCGTAGTGATAGAGAGAGACACTGGCAGAGAGAGATAGAGAGAGCAGTGACTGAGTTCAGTGAGAGAGAGACACTGGCAGAGAGCGATAGAGAGAGGTGTGACTGAGCGCAGTGATGGAGAGAGAATCTGGCAGAGAGAGATAGAGAGAGGAGTGACAGAGTGTAGTTATAGAGAGAGGCACTGGCAGAGAGAGATAGAGAGAGGTATGACTGAGTGCAGTGATAGAGAGAGACAGTGGCAGAGAGCGATAGAGAGAGGAGTGACTGAGTTCAGTGAGAGAGAGACACTGACAGAGAGAGATAGAGGGACGAGTGACTGAGTTCAGTGAGAGAGAGACACTGGCAGAGATAGAAAGAGAGAGGAGTGACTGAGTGCAGTGATAGAGAGAGACACTGACAGAGAGAGGTAGAGAGAAGTCTGACTGAGTGCAGTGATAGAGAGAGACACTGACAGAGAGAGACAGAGAGAGGAGTGACTGAGTGTAGTGATAGAGAGAGACACCAGCAGAGAGCGATAGAGAGAGGAGTGACTGAGTGTAGTGATAGAGAGAGACACTGGCAGAGAGAGATAGAGAGAAGTCTGACTGAGTGCAGTGATCGACAGAGACACTGACAGAGAGAGATAGAGATAGGTGTGACTGTGTGTAGTGATAGAGAGAGACACTGACAGAGAGGGATAGAGAGAGGAGTGACTGAGTGTTGTGATAGAGAGAGACACTGACAGAGAGAGATAGAGAGAAGTCTGACTGAGTGCAGTGATCGACAGAGACACTGACAGAGAGAGATAGAGATAGGTGTGACTGTGTGTAGTGATAGAGAGAGACACTGACAGAGAGGGATAGAGAGAGGAGTGACTGAGTGTAGTGATAGAGAGAGACACTGACAGAGAGAGATAGAGAGAAGTCTGACTGAGTGCAGTGATCGACAGAGACACTGACAGAGAGAGATAGAGATAGGTGTGACTGTGTGTAGTGATAGAGAGAGACACTGACAGAGAGGGATAGAGAGAGGAGTGACTGAGTGTAGTGATAGAGAGAGACACTGACACAGAGAGAAAGAGGGAGATGTCTAACTGAATACAGGGATAGTGAGAGACACTGGCAGAGAGAGATAGAGAGAGGTGTGAGTGAGTGTAGTGATAGAGAGAGACACCAGCAGAGAGCGATAGGGAGAGGTGTGACTGAGTGTAGTGATAGAGAGCGACACTGACAGAGAGGGATAGAGAGAGGTGTGACTGAGTGTAGTGATAGAGAGAGACACTCACAGAGAGAGACAGAGAGAGGTGTGACTGAGTTTACTGACAGAGAGAGACACTGACAGAGAGAGATAGAGAGAGGAGTGACTGAGTGTAGTGATAGAGAGAGACAGTGGCAGAGATAGAAAGAGAGAGGAGTGACTGAGTGTAGTGATAGAGACAGACACTGACAGAGAGAGATAAAGAGAGGAGTGACTGAGTGTAGTGATAGAGAGAGACACTGTCAGAGAGAGATAGAGGGAGGTGTGACTGAGTGTAGTGATAGAGAGAGACACTGACAGTGAGAGATAGAGAGAGGTGTGACTGAGTGTAGTGATAGAGAGAGACACTGACAGAGAGAGATAGAGAGAGGAGTGACTGAGTGTAGTGACAGAGAGAGACACCAGCAGAGAGCGATAGAGAGAGGAGTGACTGAGTGTCGTGACAGAGAGAGACACTGGCTGAGAGAGATCGAGAGAGATGTGACTGAGTGCAGTGATCGACAGAGACACTGAGAGAGAGAGATAGAGATAGGTGTGACTGTGTGTAGTGATAGAGAGAGACACTGACAGAGAGGGATAGAGAGAGGAGTGACTGAGTGGAGTGATAGAGAGAGACACTGACACAGAGAGAAAGAGGGAGATGTCTAACTGAATACAGGGATAGTGAGAGAAACTGGCAGAGAGAGATAGAGAGAGGTGTGAGTGAGTGTAGTGATAGAGAGAGACACTGACAGAGAGAGATAGAGAGAGGAGTGACTGAGTGTAGTGATAGAGAGAGACACTGACAGAGAGGGATAGAGAGAGGTGTGACTGAGTGTAGTGATAGAGAGAGACACTCACAGAGAGAGACAGAGAGAGGTGTGACTGAGTGTAGTGATAGAGAGAGACAATGACAGAGAGAGATAGAGAGAAGTCTGACTGAGTGTAGTGAATAAGAGAGACACTGACAGAGAGAGATAGAGAGAGGAGTGACTGAGTGTAGTGATAGAGAGAGACAATGACAGAGAGAGATAGAGAGAGGAGTGACTGAGTGTAGTGATAGAGAGAGACAATGACAGAGAGAGATAGAGAGAGGAGTGACTGAGTGCAGTGATGGAGAGAGACACTGACAGAGAGAGATAGAGAGAGGTGTTACTGAGTGTAGTGATAGAGAGAGACACTGACAGAGAGAGATAGAGAGAGGTTTGACTGAGTGTAATGATAGAGAGAGTCACTGACAGAGGGAGATAGAGCGAGGTTTGACTGAGTGTAGTGACAGAGAGAGACACTGACAGAGGGAGATAGAGAGAGGAGTGACTGAGTGTCGTGAGACAGAGACACTGACAGAGAGAGATAGAGGGAGGAGTGACTGAGTGTAGTGATAGAGAGAGACACTGACAGAGAGAGATAGAGAGAGGAGTGACTGAGTTCAGTGAGAGAGAGACACTGGCAGAGAGCGATAGAGAGAGGTGTGACTGAGCGTAGTGATAGAGAGAGACACTGACAGAGAGAGATAGAGAGAAGTGTGACTGAGTGTAGTGATATAGAGAGACACTGACAGAGAGAGATACAGAGAGGAGTGACTGAGTGTAGTGATAGAGAGAGACAGTGGCAGAGATAGAAAGAGAGAGGAGTGACTGAGTGTAATGATAGAGAGAGACACTGGCAGAGAGAGATAGAGAGAGGTGTGACTGAGCGTAGTCATAGAGAGAGACAGTGACAGAGAGAGATAGAGAGAGGAGTGATTGAGTGTGGAGATAGAGAGAGACACTGACAGAGAGAGATAGAGAGAGGAGTAACTGAGTGTAGTGAAAGAGAGAGACACCGACAGAGAGAGATAGAGAGAAGTCTGACTGAGTGCAGTGATAGAGAGAGACACTGACAGAGAGAGAGAGAGGAGTGACTGAGTGTAGTGATAGAGAGAGACACTGTCAGAGGGAGATCGAGGGAGGTGTGACTGATTGTAGTGATAGAGAGAGACACTGACAGAGAGAGATAGAGAGAGGTGTGACTGAGTGTAGTGATAGAGAGAGACACTGGCAGAGATAGATAGAGCGAGGTTTGACTGAGTGTAGTGATAGAGAGAGACACTGACAGAGAGAGATAGAGAGAGGCGTGACTGAGTGTAGTGATCGAGAGAGACACTGACAGAGAGAGATAGAGAGAGGTCTGACTGAGTGCACTGATAGAGAGAGACACTGACAGAGAGGAATAGAGAGAGTTGTGACTGAGTGTTGTGATGGAGAGAGACACAGGCAGAGAGAGATAGGGAGAGGTGTGACTGAGTGTACTGATAGAGAGAGACACTGACAGAGAGGAATAGAGAGAGTTGTGACTGAGTGTTGTGATAGAGAGAGACACTCACAGAGAGAGACAGAGAGAGGTGTGACTGAGTGCAGTGATAGTGAGAGACACTGGCAGAAAGAGATAGTGGGAGGTGTGACTGAGTGCAGTGATAGTGAGAGACACTGGCAGAAAGAGACAGTGGGAGGTGTAACTGAGTGTAGTGATAGAGAGAGACACTGACAGAGAGAGATAGAGAGAGGAGTGACTGAGTGTAGTGATAGAGAGAGACACTGGCAGAGAGAGATAGAGAGAGGTGTGACTGAGTGCAGTGATAGTGAGAGACACTGGCAGAAAGAGACAGTGGGAGGTGTGACTGAGTGTAGTGATAGAGAGAGACACTGACAGAGAGAGGTAGAGAGAGGTGTGACTGAGTGTAGTGACAGAGAGAGACACTGACAGAGAGAGATAGAGAGAGGTGTGACTGAGTGTAGTGATAGAGAGAGACACTGACAGAGAGAGATAGAGAGAGGAGTGACAGAGTGTAGTGATAGAGAGAGACACTGACAGAGAGAGATAGAGAGAGGTGTGATTGAGTGTAGTGATGGAGAGAGACACTGACAGAGAGAGATAGAGAGAGGAGTGACAGAGTGTAGTGATAGAGAGAGACACTGACAGAGAGAGATAGAGAGAGGTGTGATTGAGTGTAGTGATGGAGAGAGACACTGACAGAGAGAGATAGAGAGAGGTGTGACTGAGTGCAGTGATAGAGAGAGACACTGACAGAGAGAGATAGAGAGAGGTGTGATTGAGTGTAATGATCGAGAGAGACAGTGACAGAGAGAGATAGAGAGAGGAGTGACTGAGTGTAGTGAGACAGAGACACTGACAGAGAGAGATAGAGGGAGGAGTGACTGAGCGTAGTGATAGAGAGAGACACTGACAGAGAGAGATAGAGAGAAGTGTGACTGAGTGTAGTGATATAGAGAGACACTGACAGAGAGAGATAGAGAGAGGAGTGACTGAGTGTAGTGATAGAGAGAGACAGTGGCAGAGATAGAAAGAGAGAGGGGTGACTGAGTGTAGTGATAGAGAGAGACACTGACAGAGAGAGATAGAGAGAGTTGTGACTGAGTGTAGTGATAGAGAGAGACACTGTCAGATAGAGATAGAGGGAGGTGTGACTGAGTGTAGAGATAGAGAGAGACAGTGACAGAGAGAGATAGAGAGAGGAGTGACTGAGTGGAGTGATATAGAGAGACACTGACAGAGAAAGATAGAGAGAGGAGTGACTGAGTGTAGTGATAGAGAGAGACACTGACAGAGAGAGATAGAGAGAGGTGTGACTGAGTGTAGTGATAGAGAGAGACACTGTCAGAGAGAGATAGAGGGAGGTGTGACTGAGTGTAGTCATAGAGAGAGACAGTGACAGAGAGAGATAGAGAGAGGAGTGACTGAGTGTAGAGATAGAGAGAGACAGTGACAGAGAGAGATAGAGAGAGGAGTGACTGAGTGTAGTGATAGAGAGAGACACTGACAGAGGGAGATAGAGCGAGGTTTGACTGAGTGTAGTGACAGAGAGAGACACTGACAGAGGGAGATAGAGAGAGGAGTGACTGAGTGTCGTGAGACAGAGACACTGACAGAGAGAGATAGAGGGAGGAGTGACTGAGCGTAGTGACAGAGAGAGACACTGACAGAGAGAGATAGAGAGAGGAGTGACTGAGTTCAGTGAGAGAGAGACACTGGCAGAGAGCGATAGAGAGAGGTGTGACTGAGTGTAGTGATAGAGAGAGACACTGACAGAGAGAGATAGAGAGAGGTGTGACTGAGCGTAGTGATAGAGAGAGACACTGACAGAGAGAGATAGAGAGAAGTGTGACTGAGTGTAGTGATAGAGAGAGACAGTGGCAGAGATAGAAAGAGAGAGGAGTGACTGAGTGTAGTGATAGAGAGAGACACTGTCAGAGAGAGATAGAGAGAGGTGTGACTGAGTGTAGTGATAGAGAGAGACACTGACAGAGAGAGATAGAGAGAGGAGTTACTGAGTGTGGAGATAGAGAGAGACACTGACAGAGAGAGATAGAGAGAGGAGTAACTGAGTGTAGTGAAAGAGAGAGACACCGACAGAGAGAGATAGAGAGAAGTCTGACTGAGTGCAGTGATAGAGAGAGACACTGACAGAGAGAGAGAGAGGTGTGACTGAGTGTAGTGATAGAGAGAGACAGTGACAGAGGGAGATCGAGGGAGGTGTGACTGATTGTAGTGATAGAGAGAGACACTGACAGAGAGAGATAGAGAGAGGTGTGACTGAGTGTAGTGATAGAGAGAGACACTGGCAGAGATAGATAGAGCGAGGTTTGACTGAGTGTAGTGATAGAGAGAGACACTGACAGAGAGAGATAGAGAGAGGCGTGACTGAGTGTAGTGATCGAGAGAGACACTGACAGAGAGAGATAGAGAGAGGTCTGACTGAGTGCAGTGATAGAGAGAGACACTGACAGAGAGAGATAGAGAGAGGAGTGACTGAGAGTAGTGATTGAGAGAGACAGTGGCAGAGAGAGAGAGAGGAGTGACTGAGTGTAGTGATAGAGAGAGACACTGTCACAGAGAGATCGAGGGAGGTGTGACTGAGTTCAGTGAGAGAGAGACACTGGCAGAGAGAGATACAGAGAGGTGTGACTGAGCGTAGTGATAGAGAGAGACACTGGCAGAGAGAGATAGAGAGAGCAGTGACTGAGTTCAGTGAGAGAGAGACACTGGCAGAGAGCGATAGAGAGAGGTGTGACTGAGCGCAGTGATGGAGAGAGACACTGGCAGAGAGAGATAGAGAGAGGAGTGACAGAGTGTAGTGATAGAGAGAGGCACTGGCAGAGAGAGATAGAGAGAGGTGTGACTGAGTGCAGTGATAGAGAGAGACAGTGGCAGAGACCGATACAGAGAGGAGTGACTGAGTTCAGTGAGAGAGAGACACTGACAGAGAGAGATAGAGGGAGGAGTGACTGAGTTCAGTGAGAGAGAGACACTGGCAGAGATAGAAAGAGAGAGGAGTGACTGAGTGCAGTGATAGAGAGAGACACTGACAGAGAGAGGTAGAGAGAAGTCTGACTGAGTGCAGTGATAGAGAGAGACACTGACAGAGAGAGATAGAGAGAGGAGTGACTGAGTGTAGTGATAGAGAGAGACACCAGCAGAGAGCGATAGAGAGAGGAGTGACTGAGTGTAGTGATAGAGAGAGACACTGGCAGAGAGAGATAGAGAGAAGTCTGACTGAGTGCAGTGATCGACAGAGACACTGACAGAGAGAGATAGAGATAGGTGTGACTGTGTGTAGTGATAGAGAGAGACACTGACAGAGAGAGATAGAGAGAGGAGTGACTGAGTGTTGTGATAGAGAGAGACACTGACAGAGAGAGATAGAGAGAAGTCTGACTGAGTGCAGTGATCGACAGAGACACTGACAGAGAGAGATAGAGATAGGTGTGACTGAGTGTAGTCATAGAGAGAGACAGTGACAGAGAGAGATAGAGAGAGGAGTGACTGAGTGTGGAGATAGAGAGAGACACTGACAGAGAGAGATAGAGAGAGGAGTAACTGAGTGTAGTGAAAGAGAGAGACACCGACAGAGAGAGATAGAGAGAAGTCTGACTGAGTGTAGTGATAGAGAGAGACACTGGCAGAGAGAGATAGAGAGAAGAGTGACTGAGTGAAGTGATAGAGAGAGACACTGACAGAGAGGGATAGAGAGAGGAGTGACTGAGTGTACTGATAGAGAGAGACACTGACAGAGAGGAATAGAGAGAGTTGTGACTGAGTGTTGTGATGGAGAGAGACACAGACAGAGAGAGATAGGGAGAGGTGTGACTGAGTGTAGTGATAGAGAGAGACACTGACAGAGAGGGATAGAGAGAGGTGTGACTGAGTGTAGTGATAGAGAGAGACACTCACAGAGAGAGACAGAGAGAGGTGTGACTGAGTGCAGTGATAGTGAGAGACACTGGCAGAAAGAGACAGTGGGAGGTGTGACTGAGTGTAGTGATAGAGAGAGACACTGACAGAGAGAGGTAGAGAGAGGTGTGACTGAGTGTAGTGATAGAGAGAGACAATGACAGAGAGAGATAGAGAGAGGAGTGACTGAGTGCAGTGATAGAGAGAGACAATGACAGAGATAGATAGAGCGAGGTTTGACTGAGTGTAGTGATAGAGAGAGACAATGACAGAGAGAGATAGAGAGAGGAGTGACTGAGTGCAGTGATAGAGAGAGACAATGACAGAGATAGATAGAGCGAGGTTTGACTGAGTGTAGTGATAGAGAGAGACACTGACAGAGAGAGATAGAGAGAGGAGTGACTGAGTGTAGTGATAGAGAGAGACACTGACAGAGAGAGATAGAGAGAGGTGTGATTGAGTGTAAAGATAGAGAGAGACACTGACAGAGGGAGATAGAGAGAGCTGTGACTGAGTGTAGTGATAGAGAGAGACACTGACAGAGAGAGATAGAGAGAGGTGTGACTGAGTGTAGTGATAGAGAGACACTGACAGAGGGAGATAGAGAGAGGAGTGACTGAGTGTAGTGAGACAGAGACACTGACAGAGAGAGATAGAGGGAGGAGTGACTGAGCGTAGTGATAGAGAGAGACAGTGGCAGAGATAGAAAGAGAGAGGGGTGACTGAGTGTAGTGATAGAGAGAGACACTGACAGAGAGAGATAGAGAGAAGTGTGACTGAGTGTAGTGATATAGAGAGACACTGACAGAGAGAGATAGAGGGAGGTGTGACTGAGTGTAGTCATAGAGAGAGACAGTGACAGAGAGAGATAGAGAGAGGAGTGACTGAGTGTAGAGATAGAGAGAGACACTGACAGAGACAGATAGAGAGAGGAGTGACTGAGTGTCGTGAAAGAGAGAGACACTGACAGAGAGAGATAGAGAGAAGGCTGACTGAGTGCAGTGATAGAGAGAGACACTGACAGAGAGAGAGAGAGGAGTGACTGAGTGTAGTGATAGAGAGAGACACTGTCAGAGGGAGATCGAGGGAGGTGTGACTGAGTGTCGTGATAGAGAGAGACACTGACAGAGAGAGATAGAGAGAGGAGTGACTGAGAGTAGTGACAGAGAGAGACACCAGCAGAGAGCGATAGAGAGAGGAGTGACTGAGTGCAGTGACAGAGAGAGACACTGGCTGAGAGAGATAGAGAGAGATGTGACTGAGTGCAGTGATCGACAGAGACACTGACAGAGAGAGATAGAGATAGGTGTGACTGTGTGCAGTGATAGAGAGAGACACTGACAGAGAGGGATAGAGAGAGGAGTGACTGAGTGCATTGATAGAGAGAGACACTGACACAGAGAGAAAGAGGGAGATGTCTAACTGAATACAGGGATAGTGAGAGACACTGGCAGAGAGAGATAGAGAGAGGTGTGAGTGAGTGTAGTGATTAAGAGAGACACCAGCAGAGAGCGATAGAGAGAGGTGTCACGAAGTGTAGTGATAGAGAGAGACACTGACAGAGAGGGATAGAGAGAGGAGTGACTGAGTGTAGTGATAGAGAGAGACACTGGCAGAGAGAGATCGAGAGAGGTGTGACTGAGTGTAGTGATAGAGAGAGACACTGACAGATAGGGATAGAGAGAGGTGTGACTGAGTGTAGTGATAGAGAGAGACACTGACAGAGAGAGACAGAGAGAGGAGTGACTGAGTGTAGTGATAGAGAGAGACACTGGCAGAAAGAGACAGAGGGAGGTGTGACTGAGTGTAGTGATAGAGAGAGACACTGACAGAGAGAGATAGAGAGAGGTGTGACTGAGTGTAGTGATAGAGAGAAACACTGACAGAGAGAGATAGAGAGAGGTGTGACTGAGTGTAGTGACAGAGAGAGACAATGACAGAGAGAGATAGAGAGAAGTCTGACTGAGTGTAGTGATAGAGAGAGACACTGACAGAGAGAGATAGAGAGAGGAGTGACTGAGTGTAGTGATAGAGAGAAACAGTGACAGAGAGAGATAGAGAGAGGTGTGACTGAGTGCAGTGATAGAGAGAGACACTGACAGAGATAGATAGAGCGAGGTTTGACTGAGTGTAGTGATAGAGAGAGACACTGACAGAGAGAGATAGAGAGAGGTGTGACTGAGTGTAGTGATAGAGAGAGACACTGGCAGAGAGAGATAGAGAGAGGAGTGATTGAGTGTAATGCTAGAGAGAGACACTGACAGAGGGAGATAGAGAGAGGAGTGACTGAGTGTAGTGAGACAGAGACACTGACAGAGAGAGATAGAGGGAGGAGTGACTGAGTGTAGTGATAGAGAGAGACACTGACAGAGAGAGATAGAGAGAGGAGTGACTGAGTTCAGTGAGAGAGAGACACTGGCAGAGAGCGATAGAGAGAGGTGTGACTGAGCGTAGTGATATAGAGAGACACTGACAGAGAGAGAGATAGAGAGAGGAGTGACTGAGTGTAGTGAAAGAGAGAGACAGTGGCAGAGATAGAAAGAGAGAGGAGTGACTGAGTGAAGTGACAGAGAGAGACAATGACAGAGATAGATAGAGCGAGGTTTGACTGAGTGTAGTGATAGAGAGAGACAATGACAGAGAGAGATAGAGAGAGGAGTGACTGAGTGCAGTGATAGAGAGAGACAATGACAGAGATAGATAGAGCGAGGTTTGACTGAGTGTAGTGATAGAGAGAGACACTGACAGAGAGAGATAGAGAGAGGTGTGACTGAGTGTAGTGATAGAGAGAGACACTGACAGAGAGAGGTAGAGAGAGGTGTGACTGAGTGTAGTGATAGAGAGAGACAATGACAGAGAGAGATAGAGAGAGGAGTGACTGAGTGCAGTGATAGAGAGAGACAATGACAGAGATAGATAGAGCGAGGTTTGACTGAGTGTAGTGATAGAGAGAGACAATGACAGAGAGAGATAGAGAGAGGAGTGACTGAGTGCAGTGATAGAGAGAGACAATGACAGAGATAGATAGAGCGAGGTTTGACTGAGTGTAGTGATAGAGAGAGACACTGACAGAGAGAGATAGAGAGAGGAGTGACTGAGTGTAGTGATAGAGAGAGACACTGACAGAGAGAGATAGAGAGAGGTGTGATTGAGTGTAAAGATAGAGAGAGACACTGACAGAGGGAGATAGAGAGAGCTGTGACTGAGTGTAGTGATAGAGAGAGACACTGACAGAGAGAGATAGAGAGAGCTGTGACTGAGTGTAGTGATAGAGAGAGACACTGACAGAGAGAGATAGAGAGAGGTGTGACTGAGTGTAGTGATAGAGAGACACTGACAGAGGGAGATAGAGAGAGGAGTGACTGAGTGTAGTGAGACAGAGACACTGACAGAGAGAGATAGAGGGAGGAGTGACTGAGCGTAGTGATAGAGAGAGACAGTGGCAGAGATAGAAAGAGAGAGGGGTGACTGAGTGTAGTGATAGAGAGAGACACTGACAGAGAGAGATAGAGAGAAGTGTGACTGAGTGTAGTGATATAGAGAGACACTGACAGAGAGAGATAGAGGGAGGTGTGACTGAGTGTAGTCATAGAGAGAGACAGTGACAGAGAGAGATAGAGAGAGGAGTGACTGAGTGTAGAGATAGAGAGAGACACTGACAGAGACAGATAGAGAGAGGAGTGACTGAGTGTCGTGAAAGAGAGAGACACTGACAGAGAGAGATAGAGAGAAGGCTGACTGAGTGCAGTGATAGAGAGAGACACTGACAGAGAGAGAGAGAGGAGTGACTGAGTGTAGTGATAGAGAGAGACACTGTCAGAGGGAGATCGAGGGAGGTGTGACTGAGTGTCGTGATAGAGAGAGACACTGACAGAGAGAGATAGAGAGAGGAGTGACTGAGAGTAGTGACAGAGAGAGACACCAGCAGAGAGCGATAGAGAGAGGAGTGACTGAGTGCAGTGACAGAGAGAGACACTGGCTGAGAGAGATAGAGAGAGATGTGACTGAGTGCAGTGATCGACAGAGACACTGACAGAGAGAGATAGAGATAGGTGTGACTGTGTGCAGTGATAGAGAGAGACACTGACAGAGAGGGATAGAGAGAGGAGTGACTGAGTGCATTGATAGAGAGAGACACTGACACAGAGAGAAAGAGGGAGATGTCTAACTGAATACAGGGATAGTGAGAGACACTGGCAGAGAGAGATAGAGAGAGGTGTGAGTGAGTGTAGTGATTAAGAGAGACACCAGCAGAGAGCGATAGAGAGAGGTGTCACGAAGTGTAGTGATAGAGAGAGACACTGACAGAGAGGGATAGAGAGAGGAGTGACTGAGTGTAGTGATAGAGAGAGACACTGGCAGAGAGAGATCGAGAGAGGTGTGACTGAGTGTAGTGATAGAGAGAGACACTGACAGATAGGGATAGAGAGAGGTGTGACTGAGTGTAGTGATAGAGAGAGACACTGACAGAGAGAGACAGAGAGAGGAGTGACTGAGTGTAGTGATAGAGAGAGACACTGGCAGAAAGAGACAGAGGGAGGTGTGACTGAGTGTAGTGATAGAGAGAGACACTGACAGAGAGAGATAGAGAGAGGTGTGACTGAGTGTAGTGATAGAGAGAAACACTGACAGAGAGAGATAGAGAGAGGTGTGACTGAGTGTAGTGACAGAGAGAGACAATGACAGAGAGAGATAGAGAGAAGTCTGACTGAGTGTAGTGATAGAGAGAGACACTGACAGAGAGAGATAGAGAGAGGAGTGACTGAGTGTAGTGATAGAGAGAAACAGTGACAGAGAGAGATAGAGAGAGGTGTGACTGAGTGCAGTGATAGAGAGAGACACTGACAGAGATAGATAGAGCGAGGTTTGACTGAGTGTAGTGATAGAGAGAGACACTGACAGAGAGAGATAGAGAGAGGTGTGACTGAGTGTAGTGATAGAGAGAGACACTGGCAGAGAGAGATAGAGAGAGGAGTGATTGAGTGTAATGCTAGAGAGAGACACTGACAGAGGGAGATAGAGAGAGGAGTGACTGAGTGTAGTGAGACAGAGACACTGACAGAGAGAGATAGAGGGAGGAGTGACTGAGTGTAGTGATAGAGAGAGACACTGACAGAGAGAGATAGAGAGAGGAGTGACTGAGTTCAGTGAGAGAGAGACAGTGGCAGAGATAGAAAGAGAGAGGAGTGACTGAGTGAAGTGACAGAGAGAGACAATGACAGAGATAGATAGAGCGAGGTTTGACTGAGTGTAGTGATAGAGAGAGACAATGACAGAGAGAGATAGAGAGAGGAGTGACTGAGTGCAGTGATAGAGAGAGACAATGACAGAGATAGATAGAGCGAGGTTTGACTGAGTGTAGTGATAGAGAGAGACACTGACAGAGAGAGATAGAGAGAGGAGTGACTGAGTGTAGTGATAGAGAGAGACACTGACAGAGAGAGATAGAGAGAGGTGTGATTGAGTGTAAAGATAGAGAGAGACACTGACAGAGGGAGATAGAGAGAGCTGTGACTGAGTGTAGTGATAGAGAGAGACACTGACAGAGAGAGATAGAGAGAGCTGTGACTGAGTGTAGTGATAGAGAGAGACACTGACAGAGAGAGATAGAGAGAGGTGTGACTGAGTGTAGTGATAGAGAGACACTGACAGAGGGAGATAGAGAGAGGAGTGACTGAGTGTAGTGAGACAGAGACACTGACAGAGAGAGATAGAGGGAGGAGTGACTGAGCGTAGTGATAGAGAGAGACAGTGGCAGAGATAGAAAGAGAGAGGGGTGACTGAGTGTAGTGATAGAGAGAGACACTGACAGAGAGAGATAGAGAGAAGTGTGACTGAGTGTAGTGATATAGAGAGACACTGACAGAGAGAGATAGAGAGAGGAGTGACTGAGTGTAGTGATAGAGAGAGACAGTGGCAGAGATAGAAAGAGAGAGGGGTGACTGAGTGTAGTGATAGAGAGAGACACTGTCAGAGAGAGATAGAGGGAGGTGTGACTGAGTGTAGTCATAGAGAGAGACAGTGACAGAGAGAGATAGAGAGAGGAGTGACTGAGTGTAGAGATAGAGAGAGACACTGACAGAGACAGATAGAGAGAGGAGTGACTGAGTGTCGTGAAAGAGAGAGACACTGACAGAGAGAGATAGAGAGAAGGCTGACTGAGTGCAGTGATAGAGAGAGACACTGACAGAGAGAGAGAGAGGAGTGACTGAGTGTAGTGATAGAGAGAGACACTGTCAGAGGGAGATCGAGGGAGGTGTGACTGAGTGTCGTGATAGAGAGAGACACTGACAGAGAGAGATAGAGAGAGGAGTGACTGAGAGTAGTGACAGAGAGAGACACCAGCAGAGAGCGATAGAGAGAGGAGTGACTGAGTGCAGTGACAGAGAGAGACACTGGCTGAGAGAGATAGAGAGAGATGTGACTGAGTGCAGTGATCGACAGAGACACTGACAGAGAGAGATAGAGATAGGTGTGACTGTGTGCAGTGATAGAGAGAGACACTGACAGAGAGGGATAGAGAGAGGAGTGACTGAGTGCATTGATAGAGAGAGACACTGACACAGAGAGAAAGAGGGAGATGTCTAACTGAATACAGGGATAGTGAGAGACACTGGCAGAGAGAGATAGAGAGAGGTGTGAGTGAGTGTAGTGATTAAGAGAGACACCAGCAGAGAGCGATAGAGAGAGGTGTCACGAAGTGTAGTGATAGAGAGAGACACTGACAGAGAGGGATAGAGAGAGGAGTGACTGAGTGTAGTGATAGAGAGAGACACTGGCAGAGAGAGATCGAGAGAGGTGTGACTGAGTGTAGTGATAGAGAGAGACACTGACAGATAGGGATAGAGAGAGGTGTGACTGAGTGTAGTGATAGAGAGAGACACTGACAGAGAGAGACAGAGAGAGGAGTGACTGAGTGTAGTGATAGAGAGAGACACTGGCAGAAAGAGACAGAGGGAGGTGTGACTGAGTGTAGTGATAGAGAGAGACACTGACAGAGAGAGATAGAGAGAGGTGTGACTGAGTGTAGTGATAGAGAGAAACACTGACAGAGAGAGATAGAGAGAGGTGTGACTGAGTGTAGTGATAGAGAGAAACAGTGACAGAGAGAGATAGAGAGAGGTGTGACTGAGTGCAGTGATAGAGAGAGACACTGACAGAGATAGATAGAGAGAGGAGTGACTGAGTGTAGTGATAGAGAGAAACAGTGACAGAGAGAGATAGAGAGAGGTGTGACTGAGTGCAGTGATAGAGAGAGACACTGACAGAGATAGATAGAGCGAGGTTTGACTGAGTGTAGTGATAGAGAGAGACACTGACAGAGAGAGATAGAGAGAGGTGTGACTGAGTGTAGTGATAGAGAGAGACACTGGCAGAGAGAGATAGAGAGAGGAGTGATTGAGTGTAATGCTAGAGAGAGACACTGACAGAGGGAGATAGAGAGAGGAGTGACTGAGTGTAGTGAGACAGAGACACTGACAGAGAGAGATAGAGGGAGGAGTGACTGAGTGTAGTGATAGAGAGAGACACTGACAGAGAGAGATAGAGAGAGGAGTGACTGAGTTCAGTGAGAGAGAGACACTGGCAGAGAGCGATAGAGAGAGGTGTGACTGAGTGTAGTGATAGAGAGAGACACTGACAGAGAGAGAGATAGAGAGAGGAGTGACTGAGTGTAGTGAAAGAGAGAGACAGTGGCAGAGATAGAAAGAGAGAGGAGTGACTGAGTGAAGTGACAGAGAGAGACACTGTCAGAGAGAGATAGAGGGAGGTGAGACTGAGTGTCGTCATAGAGAGAGACAGTGACAGAGAGAGATAGAGAGAGGAGTGACTGTGTGTAGAGATCGAGAGAGACACTGACAGAGAGAGATAGAGAGAGGAGTGACTGAGTGTAGTGAAAGAGAGAGACACTGACAGAGAGAGATAGAGAGAGGTCTGACTGAGTGTAGTGATAGAGAGAGACACTGACAGAGAGAGATAGAGAGAGGAGTGACTGAGAGTAGTGATAGAGAGAGACAGTGGCAGAGAGAGAGAGAGGAGTGACTGTGTGTAGTGATAGAGAGAGACACTGACAGAGAGGGATAGAGAGAGGAGTGACTGAGTGTAGTGATAGAGAGAGACACTGACACAGAGAGAAAGAGGGAGATGTCTAACTGAATACAGGGATAGTGAGAGACACTGGCAGAGAGAGATAGAGAGAGGTGTGAGTGAGTGTAGTGATAGAGAGAGACACTGTCAGAGAGAGATAGAGGGAGGTGAGACTGAGTGTCGTCATAGAGAGAGACAGTGACAGAGAGAGATAGAGAGAGGAGTGACTGAGTGCAGTGATGGAGAGAGACACTGACAGAGATAGACAGAGCGAGGTTTGACTGAGTGTAGTGATAGAGAGAGACAATCGCAGATGGAGATAGAGAGCGGTATGACTGAGTGTAGTGATAGAGAGAGACACTGACAGAGAGAGATAGAGAGAGGAGTGACTGAGTGCAGTGATGGAGAGAGACACTGACAGAGATAGATAGAGCGAGGTTTGACTGAGTGTAGTGATAGAGAGAGACACTGACAGAGAGAGATAGAGAGAGGTGTGACTGAGTGTAGTGATAGAGAGAGACACTGGCAGAGATAGATAGAGCGAGGTTTGACTGAGTGTAGTGATAAAGAGAGACACTGACAGAGAGAGATAGAGAGAGGAGTGACTGAGTGTAATGATAGAGATAGACACTGACAGAGGGAGATAGAGAGAGGAGTGACTGAGTGTAGTGAGACAGAGACACTGACAGAGAGAGATAGAGGGAGGAGTGACTGAGCGTAGTGATAGAGAGAGACACTGACAGAGAGAGATAGAGAGAGGAGTGACTGAGTTCAGTGAGAGAGAGACACTGGCAGAGAGCGATAGAGAGAGGTGTGACTGAGCGTAGTGATAGAGAGAGACACTGACAGAGAGAGATAGAGAGAAGTGTGACTGAGTGTAGTGATATAGAGAGACACTGACAGAGAGAGAGATAGAGAGAGGAGTGACTGAGTGTAGTGAAAGAGAGAGACAGTGGCAGAGATAGAAAGAGAGAGGAGTGACTGAGTGAAGTGATAGAGAGAGACACTGTCAGAGAGAGATAGAGGGAGGTGAGACTGAGTGTCGTCATAGAGAGAGACAGTGACAGAGAGAGATAGAGAGAGGAGTGACTGTGTGTAGAGATCGAGAGAGACACTGACAGAGAGAGATAGAGAGAGGAGTGACTGAGTGTAGTGAAAGAGAGAGACACTGACAGAGAGAGATAGAGAGAGGTCTGACTGAGTGCAGTGATAGAGAGAAACACTGACAGAGAGAGATAGAGAGAGGTGTGACTGAGTGTAGTGACAGAGAGAGACAATGACAGAGAGAGATAGAGAGAAGTCTGACTGAGTGTAGTGATAGAGAGAGACACTGACAGAGAGAGATAGAGAGAGGAGTGACTGAGTGTAGTGATAGAGAGAAACAGTGACAGAGAGAGATAGAGAGAGGTGTGACTGAGTGCAGTGATAGAGAGAGACACTGACAGAGATAGATAGAGCGAGGTTTGACTGAGTGTAGTGATAGAGAGAGACACTGACAGAGAGAGATAGAGAGAGGTGTGACTGAGTGTAGTGATAGAGAGAGACACTGGCAGAGAGAGATAGAGAGAGGAGTGATTGAGTGTAATGCTAGAGAGAGACACTGACAGAGGGAGATAGAGAGAGGAGTGACTGAGTGTAGTGAGACAGAGACACTGACAGAGAGAGATAGAGGGAGGAGTGACTGAGTGTAGTGATAGAGAGAGACAGTGACAGAGAGAGATAGAGAGAGGAGTGACTGAGTTCAGTGAGAGAGAGACACTGGCAGAGAGCGATAGAGAGAGGTGTGACTGAGCGTAGTGATATAGAGAGACACTGACAGAGAGAGAGATAGAGAGAGGAGTGACTGAGTGTAGTGAAAGAGAGAGACAGTGGCAGAGATAGAAAGAGAGAGGAGTGACTGAGTGAAGTGACAGAGAGAGACACTGTCAGAGAGAGATAGAGGGAGGTGAGACTGAGTGTCGTCATAGAGAGAGACAGTGACAGAGAGAGATAGAGAGAGGAGTGACTGTGTGTAGAGATCGAGAGAGACACTGACAGAGAGAGATAGAGAGAGGAGTGACTGAGTGTAGTGAAAGAGAGAGACACTGACAGAGAGAGATAGAGAGAGGTCTGACTGAGTGTAGTGATAGAGAGAGACACTGACAGAGAGAGATAGAGAGAGGAGTGACTGAGAGTAGTGATAGAGAGAGACAGTGGCAGAGAGAGAGAGAGGAGTGACTGTGTGTAGTGATAGAGAGAGACACTGACAGAGAGGGATAGAGAGAGGAGTGACTGAGTGTAGTGATAGAGAGAGACACTGACACAGAGAGAAAGAGGGAGATGTCTAACTGAATACAGGGATAGTGAGAGACACTGGCAGAGAGAGATAGAGAGAGGTGTGAGTGAGTGTAGTGATAGAGAGAGACACTGTCAGAGAGAGATAGAGGGAGGTGAGACTGAGTGTCGTCATAGAGAGAGACAGTGACAGAGAGAGATAGAGAGAGGAGTGACTGAGTGCAGTGATGGAGAGAGACACTGACAGAGATAGACAGAGCGAGGTTTGACTGAGTGTAGTGATAGAGAGAGACAATCGCAGATGGAGATAGAGAGCGGTATGACTGAGTGTAGTGATAGAGAGAGACACTGACAGAGAGAGATAGAGAGAGGAGTGACTGAGTGCAGTGATGGAGAGAGACACTGACAGAGATAGATAGAGCGAGGTTTGACTGAGTGTAGTGATAGAGAGAGACACTGACAGAGAGAGATAGAGAGAGGTGTGACTGAGTGTAGTGATAGAGAGAGACACTGGCAGAGATAGATAGAGCGAGGTTTGACTGAGTGTAGTGATAAAGAGAGACACTGACAGAGAGAGATAGAGAGAGGAGTGACTGAGTGTAATGATAGAGATAGACACTGACAGAGGGAGATAGAGAGAGGAGTGACTGAGTGCAGTGAGACAGAGACACTGACAGAGAGAGATAGAGGGAGGACTGACTGAGCGTAGTGATAGAGAGAGACACTGACA
This sequence comes from Heterodontus francisci, assembly GCF_036365525.1. NCBI lineage: Eukaryota > Metazoa > Chordata > Chondrichthyes > Heterodontiformes > Heterodontidae > Heterodontus > Heterodontus francisci. The sequence goes on along the minus strand of NW_027142224.1, from coordinate 200,567 downwards.
GAGAGAGATAGAGAGAGGAGTGACTGAGTTCAGTGAGAGAGAGACACTGGCAGAGAGCGATAGAGAGAGGTGTGACTGAGCGTAGTGATAGAGAGAGACACTGACAGAGAGAGATAGAGAGAAGTGTGACTGAGTGTAGTGATATAGAGAGACACTGACAGAGAGAGAGATAGAGAGAGGAGTGACTGAGTGTAGTGAAAGAGAGAGACAGTGGCAGAGATAGAAAGAGAGAGGAGTGACTGAGTGAAGTGATAGAGAGAGACACTGTCAGAGAGAGATAGAGGGAGGTGAGACTGAGTGTCGTCATAGAGAGAGACAGTGACAGAGAGAGATAGAGAGAGGAGTGACTGTGTGTAGAGATCGAGAGAGACACTGACAGAGAGAGATAGAGAGAGGAGTGACTGAGTGTAGTGAAAGAGAGAGACACTGACAGAGAGAGATAGAGAGAGGTCTGACTGAGTGCAGTGATAGAGAGAGACACTGACAGAGAGAGATAGAGAGAGGAGTGACTGAGTGCAGTGATAGATAGAGACACTGACAGAGAGGGATAGAGAGAGGTGTGACTGAGTGTAGTGATAGAGAGAGACACTGACAGAGAGAGATAGAGAGACGTGTGACTGAGTGTAGTGATAGAGAGAGACACTGACAGAGAGGGATAGAGAGAGGTGTGACTGAGTGTAGTGATAGAGAGAGACACTCACAGAGAGAGACAGAGAGAGGTGTGACTGAGTGCAGTGATAGTGAGAGACACTGGCAGAAAGAGACAGTGGGAGGTGTGACTGAGTGTAGTGATAGAGAGAGACACTGACAGAGAGAGATAGAGAGAGGTGTGACTGAGTGTAGTGATAGAGAGAGACACTGACAGAGAGAGATAGAGAGAGGTGTGACTGAGTGTAGTGATAGAGAGAGACACTGACAGAGAGAGATAGAGAGAGGTGTGACTGAGTGTAGTGATAGAGAGAGACAATGACAGAGAGAGATAGAGAGAGGTGTGACTGAGTGTAGTGATAGAGAGAGACACTGACAGAGAGAGATAGAGAGACGTGTGACTGAGTGTAGTGACAGAGAGAGACAATCGCAGATGGAGATAGAGAGAGGTATGACTGAGTGCAGTGATAGAGAGAGACACTGACAGCGAGAGATAGAGAGAGGAGTGACTGAGAGTAGTGATAGAGAGAGACAGTGGCAGAGAGAGAGAGAGGAGTGACTGTGTGTAGTGATAGAGAGAGACACTGACAGAGAGGGATAGAGAGAGGAGTGACTGAGTGTAGTGATAGAGAGAGACACTGACACAGAGAGAAAGAGGGAGATGTCTAACTGAATACAGGGATAGTGAGAGACACTGGCAGAGAGAGATAGAGAGAGGTGTGAGTGAGTGTAGTGATAGAGAGAGACACTGTCAGAGAGAGATAGAGGGAGGTGAGACTGAGTGTCGTCATAGAGAGAGACAGTGACAGAGAGAGATAGAGAGAGGAGTGACTGAGTGCAGTGATGGAGAGAGACACTGACAGAGATAGACAGAGCGAGGTTTGACTGAGTGTAGTGATAGAGAGAGACAATCGCAGATGGAGATAGAGAGCGGTATGACTGAGTGTAGTGATAGAGAGAGACACTGACAGAGAGAGATAGAGAGAGGAGTGACTGAGTGCAGTGATGGAGAGAGACACTGACAGAGATAGATAGAGCGAGGTTTGACTGAGTGTAGTGATAGAGAGAGACACTGACAGAGAGAGATAGAGAGAGGTGTGACTGAGTGTAGTGATAGAGAGAGACACTGGCAGAGATAGATAGAGCGAGGTTTGACTGAGTGTAGTGATAAAGAGAGACACTGACAGAGAGAGATAGAGAGAGGAGTGACTGAGTGTAATGATAGAGATAGACACTGACAGAGGGAGATAGAGAGAGGAGTGACTGAGTGCAGTGAGACAGAGACACTGACAGAGAGAGATAGAGGGAGGACTGACTGAGCGTAGTGATAGAGAGAGACACTGACAGAGAGAGATAGAGAGAGGAGTGACTGAGTTCAGTGAGAGAGAGACACTGGCAGAGAGCGATAGAGAGAGGTGTGACTGAGCGTAGTGATAGAGAGAGACACTGACAGAGAGAGATAGAGAGAAGTGTGACTGAGTGTAGTGATATAGAGAGACACTGACAGAGAGAGAGATAGAGAGAGGAGTGACTGAGTGTAGTGAAAGAGAGAGACAGTGGCAGAGATAGAAAGAGAGAGGAGTGACTGAGTGAAGTGATAGAGAGAGACACTGTCAGAGAGAGATAGAGGGAGGTGAGACTGAGTGTCGTCATAGAGAGAGACAGTGACAGAGAGAGATAGAGAGAGGAGTGACTGTGTGTAGAGATCGAGAGAGACACTGACAGAGAGAGATAGAGAGAGGAGTGACTGAGTGTAGTGAAAGAGAGAGACACTGACAGAGAGAGATAGAGAGAGGTCTGACTGAGTGCAGTGATAGAGAGAGACACTGACAGAGAGAGATAGAGAGAGGAGTGACTGAGTGCAGTGATAGATAGAGACACTGACAGAGAGGGATAGAGAGAGGTGTGACTGAGTGTAGTGATAGAGAGAGACACTGACAGAGAGAGATAGAGAGACGTGTGACTGAGTGTAGTGATAGAGAGAGACACTGACAGAGAGGGATAGAGAGAGGTGTGACTGAGTGTAGTGATAGAGAGAGACACTCACAGAGAGAGACAGAGAGAGGTGTGACTGAGTGCAGTGATAGTGAGAGACACTGGCAGAAAGAGACAGTGGGAGGTGTGACTGAGTGTAGTGATAGAGAGAGACACTGACAGAGAGAGATAGAGAGAGGTGTGACTGAGTGTAGTGATAGAGAGAGACACTGACAGAGAGAGATAGAGAGAGGTGTGACTGAGTGTAGTGATAGAGAGAGACACTGACAGAGAGAGATAGAGAGAGGTGTGACTGAGTGTAGTGATAGAGAGAGACAATGACAGAGAGAGATAGAGAGAGGTGTGACTGAGTGTAGTGATAGAGAGAGACACTGACAGAGAGAGATAGAGAGACGTGTGACTGAGTGTAGTGACAGAGAGAGACAATCGCAGATGGAGATAGAGAGAGGTATGACTGAGTGTAGTGATAGAGAGAGACACTGACAGAGAGAGATAGAGAGACGTGTGACTGAGTGTAGTGACAGAGAGAGACAATCGCAGATGGAGATAGAGAGAGGTATGACTGAGTGTAGTGATAGAGAGAGACACTGACAGAGAGAGATAGAGAGAGGAGTAACTGAGTGTAGTGATAGAGAGAGACACTGACAGAGAGAGATGGAGAGAGGTGTCACTGAGTGTAGTGATAGAGAGAGACACTGACAGAGAGAGATAGAGAGAGGTGTGACTGAGTGTAGTGATAGAGAGAGACAATGACAGAGATCGATAGAGCGAGGTTTGACTGAGTGTAGTGATAGAGAGAGACACTGACAGAGAGAGATAGAGAGAGGAGTGACTGAGTGTAGTGATCGAGAGAGACACTGACAGAGAGAGATAGAGAGAGGAGTGACTGAGTGTAGTGATCGAGAGAGACACTGACAGAGAGAGATAGAGAGAGGAGTGACTGAGTGTAGTGATAGAGAGAGACACTGACAGAGAGAGATAGAGAGAGGAGTGACTGAGTGTAGTGATAGAGAGAGACACTGACAGAGAGAGATAGAGAGAGCTGTGACTGAGTGTAGTGATAGAGAGAGACACTGACAGAGAGAGATAGAGAGAGGAGTGACTGAGTGTAGTGATAGAGAGAGACACTGACAGAGAGAGATAGAGAGAGGTGTGATTGAGTGTAATGATCGAGAGAGACACTGACAGAGATAGATAGAGAGAGGAGTGACTGAGTGTAGTGAGACAGAGACACTGACAGAGAGAGATAGAGGGAGGAGTGACTGAGCGTAGTGATAGAGAGAGACACTGACAGAGAGAGATAGAGAGAAGTGTGACTGAGTGTAGTGATAGAGAGAGACACTGACAGAGAGAGATAGAGGGAGGTGTGACTGAGTGTAGTCATAGAGAGAGACAGTGACAGAGAGAGATAGACAGAGGTGTGACTGAGTGTAGTGATAGAGAGAGACAGTGGCAGAGATAGAAAGAGAGAGGTGTGACTGAGTGTAGTGATAGAGAGAGACAGTGGCAGAGATAGAAAGAGAGAGGGGTGACTGAGTGTAGTGATAGAGAGAGACACTGTCAGAGAGAGATAGAGGGAGGTGTGACTGAGTGTAGTCATAGAGAGAGACAGTGACAGAGAGAGATAGAGAGAGGAGTGACTGTGTGTAGAGATCGAGAGAGACACTGACAGAGAGAGATAGAGAGAGGAGTGACTGAGTGTAGTGAAAGAGAGAGACACTGACAGAGAGAGATAGAGAGAGGTCTGACTGAGTGTAGTGATAGAGAGAGACACTGACAGAGAGAGATAGAGAGAGGAGTGACTGAGAGTAGTGATAGAGAGAGACAGTGGCAGAGAGAGAGAGAGGAGTGACTGTGTGTAGTGATAGAGAGAGACACTGACAGAGAGGGATAGAGAGAGGAGTGACTGAGTGTAGTGATAGAGAGAGACACTGACACAGAGAGAAAGAGGGAGATGTCTAACTGAATACAGGGATAGTGAGAGACACTGGCAGAGAGAGATAGAGAGAGGTGTGAGTGAGTGTAGTGATAGAGAGAGACACTGTCAGAGAGAGATAGAGGGAGGTGAGACTGAGTGTCGTCATAGAGAGAGACAGTGACAGAGAGAGATAGAGAGAGGAGTGACTGAGTGCAGTGATGGAGAGAGACACTGACAGAGATAGACAGAGCGAGGTTTGACTGAGTGTAGTGATAGAGAGAGACAATCGCAGATGGAGATAGAGAGCGGTATGACTGAGTGTAGTGATAGAGAGAGACACTGACAGAGAGAGATAGAGAGAGGAGTGACTGAGTGCAGTGATGGAGAGAGACACTGACAGAGATAGATAGAGCGAGGTTTGACTGAGTGTAGTGATAGAGAGAGACACTGACAGAGAGAGATAGAGAGAGGTGTGACTGAGTGTAGTGATAGAGAGAGACACTGGCAGAGATAGATAGAGCGAGGTTTGACTGAGTGTAGTGATAAAGAGAGACACTGACAGAGAGAGATAGAGAGAGGAGTGACTGAGTGTAATGATAGAGATAGACACTGACAGAGGGAGATAGAGAGAGGAGTGACTGAGTGTAGTGAGACAGAGACACTGACAGAGAGAGATAGAGGGAGGAGTGACTGAGCGTAGTGATAGAGAGAGACACTGACAGAGAGAGATAGAGAGAGGAGTGACTGAGTTCAGTGAGAGAGAGACACTGGCAGAGAGCGATAGAGAGAGGTGTGACTGAGCGTAGTGATAGAGAGAGACACTGACAGAGAGAGATAGAGAGAAGTGTGACTGAGTGTAGTGATATAGAGAGACACTGACAGAGAGAGAGATAGAGAGAGGAGTGACTGAGTGTAGTGAAAGAGAGAGACAGTGGCAGAGATAGAAAGAGAGAGGAGTGACTGAGTGAAGTGATAGAGAGAGACACTGTCAGAGAGAGATAGAGGGAGGTGAGACTGAGTGTCGTCATAGAGAGAGACAGTGACAGAGAGAGATAGAGAGAGGAGTGACTGTGTGTAGAGATCGAGAGAGACACTGACAGAGAGAGATAGAGAGAGGAGTGACTGAGTGTAGTGAAAGAGAGAGACACTGACAGAGAGAGATAGAGAGAGGTCTGACTGAGTGCAGTGATAGAGAGAAACACTGACAGAGAGAGATAGAGAGAGGTGTGACTGAGTGTAGTGACAGAGAGAGACAATGACAGAGAGAGATAGAGAGAAGTCTGACTGAGTGTAGTGATAGAGAGAGACACTGACAGAGAGAGATAGAGAGAGGAGTGACTGAGTGTAGTGATAGAGAGAAACAGTGACAGAGAGAGATAGAGAGAGGTGTGACTGAGTGCAGTGATAGAGAGAGACACTGACAGAGATAGATAGAGCGAGGTTTGACTGAGTGTAGTGATAGAGAGAGACACTGACAGAGAGAGATAGAGAGAGGTGTGACTGAGTGTAGTGATAGAGAGAGACACTGGCAGAGAGAGATAGAGAGAGGAGTGATTGAGTGTAATGCTAGAGAGAGACACTGACAGAGGGAGATAGAGAGAGGAGTGACTGAGTGTAGTGAGACAGAGACACTGACAGAGAGAGATAGAGGGAGGAGTGACTGAGTGTAGTGATAGAGAGAGACAGTGACAGAGAGAGATAGAGAGAGGAGTGACTGAGTTCAGTGAGAGAGAGACACTGGCAGAGAGCGATAGAGAGAGGTGTGACTGAGCGTAGTGATATAGAGAGACACTGACAGAGAGAGAGATAGAGAGAGGAGTGACTGAGTGTAGTGAAAGAGAGAGACAGTGGCAGAGATAGAAAGAGAGAGGAGTGACTGAGTGAAGTGACAGAGAGAGACACTGTCAGAGAGAGATAGAGGGAGGTGAGACTGAGTGTCGTCATAGAGAGAGACAGTGACAGAGAGAGATAGAGAGAGGAGTGACTGTGTGTAGAGATCGAGAGAGACACTGACAGAGAGAGATAGAGAGAGGAGTGACTGAGTGTAGTGAAAGAGAGAGACACTGACAGAGAGAGATAGAGAGAGGTCTGACTGAGTGTAGTGATAGAGAGAGACACTGACAGAGAGAGATAGAGAGAGGAGTGACTGAGAGTAGTGATAGAGAGAGACAGTGGCAGAGAGAGAGAGAGGAGTGACTGTGTGTAGTGATAGAGAGAGACACTGACAGAGAGGGATAGAGAGAGGAGTGACTGAGTGTAGTGATAGAGAGAGACACTGACACAGAGAGAAAGAGGGAGATGTCTAACTGAATACAGGGATAGTGAGAGACACTGGCAGAGAGAGATAGAGAGAGGTGTGAGTGAGTGTAGTGATAGAGAGAGACACTGTCAGAGAGAGATAGAGGGAGGTGAGACTGAGTGTCGTCATAGAGAGAGACAGTGACAGAGAGAGATAGAGAGAGGAGTGACTGAGTGCAGTGATGGAGAGAGACACTGACAGAGATAGACAGAGCGAGGTTTGACTGAGTGTAGTGATAGAGAGAGACAATCGCAGATGGAGATAGAGAGCGGTATGACTGAGTGTAGTGATAGAGAGAGACACTGACAGAGAGAGATAGAGAGAGGAGTGACTGAGTGCAGTGATGGAGAGAGACACTGACAGAGATAGATAGAGCGAGGTTTGACTGAGTGTAGTGATAGAGAGAGACACTGACAGAGAGAGATAGAGAGAGGTGTGACTGAGTGTAGTGATAGAGAGAGACACTGGCAGAGATAGATAGAGCGAGGTTTGACTGAGTGTAGTGATAAAGAGAGACACTGACAGAGAGAGATAGAGAGAGGAGTGACTGAGTGTAATGATAGAGATAGACACTGACAGAGGGAGATAGAGAGAGGAGTGACTGAGTGCAGTGAGACAGAGACACTGACAGAGAGAGATAGAGGGAGGACTGACTGAGCGTAGTGATAGAGAGAGACACTGACAGAGAGAGATAGAGAGAGGAGTGACTGAGTTCAGTGAGAGAGAGACACTGGCAGAGAGCGATAGAGAGAGGTGTGACTGAGCGTAGTGATAGAGAGAGACACTGACAGAGAGAGATAGAGAGAAGTGTGACTGAGTGTAGTGATATAGAGAGACACTGACAGAGAGAGAGATAGAGAGAGGAGTGACTGAGTGTAGTGAAAGAGAGAGACAGTGGCAGAGATAGAAAGAGAGAGGAGTGACTGAGTGAAGTGATAGAGAGAGACACTGTCAGAGAGAGATAGAGGGAGGTGAGACTGAGTGTCGTCATAGAGAGAGACAGTGACAGAGAGAGATAGAGAGAGGAGTGACTGTGTGTAGAGATCGAGAGAGACACTGACAGAGAGAGATAGAGAGAGGAGTGACTGAGTGTAGTGAAAGAGAGAGACACTGACAGAGAGAGATAGAGAGAGGTCTGACTGAGTGCAGTGATAGAGAGAGACACTGACAGAGAGAGATAGAGAGAGGAGTGACTGAGTGCAGTGATAGATAGAGACACTGACAGAGAGGGATAGAGAGAGGTGTGACTGAGTGTAGTGATAGAGAGAGACACTGACAGAGAGAGATAGAGAGACGTGTGACTGAGTGTAGTGATAGAGAGAGACACTGACAGAGAGGGATAGAGAGAGGTGTGACTGAGTGTAGTGATAGAGAGAGACACTCACAGAGAGAGACAGAGAGAGGTGTGACTGAGTGCAGTGATAGTGAGAGACACTGGCAGAAAGAGACAGTGGGAGGTGTGACTGAGTGTAGTGATAGAGAGAGACACTGACAGAGAGAGATAGAGAGAGGTGTGACTGAGTGTAGTGATAGAGAGAGACACTGACAGAGAGAGATAGAGAGAGGTGTGACTGAGTGTAGTGATAGAGAGAGACACTGACAGAGAGAGATAGAGAGAGGTGTGACTGAGTGTAGTGATAGAGAGAGACAATGACAGAGAGAGATAGAGAGAGGTGTGACTGAGTGTAGTGATAGAGAGAGACACTGACAGAGAGAGATAGAGAGACGTGTGACTGAGTGTAGTGACAGAGAGAGACAATCGCAGATGGAGATAGAGAGAGGTATGACTGAGTGCAGTGATAGAGAGAGACACTGACAGCGAGAGATAGAGAGAGGAGTGACTGAGAGTAGTGATAGAGAGAGACAGTGGCAGAGAGAGAGAGAGGAGTGACTGTGTGTAGTGATAGAGAGAGACACTGACAGAGAGGGATAGAGAGAGGAGTGACTGAGTGTAGTGATAGAGAGAGACACTGACACAGAGAGAAAGAGGGAGATGTCTAACTGAATACAGGGATAGTGAGAGACACTGGCAGAGAGAGATAGAGAGAGGTGTGAGTGAGTGTAGTGATAGAGAGAGACACTGTCAGAGAGAGATAGAGGGAGGTGAGACTGAGTGTCGTCATAGAGAGAGACAGTGACAGAGAGAGATAGAGAGAGGAGTGACTGAGTGCAGTGATGGAGAGAGACACTGACAGAGATAGACAGAGCGAGGTTTGACTGAGTGTAGTGATAGAGAGAGACAATCGCAGATGGAGATAGAGAGCGGTATGACTGAGTGTAGTGATAGAGAGAGACACTGACAGAGAGAGATAGAGAGAGGAGTGACTGAGTGCAGTGATGGAGAGAGACACTGACAGAGATAGATAGAGCGAGGTTTGACTGAGTGTAGTGATAGAGAGAGACACTGACAGAGAGAGATAGAGAGAGGTGTGACTGAGTGTAGTGATAGAGAGAGACACTGGCAGAGATAGATAGAGCGAGGTTTGACTGAGTGTAGTGATAAAGAGAGACACTGACAGAGAGAGATAGAGAGAGGAGTGACTGAGTGTAATGATAGAGATAGACACTGACAGAGGGAGATAGAGAGAGGAGTGACTGAGTGCAGTGAGACAGAGACACTGACAGAGAGAGATAGAGGGAGGACTGACTGAGCGTAGTGATAGAGAGAGACACTGACAGAGAGAGATAGAGAGAGGAGTGACTGAGTTCAGTGAGAGAGAGACACTGGCAGAGAGCGATAGAGAGAGGTGTGACTGAGCGTAGTGATAGAGAGAGACACTGACAGAGAGAGATAGAGAGAAGTGTGACTGAGTGTAGTGATATAGAGAGACACTGACAGAGAGAGAGATAGAGAGAGGAGTGACTGAGTGTAGTGAAAGAGAGAGACAGTGGCAGAGATAGAAAGAGAGAGGAGTGACTGAGTGAAGTGATAGAGAGAGACACTGTCAGAGAGAGATAGAGGGAGGTGAGACTGAGTGTCGTCATAGAGAGAGACAGTGACAGAGAGAGATAGAGAGAGGAGTGACTGTGTGTAGAGATCGAGAGAGACACTGACAGAGAGAGATAGAGAGAGGAGTGACTGAGTGTAGTGAAAGAGAGAGACACTGACAGAGAGAGATAGAGAGAGGTCTGACTGAGTGCAGTGATAGAGAGAGACACTGACAGAGAGAGATAGAGAGAGGAGTGACTGAGTGCAGTGATAGATAGAGACACTGACAGAGAGGGATAGAGAGAGGTGTGACTGAGTGTAGTGATAGAGAGAGACACTGACAGAGAGAGATAGAGAGACGTGTGACTGAGTGTAGTGATAGAGAGAGACACTGACAGAGAGGGATAGAGAGAGGTGTGACTGAGTGTAGTGATAGAGAGAGACACTCACAGAGAGAGACAGAGAGAGGTGTGACTGAGTGCAGTGATAGTGAGAGACACTGGCAGAAAGAGACAGTGGGAGGTGTGACTGAGTGTAGTGATAGAGAGAGACACTGACAGAGAGAGATAGAGAGAGGTGTGACTGAGTGTAGTGATAGAGAGAGACACTGACAGAGAGAGATAGAGAGAGGTGTGACTGAGTGTAGTGATAGAGAGAGACACTGACAGAGAGAGATAGAGAGAGGTGTGACTGAGTGTAGTGATAGAGAGAGACAATGACAGAGAGAGATAGAGAGAGGTGTGACTGAGTGTAGTGATAGAGAGAGACACTGACAGAGAGAGATAGAGAGACGTGTGACTGAGTGTAGTGACAGAGAGAGACAATCGCAGATGGAGATAGAGAGAGGTATGACTGAGTGTAGTGATAGAGAGAGACACTGACAGAGAGAGATAGAGAGACGTGTGACTGAGTGTAGTGACAGAGAGAGACAATCGCAGATGGAGATAGAGAGAGGTATGACTGAGTGTAGTGATAGAGAGAGACACTGACAGAGAGAGATAGAGAGAGGAGTAACTGAGTGTAGTGATAGAGAGAGACACTGACAGAGAGAGATGGAGAGAGGTGTCACTGAGTGTAGTGATAGAGAGAGACACTGACAGAGAGAGATAGAGAGAGGTGTGACTGAGTGTAGTGATAGAGAGAGACAATGACAGAGATCGATAGAGCGAGGTTTGACTGAGTGTAGTGATAGAGAGAGACACTGACAGAGAGAGATAGAGAGAGGAGTGACTGAGTGTAGTGATCGAGAGAGACACTGACAGAGAGAGATAGAGAGAGGAGTGACTGAGTGTAGTGATCGAGAGAGACACTGACAGAGAGAGATAGAGAGAGGAGTGACTGAGTGTAGTGATAGAGAGAGACACTGACAGAGAGAGATAGAGAGAGGAGTGACTGAGTGTAGTGATAGAGAGAGACACTGACAGAGAGAGATAGAGAGAGCTGTGACTGAGTGTAGTGATAGAGAGAGACACTGACAGAGAGAGATAGAGAGAGGAGTGACTGAGTGTAGTGATAGAGAGAGACACTGACAGAGAGAGATAGAGAGAGGTGTGATTGAGTGTAATGATCGAGAGAGACACTGACAGAGATAGATAGAGAGAGGAGTGACTGAGTGTAGTGAGACAGAGACACTGACAGAGAGAGATAGAGGGAGGAGTGACTGAGCGTAGTGATAGAGAGAGACACTGACAGAGAGAGATAGAGAGAAGTGTGACTGAGTGTAGTGATAGAGAGAGACACTGACAGAGAGAGATAGAGGGAGGTGTGACTGAGTGTAGTCATAGAGAGAGACAGTGACAGAGAGAGATAGACAGAGGTGTGACTGAGTGTAGTGATAGAGAGAGACAGTGGCAGAGATAGAAAGAGAGAGGTGTGACTGAGTGTAGTGATAGAGAGAGACAGTGGCAGAGATAGAAAGAGAGAGGGGTGACTGAGTGTAGTGATAGAGAGAGACACTGTCAGAGAGAGATAGAGGGAGGTGTGACTGAGTGTAGTCATAGAGAGAGACAGTGACAGAGAGAGATAGAGAGAGGAGTGACTGAGTGTAGAGATAGAGAGAGACAGTGACAGAGAGAGATAGAGAGAGGAGTGACTGAGTGTAGTGATAGAGAGAGACACTGACAGAGGGAGATAGAGCGAGGTTTGACTGAGTGTAGTAACAGAGAGAGACACTGACAGAGGGAGATAGAGAGAGGAGTGACTGAGTGTAGTGATAGAGAGAGACACTGACAGAGGGAGATAGAGCGAGGTTTGACTGAGTGTAGTGACAGAGAGAGACACTGACAGAGGGAGATAGAGAGAGGAGTGACTGAGTGTCGTGAGACAGAGACACTGACAGAGAGAGATAGAGGGAGGAGTGACTGAGCGTAGTGATAGAGAGAGACACTGACAGAGAGAGTTAGAGAGAGGAGTGACTGAGTTCAGTGAGAGAGAGACACTGGCAGAGAGCGATAGAGAGAGGTGTGACTGAGCGTAGTGATAGAGAGAGACGCTGACAGAGAGAGATAGAGAGAAGTGTGACTGAGTGTAGTGATAGAGAGAGACACAGACAGAGAGAGATAGAGAGAGGAGTAACTGAGTGTAGTGAAAGAGAGAGACACCGACAGAGAGAGATAGAGAGAAATCTGACTGAGTGCAGTGATAGAGAGAGACACTGACAGAGAGAGAGAGGAGTGACTGAGTGTAGTGATAGAGAGAGACACTGTCAGAGGGAGATCGAGGGAGGTGTGACTGATTGTAGTGATAGAGAGAGACACTGACAGAGAGAGATAGAGAGAGGTGTGACTGAGTGTAGTGATAGAGAGAGACACTGGCAGAGATAGATAGAGAGAGGAGTGACTGAGTGTAGTGATAGAGAGAGACACTGACAGAGAGAGATAGAGAGACGTGTGACTGAGTGTAGTGACAGAGAGAGACAATCGCAGATGGAGATAGAGAGAGGTATGACTGAGTGTAGTGATAGAGAGAGACACTGACAGAGAGAGATAGAGAGAGGAGTAACTGAGTGTAGTGATAGAGAGAGACACTGACAGAGAGAGATGGAGAGAGGTGTGACTGAGTGTAGTGATAGAGAGAGACACTGACAGAGAGAGATAGAGAGAGGTGTGACTGAGTGTAGTGATAGAGAGAGACAATGACAGAGATCGATAGAGCGAGGTTTGACTGAGTGTAGTGATAGAGAGAGACACTGACAGAGAGAGATAGAGAGAGGAGTGACTGAGTGTAGTGATCGAGAGAGACACTGACAGAGAGAGATAGAGAGAGGAGTGACTGAGTGTAGTGATCGAGAGAGACACTGACAGAGAGAGATAGAGAGAGGAGTGACTGAGTGTAGTGATAGAGAGAGACACTGACAGAGAGAGATAGAGAGAGGAGTGACTGAGTGTAGTGATAGAGAGAGACACTGACAGAGAGAGATAGAGAGAGCTGTGACTGAGTGTAGTGATAGAGAGAGACACTGACAGAGAGAGATAGAGAGAGGAGTGACTGAGTGTAGTGATAGAGAGAGACACTGACAGAGAGAGATAGAGAGAGGTGTGATTGAGTGTAATGATCGAGAGAGACACTGACAGAGATAGATAGAGAGAGGAGTGACTGAGTGTAGTGAGACAGAGACACTGACAGAGAGAGATAGAGGGAGGAGTGACTGAGCGTAGTGATAGAGAGAGACACTGACAGAGAGAGATAGAGAGAAGTGTGACTGAGTGTAGTGATAGAGAGAGACACTGACAGAGAGAGATAGAGGGAGGTGTGACTGAGTGTAGTCATAGAGAGAGACAGTGACAGAGAGAGATAGACAGAGGTGTGACTGAGTGTAGTGATAGAGAGAGACAGTGGCAGAGATAGAAAGAGAGAGGTGTGACTGAGTGTAGTGATAGAGAGAGACAGTGGCAGAGATAGAAAGAGAGAGGGGTGACTGAGTGTAGTGATAGAGAGAGACACTGTCAGAGAGAGATAGAGGGAGGTGTGACTGAGTGTAGTCATAGAGAGAGACAGTGACAGAGAGAGATAGAGAGAGGTGTGACTGAGTGTAGTGATAGAGAGAGACAATGACAGAGATCGATAGAGCGAGGTTTGACTGAGTGTAGTGATAGAGAGAGACACTGACAGAGAGAGATAGAGAGAGGAGTGACTGAGTGTAGTGATCGAGAGAGACACTGACAGAGAGAGATAGAGAGAGCTGTGACTGAGTGTAGTGATAGAGAGAGACAATGACAGAGATCGATAGAGCGAGGTTTGACTGAGTGTAGTCATAGAGAGAGACAGTGACAGAGAGAGATAGAGAGAGGAGTGACTGAGTGTAGAGATAGAGAGAGACAGTGACAGAGAGAGATAGAGAGAGGAGTGACTGAGTGTAGTGATAGAGAGAGACACTGACAGAGGGAGATAGAGCGAGGTTTGACTGAGTGTAGTAACAGAGAGAGACACTGACAGAGGGAGATAGAGAGAGGAGTGACTGAGTGTAGTGATAGAGAGAGACACTGACAGAGGGAGATAGAGCGAGGTTTGACTGAGTGTAGTGACAGAGAGAGACACTGACAGAGGGAGATAGAGAGAGGAGTGACTGAGTGTCGTGAGACAGAGACACTGACAGAGAGAGATAGAGGGAGGAGTGACTGAGCGTAGTGATAGAGAGAGACACTGACAGAGAGAGTTAGAGAGAGGAGTGACTGAGTTCAGTGAGAGAGAGACACTGGCAGAGAGCGATAGAGAGAGGTGTGACTGAGCGTAGTGATAGAGAGAGACGCTGACAGAGAGAGATAGAGAGAAGTGTGACTGAGTGTAGTGATAGAGAGAGACACAGACAGAGAGAGATAGAGAGAGGAGTAACTGAGTGTAGTGAAAGAGAGAGACACCGACAGAGAGAGATAGAGAGAAGTCTGACTGAGTGCAGTGATAGAGAGAGACACTGACAGAGAGAGAGAGGAGTGACTGAGTGTAGTGATAGAGAGAGACACTGTCAGAGGGAGATCGAGGGAGGTGTGACTGATTGTAGTGATAGAGAGAGACACTGACAGAGAGAGATAGAGAGAGGTGTGACTGAGTGTAGTGATAGAGAGAGACACTGGCAGAGATAGATAGAGAGAGGAGTGACTGAGTGTAGTGATAGAGAGAGACACTGACAGAGAGAGATAGAGAGAGGTGTGACTGAGTGTAGTGATCGAGAGAGACACTGACAGAGAGAGATAGAGAGAGGTCTGACTGAGTGCAGTGATAGAGAGAGACACTGACAGAGAGAGATAGAGAGAGGAGTGACTGAGAGTAGTGATTGAGAGAGACAGTGGCAGAGAGAGAGAGAGGAGTGACTGAGTGTAGTGATAGAGAGTGACACTGTCACAAAGAGATCGAGGGAGGTGTGACTGAGTTCAGTGAGAGAGAGACACTGGCAGAGAGAGATAGAGAGAGCAGTGACTGAGTTCAGTGAGAGAGAGACACTGGCAGAGAGCGATAGAGAGAGGTGTGACTGAGCGCAGTGATGGAGAGAGACAGTGGCAGAGAGAGATAGAGAGAGGAGTGACAGAGTGTAGTGATAGAGAGAGGCACTGGCAGAGAGAGATAGAGAGAGGTGTGACTGAGTGCAGTGATAGAGAGAGACAGTGGCAGAGAGCGATAGAGAGAGGAGTGACTGAGTTCAGTGAGAGAGAGACACTGACAGAGAGAGATAGAGGGAGGAGTGACTGAGTTCAGTGAGAGAGAGACACTGGCAGAGATAGAAAGAGAGAGGAGTGACTGAGTGCAGTGATAGAGAGAGACACTGACAGAGAGAGGTAGAGAGAAGTCTGACTGAGTGCAGTGATAGAGAGAGACACTGACAGAGAGAGATAGAGAGAGGAGTGACTGAGTGTAGTGATAGAGAGAGACACCAGCAGAGAGCGATAGAGAGAGGAGTGACTGAGCGTAGTGATAGAGAGAGACACTGACAGAGAGAGATAGAGAGAAGTGTGACTGAGTGTAGTGATAGAGAGAGACACTGACAGAGAGAGATAGAGGGAGGTGTGACTGAGTGTAGTCATAGAGAGAGACAGTGACAGAGAGAGATAGACAGAGGTGTGACTGAGTGTAGTGATAGAGAGAGACAGTGGCAGAGATAGAAAGAGAGAGGTGTGACTGAGTGTAGTGATAGAGAGAGACAGTGGCAGAGATAGAAAGAGAGAGGGGTGACTGAGTGTAGTGATAGAGAGAGACACTGTCAGAGAGAGATAGAGGGAGGTGTGACTGAGTGTAGTCATAGAGAGAGACAGTGACAGAGAGAGATAGAGAGAGGTGTGACTGAGTGTAGTGATAGAGAGAGACAATGACAGAGATGGATAGAGCGAGGTTTGACTGAGTGTAGTGATAGAGAGAGACACTGACAGAGAGAGATAGAGAGAGGAGTGACTGAGTGTAGTGATCGAGAGAGACACTGACAGAGAGAGATAGAGAGAGCTGTGACTGAGTGTAGTGATAGAGAGAGACAATGACAGAGATCGATAGAGCGAGGTTTGACTGAGTGTAGTGATAGAGAGAGACACTGACAGAGGGAGATAGAGAGAGGAGTGACTGAGTGTAGTGATAGAGAGAGACACTGACAGAGGGAGATAGAGCGAGGTTTGACTGAGTGTAGTGACAGAGAGAGACACTGACAGAGGGAGATAGAGAGAGGAGTGACTGAGTGTCGTGAGACAGAGACACTGACAGAGAGAGATAGAGGGAGGAGTGACTGAGCGTAGTGATAGAGAGAGACACTGACAGAGAGAGTTAGAGAGAGGAGTGACTGAGTTCAGTGAGAGAGAGACACTGGCAGAGAGCGATAGAGAGAGGTGTGACTGAGCGTAGTGATAGAGAGAGACGCTGACAGAGAGAGATAGAGAGAAGTGTGACTGAGTGTAGTGATAGAGAGAGACACAGACAGAGAGAGATAGAGAGAGGAGTAACTGAGTGTAGTGAAAGAGAGAGACACCGACAGAGAGAGATAGAGAGAAGTCTGACTGAGTGCAGTGATAGAGAGAGACACTGACAGAGAGAGAGAGGAGTGACTGAGTGTAGTGATAGAGAGAGACACTGTCAGAGGGAGATCGAGGGAGGTGTGACTGATTGTAGTGATAGAGAGAGACACTGACAGAGAGAGATAGAGAGAGGTGTGACTGAGTGTAGTGATAGAGAGAGACACTGGCAGAGATAGATAGAGAGAGGAGTGACTGAGTGTAGTGATAGAGAGAGACACTGACAGAGAGAGATAGAGAGAGGTGTGACTGAGTGTAGTGATCGAGAGAGACACTGACAGAGAGAGATAGAGAGAGGTCTGACTGAGTGCAGTGATAGAGAGAGACACTGACAGAGAGAGATAGAGAGAGGAGTGACTGAGAGTAGTGATTGAGAGAGACAGTGGCAGAGAGAGAGAGAGGAGTGACTGAGTGTAGTGATAGAGAGTGACACTGTCACAAAGAGATCGAGGGAGGTGTGACTGAGTTCAGTGAGAGAGAGACACTGGCAGAGAGAGATAGAGAGAGCAGTGACTGAGTTCAGTGAGAGAGAGACACTGGCAGAGAGCGATAGAGAGAGGTGTGACTGAGCGCAGTGATGGAGAGAGACAGTGGCAGAGAGAGATAGAGAGAGGAGTGACAGAGTGTAGTGATAGAGAGAGGCACTGGCAGAGAGAGATAGAGAGAGGTGTGACTGAGTGCAGTGATAGAGAGAGACAGTGGCAGAGAGCGATAGAGAGAGGAGTGACTGAGTTCAGTGAGAGAGAGACACTGACAGAGAGAGATAGAGGGAGGAGTGACTGAGTTCAGTGAGAGAGAGACACTGGCAGAGATAGAAAGAGAGAGGAGTGACTGAGTGCAGTGATAGAGAGAGACACTGACAGAGAGAGGTAGAGAGAAGTCTGACTGAGTGCAGTGATAGAGAGAGACACTGACAGAGAGAGATAGAGAGAGGAGTGACTGAGTGTAGTGATAGAGAGAGACACCAGCAGAGAGCGATAGAGAGAGGAGTGACTGACTGTAGTGATAGAGAGAGACAATGGCAGAGAGAGATAGAGAGAAGTCTGACTGAGTGCAGTGATCGACAGAGACACTGACAGAGAGAGATAGAGATAGGTGTGACTGTGTGTAGTGATAGAGAGAGACACTGACAGAGAGGGATAGAGAGAGGAGTGACTGAGTGTTGTGATAGAGAGAGACACTGACAGAGAGAGATAGAGAGAAGTCTGACTGAGTGCAGTGATCGACAGAGACACTGACAGAGAGAGATAGAGATAGGTGTGACTGTGTGTAGTGATAGAGGGAGACACTGACAGAGAGGGATAGAGAGAGGAGTGACTGAGTGTAGTGATAGAGAGAGACACTGACAGAGAGAGATAGAGAGAAGTCTGACTGAGTGCAGTGATCGACAGAAACACTGACAGAGAGAGATAGAGATAGGTGTGACTGTGTGTAGTGATAGAGAGAGACACTGACAGAGAGGGATAGAGAGAGGAGTGACTGAGTGTAGTGATAGAGAGAGACACTGACACAGAGAGAAAGAGGGAGATGTCTAACTGAATACAGGGATAGTGAGAGACACTGGCAGAGAGAGATAGAGAGAGGTGTGAGTGAGTGTAGTGATAGAGAGAGACACCAGCACAGAGCGATAGAGAGAGGTGTCACTACGGATAGTGATAGAGAGAGACACTGACAGAGAGGGATAGAGAGAGGAGTGACTGAGTGTACTGATAGAGAGAGACACTGACAGAGAGGAATAGAGAGAGTTGTGACTGAGTGTTGTGATGGAGAGAGACAGAGAGAGATAGAGAGAGGTGTGACTGAGTGTAGTGATAGAGAGAGACACTCACAGAGAGAGACAGAGAGAGGTGTGACTGAGTGCAGTGATAGTGAGAGACACTGGCAGAAAGAGACAGTGGGAGGTGTGACTGAGTGTAGTGATAGAGAGAGACACTGACAGAGAGAGGTAGAGAGAGGTGTGACTGAGTGTACTGACAGAGAGAGACACTGACAGAGAGAGATAGAGAGAGGTGTGACTGAGTGTAGTGATAGAGAGAGACACTGACAGAGAGAGATAGAGAGAGGTGTGACTGAGTGTAGTGATAGAGAGAGACAATGACAGAGAGAGATAGAGAGAGGTGTGACTGAGTGTAGTGATAGAGAGAGACACTGACAGAGAGAGATAGAGAGAGGTGTGACTGAGTGTAGTGATAGAGAGAGACACTGACAGAGAGAGATAGAGAGAGGAGTGACTGAGTGTAGTGACAGAGAGAGACACTGACAGAGAGAGATAGAGAGAGGAGTGACTGAGTGTAGTGATAGAGAGAGACACTGACAGAGAGAGATAGAGAGAGGAGTGACTGAGTGTAGTGACAGAGAGAGACACTGACAGAGAGAGATAGAGAGAGGTGTGACTGAGTGTAGTGATAGAGAGAGACACTGACAGAGAGAGATAGAGAGAGGAGTGACTGAGTGTAGTGATAGAGAGAGACACTGACAGAGAGAGATAGAGAGAGGTGTGACTGAGTGTAGTGATAGAGAGAGACACTGACAGAGAGAGATAGAGAGAGGTGTGACTGAGTGTAGTGATAGAGAGAGACACTGACAGAGAGAGATAGAGAGAGGAGTGACTGAGTGCAGTGATAGAGAGAGACACTGACAGAGAGAGATAGAGAGAGGTGTGACTGAGTGTAGTGATAGAGAGAGACAATGACAGAGATAGATAGAGCGAGGTTTGACTGAGTGTAGTGATCGAGAGAGACACTGACAGAGAGAGATAGAGAGAGGAGTGACTGAGTGTAGTGATAGAGAGAGACACTGACAGAGAGAGATAGAGAGAGGTGTGACTGAGTGTAGTGATAGAGAGAGACACTGACAGAGAGAGATAGAGAGAGGTGTGACTGAGTGTAGTGATACAGAGAGACAATGACAGAGATAGATAGAGCGAGGTTTGACTGAGTGTAGTGATCGAGAGAGACACTGACAGAGAGAGATAGAGAGAGGATTGACTGAGTGTAGTGATAGAGAGAGACACTGACAGAGAGAGATAGAGAGAGGAGTGACTGAGTGTAGTGATCGAGAGAGACACTGACAGAGGGAGATAGAGAGAGGAGTGACTGAGTGTAGTGAGACAGAGACACTGACAGAGAGAGATAGAGGGAGGAGTGACTGAGCGTAGTGATAGAGAGAGACACTGACAGAGAGAGATAGAGAGAAGTGTGACTGAGTGTAGTGATATAGAGAGACACTGACAGAGTGAGATAGAGAGAGGAGTGACTGAGTGTAGTGATAGAGAGAGACAGTGGCAGAGATAGAAAGAGAGAGGTGTGACTGAGTGTAGTGATAGAGAGAGACACTGGCAGAGAGAGATAGAGAGAGGTGTGACTGAGTGTAGTCATAGAGAGAGACAGTGACAGAGAGTGATAGAGAGAGGAGTGACTGAGTGTAGAGATAGAGAGAGACACTGACAGAGAGAGATAGAGAGAGGAGTGACTGAGAGTAGTGACAGAGAGAGACACCAGCAGAGAGCGATAGAGAGAGGAGTGACTGAGTGCAGTGACAGAGAGAGACACTGGCTGAGAGAGATAGAGAGAGATGTGACTGAGTGCAGTGATCGACAGAGACACTGACAGAGAGAGATAGAGAGAGGAGTGACTGAGTGTACTGATAGAGAGAGACACTGACAGAGAGGAATAGAGAGAGTTGTGACTGAGTGTTGTGATGGAGAGAGACACAGACAGAGAGAGATAGACAGAGGTGTTACTGAGTGTAGTGATTGACAGATAGGGATAGAGAGAGGTGTGACTGAGTGTAAAGATAGAGAGAGACACTGACAGAGAGAGACAGAGAGAGGTGTGACTGAGTGCAGTGATAGTGAGAGACACTGACACAGAGAGAAAGAGGGAGATGTCTAACTGAGTACAGGGATAGTGAGAGACACTGACAGAGAGAGATGGAGAGAGGTGTGAGTGAGTGTAGTGATAGAGAGAGACACCAGCAGAGAGCGATAGAGAGAGGTGTCACTAAGTGTAGTGACAGAGAGAGACACTGACAGAGAGGGATAGAGAGAGGAGTGACTGAGTGTAGTGATAGAGAGAGACACTGGCAGAGAGAGATCGAGAGAGGTGTGACTGAGTGTACTGATAGAGAGAGACACTGACAGAGAGGAATAGAGAGAGTTGTGACTGAGTGTTGTGATGGAGAGAGACACAGACAGAGAGAGATAGAGAGAGGTGTTACTGAGTGTAGTGATAGAGAGAGACACTGACAGATAGGGATAGAGAGAGGTGTGACTGAGTGTAGTGATAGAGAGAGACACTGACAGAGAGAGACAGAGAGAGGTGTGACTGAGTGTAATGATAGAGAGAGACACTGACAGAGGGAGATAGAGAGAGGAGTGACTGAGTGTAGTGAGACAGAGACACTGACAGAGAGAGATAGAGGGAGGAGTGACTGAGCGTAGTGATAGAGAGAGACACTGACAGAGAGAGATAGAGAGAAGTGTGACTGAGTGTAGTGATATAGAGAGACACTGACAGACAGAGATAGAGAGAGGAGTGACTGAGTGTAGTGATAGAGAGAGACAGTGGCAGAGATAGAAAGAGAGAGGGGTGACTGAGTGTAGTGATAGAGAGAGACACTGTCAGAGAGAGATAGAGGGAGGTGTGACTGAGTGTAGTCATAGAGAGAGACAGTGACAGAGAGAGATAGAGAGAGGAGTGACTGAGTGTAGAGATAGAGAGAGACACTGACAGAGACAGATAGAGAGAGGAGTGACTGAGTGTCGTGAAAGAGAGAGACACTGACAGAGAGAGATAGAGAGAAGGCTGACTGAGTGCAGTGATAGAGAGAGACACTGACAGAGAGAGAGAGAGGAGTGACTGAGTGCAGTGATAGAGAGAGACACTGTCAGAGGGAGATCGAGGGAGGTGTGACTGAGTGTCGTGATAGAGAGAGACACTGACAGAGAGAGATAGAGAGAGGAGTGACTGAGTGTAGTGACAGAGAGAGACACTGACAGAGAGAGATAGAGAGAGGTGTGACTGAGTGCAGTGATAGAGAGAGACACTGACAGAGAGAGATAGAGAGAGGTGTGACTGAGTGTAGTGACAGAGAGAGACACTGACAGAGAGAGATAGAGAGAGGTGTGACTGAGTGCAGTGATCGACAGAGACACTGACAGAGAGAGATAGAGATAGGTGTGACTGTGTGCAGTGATAGAGAGAGACACTGACAGAGAGGGATAGAGAGAAGGCTGACTGAGTGCAGTGATAGAGAGAGACACTGACAGAGAGAGAGAGAGGAGTGACTGAGTGCAGTGATAGAGAGAGACACTGTCAGAGGGAGATCGAGGGATGTGTGACTGAGTGTCGTGATAGAGAGAGACACAGACAGAGAGAGATAGAGAGAGGAGTGACTGAGTGTAGTGACAGAGAGAGACACTGACAGAGAGCGATAGAGAGAGGAGTGACTGAGTGCAGTGATCGACAGAGACACTGACAGAGAGAGATAGAGATAGGTGTGACTGTGTGCAGTGATAGAGAGAGACACTGACAGAGAGGGATAGAGAGAGGAGTGACTGAGTGCATTGATAGAGAGAGACACTGACACAGAGAGAAAGAGGGAGATGTCTAACTGAATACAGGGATAGTGAGAGACACTGGCAGAGAGAGATAGAGAGAGGTGTGAGTGAGTGTAGTGATTAAGAGAGACACCAGCAGAGAGCGATAGAGAGAGGTGTCACTAAGTGTAGTGATAGAGAGAGACACTGACAGAGAGGGATAGAGAGAGGAGTGACTGAGTGTAGTGATAGAGAGAGACACTGGCAGAGAGAGATCGAGAGAGGTGTGACTGAGTGTACTGATAGAGAGAGACACTGACAGAGAGGAATAGAGAGAGTTGTGACTGAGTGTTGTGATGGAGAGAGACACAGACAGAGAGAGATAGAGAGAGGTGTTACTGAGTGTAGTGATAGAGAGAGACACTGACAGATAGGGATAGAGAGAGGTGTGACTGAGTGTAGTGATAGAGAGAGACACTGACAGAGAGAGACAGAGAGAGGTGTGACTGAGTGTAGTGATAGAGAGAGACACTGACAGAGAGAGATAGAGAGAGGAGTGACTGAGTGCAGTGATAGAGAGAGACACTGACAGAGAGAGATAGAGAGAGGAGTGACTGAGTGTAGTGAGAGAGAGAGACAATGACAGAGAGAGATAGAGAGAAGTCTGACTGAGTGTAGTGATAGAGAGAGACACTGACAGAGAGAGATAGAGAGAGGTGTGACTGAGTGTAGTGACAGAGAGAGACAATGACAGAGAGAGATAGAGAGAGGTGTGACTGAGTGTAGTGATAGAGAGAGACACTGACAGAGAGAGATAGAGAGAAGTCTGACTGAGTGTAGTGATAGAGAGAGACACTGACAGAGAGAGATAGAGAGAGGTGTGACTGAGTGTAGTGACAGAGAGAGACAATGACAGAGAGAGATAGAGAGAGGTGTGACTGAGTGTAGTGATAGAGAGAGACACTGACAGAGAGAGATAGAGAGAGGTGTGACTGAGTGTAGTGATAGAGAGAGACACTGACAGATAGGGATAGAGAGAGGTGTGACTGAGTGTAGTGATAGAGAGAGACACTGACAGAGAGAGACAGAGAGAGGTGTGACTGAGTGTAATGATAGAGAGAGACACTGACAGAGGGAGATAGAGAGAGGAGTGACTGAGTGTAGTGAGACAGAGACACTGACAGAGAGAGATAGAGGGAGGAGTGACTGAGCGTAGTGATAGAGAGAGACACTGACAGAGAGAGATAGAGAGAAGTGTGACTGAGTGTAGTGATATAGAGAGACACTGACAGACAGAGATAGAGAGAGGAGTGACTGAGTGTAGTGATAGAGAGAGACAGTGGCAGAGATAGAAAGAGAGAGGGGTGACTGAGTGTAGTGATAGAGAGAGACACTGTCAGAGAGAGATAGAGGGAGGTGTGACTGAGTGTAGTCATAGAGAGAGACAGTGACAGAGAGAGATAGAGAGAGGAGTGACTGAGTGTAGAGATAGAGAGAGACACTGACAGAGACAGATAGAGAGAGGAGTGACTGAGTGTCGTGAAAGAGAGAGACACTGACAGAGAGAGATAGAGAGAAGGCTGACTGAGTACAGTGATAGAGAGAGACACTGACAGAGAGAGAGAGAGGAGTGACTGAGTGCAGTGATAGAGAGAGACACTGTCAGAGGGAGATCGAGGGAGGTGTGACTGAGTGTCGTGATAGAGAGAGACACTGACAGAGAGAGATAGAGAGAGGAGTGACTGAGTGTAGTGACAGAGAGAGACACTGACAGAGAGAGATAGAGAGAGGTGTGACTGAGTGCAGTGATAGAGAGAGACACTGACAGAGAGAGATAGAGAGAGGTGTGACTGAGTGTAGTGACAGAGAGAGACACTGACAGAGAGAGATAGAGAGAGGTGTGACTGAGTGCAGTGATCGACAGAGACACTGACAGAGAGAGATAGAGATAGGTGTGACTGTGTGCAGTGATAGAGAGAGACACTGACAGAGAGGGATAGAGAGAAGGCTGACTGAGTGCAGTGATAGAGAGAGACACTGACAGAGAGAGAGAGAGGAGTGACTGAGTGCAGTGATAGAGAGAGACACTGTCAGAGGGAGATCGAGGGATGTGTGACTGAGTGTCGTGATAGAGAGAGACACAGACAGAGAGAGATAGAGAGAGGAGTGACTGAGTGTAGTGACAGAGAGAGACACTGACAGAGAGCGATAGAGAGAGGAGTGACTGAGTGCAGTGATCGACAGAGACACTGACAGAGAGAGATAGAGATAGGTGTGACTGTGTGCAGTGATAGAGAGAGACACTGACAGAGAGGGATAGAGAGAGGAGTGACTGAGTGCATTGATAGAGAGAGACACTGACACAGAGAGAAAGAGGGAGATGTCTAACTGAATACAGGGATAGTGAGAGACACTGGCAGAGAGAGATAGAGAGAGGTGTGAGTGAGTGTAGTGATTAAGAGAGACACCAGCAGAGAGCGATAGAGAGAGGTGTCACTAAGTGTAGTGATAGAGAGAGACACTGACAGAGAGGGATAGAGAGAGGAGTGACTGAGTGTAGTGATAGAGAGAGACACTGGCAGAGAGAGATCGAGAGAGGTGTGACTGAGTGTACTGATAGAGAGAGACACTGACAGAGAGGAATAGAGAGAGTTGTGACTGAGTGTTGTGATGGAGAGAGACACAGACAGAGAGAGATAGAGAGAGGTGTTACTGAGTGTAGTGATAGAGAGAGACACTGACAGATAGGGATAGAGAGAGGTGTGACTGAGTGTAGTGATAGAGAGAGACACTGACAGAGAGAGACAGAGAGAGGTGTGACTGAGTGTAGTGATAGAGAGAGACACTGACAGAGAGAGATAGAGAGAGGAGTGACTGAGTGCAGTGATAGAGAGAGACACTGACAGAGAGAGATAGAGAGAGGAGTGACTGAGTGTAGTGAGAGAGAGAGACAATGACAGAGAGAGATAGAGAGAAGTCTGACTGAGTGTAGTGATAGAGAGAGACACTGACAGAGAGAGATAGAGAGAGGTGTGACTGAGTGTAGTGACAGAGAGAGACAATGACAGAGAGAGATAGAGAGAGGTGTGACTGAGTGTAGTGATAGAGAGAGACACTGACAGAGAGAGATAGAGAGAAGTCTGACTGAGTGTAGTGATAGAGAGAGACACTGACAGAGAGAGATAGAGAGAGGTGTGACTGAGTGTAGTGACAGAGAGAGACAATGACAGAGAGAGATAGAGAGAGGTGTGACTGAGTGTAGTGATAGAGAGAGACACTGACAGAGAGAGATAGAGAGAGGAGTGACTGAGTGTAGTGATAGAGAGAGACACTGACAGAGAGAGATAGAGAGAGGAGTGACTGAGTGTAGTGATAGAGAGAGACACTGACAGAGAGAGATAGAGGAGTGACTGAGTGTAGTGATAGAGAGAAACACTGACAGAGAGAGATAGAGAGAGGTGTGACTGAGTGTAGTGATAGAGAGAGACAATGACAGAGAGAGATAGAGAGAGGTGTGACTGAGTGTAGTGATAGAGAGAAACACTGACAGAGAGAGATAGAGAGAGGTGTGACTGAGTGTAGTGATAGAGAGAAACACTGACAGAGAGAGATAGAGAGAGGTGTGACTGAGTGTAGTGATAGAGAGAAATACTGACAGAGAGAGATAGAGAGAGGTGTGACTGAGTGTAGTGATAGAGAGAGACACTGACAGAGAGAGATAGAGAGAGGAGTGACTGAGTGCAGTGATGGAGAGAGACACTGACAGAGATAGATAGAGAGAGGTGTGACTGAGTGTAGTGATAGAGAGAGACACTGACAGAGAGAGATAGAGAGAGGTGTGACTGAGTGTAGTGATAGAGAGACACTGACAGAGAGAGATAGAGAGAGGAGTGACTGAGTGCAGTGATGGAGAGAGACACTGACAGAGATAGATAGAGAGAGGTGTGACTGAGTGTAGTGATAGAGAGAGACACTGACAGAGAGAGATAGAGAGAGCTGTGACTGAGTGTAGTGATAGAGAGACACTGACAGAGAGAGATAGAGAGAGGAGTGACTGAGAGTAGTGATAGAGAGAGACACTGACAGAGAGAGATAGAGAGAGGAGTGACTGAGTGTAGTGATAGAGAGAGACACTGACAGAGAGAGATAGAGGAGTGACTGAGTGTAGTGATAGAGAGAAACACTGACAGAGAGAGATAGAGACAGGTGTGACTGAGTGTAGTGATAGAGAGAGACAATGACAGAGAGAGATAGAGAGAGGTGTGACTGAGTGTAGTGATAGAGAGAGGTGTGACTGAGTGTAGTGATAGAGAGAAACACTGACAGAGAGAGATAGAGAGAGGTGTGACTGAGTGTAGTGATAGAGAGAAACACTGACAGAGAGAGATAGAGGAGTGACTGAGTGTAGTGATAGAGAGAAACACTGACAGAGAGAGATAGAGAGAGGTGTGACTGAGTGTAGTGACAGAGAGAGTCACTGACAGAGAGAGATAGAGAGAGGAGTGACTGAGTGTAGTGATGGAGAGAGACACTGACAGAGAGAGATTGAGAGAGGTGTGACTGAGTGTAGTGATAGAGAGAGACACTGACAGAGAGAGATAGAGAGAGGTGTGATTGAGTGTAATGATAGAGAGAGACACTGACAGAGGGAGATAGAGAGAGGAGTGACTGAGTGTAGTGAGACAGAGACACTGACAGAGAGAGATAGAGGGAGGAGTGACTGAGCGTAGTGATAGAGAGAGACACTGACAGAGAGAGATAGAGAGAAGTGTGACTGAGTGTAGTGATATAGAGAGACACTGACAGAGAGAGAGATAGAGAGAGGAGTGAGTGAGCGTAGTGATAGAGAGAGACACTGACAGAGAGAGATAGAGAGAAGTGTGACTGAGTGTAGTGATATAGAGAGACACTGACAGAGAGAGAGAAAGAGAGAGGAGTGACTGAGTGAAGTGACAGAGAGAGACACTGTCAGAGAGAGATAGAGGGAGGTGAGACTGAGTGTCGTCATAGAGAGAGACAGTGACAGAGAGAGATAGAGAGAGGAGTGACTGTGTGTAGAGATCGAGAGAGACACTGACAGAGAGAGATAGAGAGAGGAGTGACTGAGTGTAGTGAAAGAGAGAGACACTGACAGAGAGAGATAGAGAGAGGTCTGACTGAGTGCAGTGATAGAGAGAGACACTGACAGAGAGAGATAGAGAGAGGAGTGACTGAGAGTAGTGATAGAGAGAGACAGTGGCAGAGAGAGAGAGAGGAGTGACTGTGTGTAGTGATAGAGAGAGACACTGACAGAGAGGGATAGAGAGAGGAGTGACTGAGTGTAGTGATAGAGAGAGACACTGACACAGAGAGAAAGAGGGAGATGTCTAACTGAATACAGGGATAGTGAGAGACACTGGCAGAGAGAGATAGAGAGAGGTGTGAGTGAGTGTAGTGATAGAGAGAGACACTGTCAGAGAGAGATAGAGGGAGGTGAGACTGAGTGTCGTCATAGAAAGAGACAGTGACAGAGAGAGATAGAGAGAGGAGTGACTGAGTGCAGTGATGGAGAGAGACACTGACAGAGATAGACAGAGCGAGGTTTGACTGAGTGTAGTGATAGAGAGAGACAATCGCAGATGGAGATAGAGAGCGGTATGACTGAGTGTAGTGATAGAGAGAGACACTGACAGAGAGAGATAGAGAGAGGAGTGACTGAGTGCAGTGATGGAGAGAGACACTGGCAGAGATAGATAGAGCGAGGTTTGACTGAGTGTAGTGATAGAGAGAGACACTGACAGAGAGAGATAGAGAGAGGTGTGATTGAGTGTAATGATAGAGAGAGACACTGACAGAGGGAGATAGAGAGAGGAGTGACTGAGTGTAGTGAGACAGAGACACTGACAGAGAGAGATAGAGGGAGGAGTGACTGAGCGTAGTGATAGAGAGAGACACTGACAGAGAGAGATAGAGAGAGGAGTGACTGAGTTCAGTGAGAGAGAGACACTGGCAGAGAGCGATAGAGAGAGGTGTGACTGAGCGTAGTGATAGAGAGAGACACTGACAGAGAGAGATAGAGAGAAGTGTGACTGAGTGTAGTGATATAGAGAGACACTGACAGAGAGAGAGATAGAGAGAGGAGTGACTGAGTGTAGTGAAAGAGAGAGACAGTGGCAGAGATAGAAAGAGAGAGGAGTGACTGAGTGAAGTGATAGAGAGAGACACTGGCAGAGAGGGATAGAGAGAGGAGTGACTGAGTGTAGTGATAGAGAGAGACACTGACACAGAGAGAGATAGAGAGAGGAGTGACTGAGTGTAGTGAAAGAGAGAGACAGTGGCAGAGATAGAAAGAGAGAGGAGTGACTGAGTGAAGTGATAGAGAGAGACACTGTCAGAGAGAGATAGAGGGAGGTGAGACTGAGTGTCGTCATAGAGAGAGACAGTGACAGAGAGAGATGGAGAGAGGAGTGACTGTGTGTAGAGATCGAGAGAGACACTGACAGAGAGAGATAGAGAGAGGAGTGACTGAGTGTAGTGAAAGAGAGAGACACTGACAGAGAGAGATAGAGAGAGGTCTGACTGAGTGCAGTGATAGAGAGAGACACTGACAGAGAGAGATAGAGAGAGGAGTGACTGAGAGTAGTGATAGAGAGAGACAGTGGCAGAGAGAGAGAGAGGAGTGACTGTGTGTAGTGATAGAGAGAGACACTGACAGAGAGGGATAGAGAGAGGAGTGACTGAGTGTAGTGATAGAGAGAGACACTGACACAGAGAGAAAGAGGGAGATGTCTAACTGAATACAGGGATAGTGAGAGACACTGGCAGAGAGAGATAGAGAGAGGTGTGAGTGAGTGTAGTGATAGAGAGAGACACCAGCAGAGAGCGATAGAGAGAGGAGTGACTGAGTGTAGTGACAGAGAGAGACACCAGCAGAGAGCGATAGAGAGAGGAGTGACTGAGTGTAGTGACAGAGAGAGACACTGGCTGAGAGAGATAGAGAGAGATGTGACTGAGTGCAGTGATCGACAGAGACACTGACAGAGAGAGATAGAGATAGGTGTGACTGAGTGTAGTGATAGAGAGAGACACTGACAGAGAGGGATAGAGAGAGGAGTGACAGAGTGTAGTGATAGAGAGAGACACTGGCAGAGAGAGATCGAGAGAGGTGTGACTGAGTGTAGTGATAGAGAGAGACACTGACAGAGAGGGATAGAGAGAGGTGTGACTGAGTGTAGTGATAGAGAGAGACACTGACAGAGAGGGATAGAGAGAGGTGTGACTGAGTGTAGTGATAGAGAGAGACACTGACAGAGAGGGATAGAGAGAGGTGTGACTGAGTGTAGTGATAGAGAGAGACACTCACAGAGAGAGACAGAGAGAGGTGTGACTGAGTGTAGTGATAGAGAGAGACACTGACAGAGAGAGGTAGAGAGAGGTGTGACTGAGTGTACTGACAGAGAGAGACACTGACAGAGAGAGATAGAGAGAGGTGTGACTGAGTGTAGTGATAGAGAGAGACACTGACAGAGAGAGATAGAGAGAGGTGTGACTGAGTGTAGTGATAGAGAGAGACACTGACAGAGAGAGATAGAGAGAGGAGTGACTGAGTGTAGTGATAGAGAGAGACAATGACAGAGAGAGATAGAGAGAGGAGTGACTGAGTGTAGTGATCGAGAGAGACAATGACAGAGATCGATAGAGCGAGGTTTGACTGAGTGTAGTGATAGAGAGAGACACTGACAGAGAGAGATAGAGAGAGGAGTGACTGAGTGTAGTGATAGAGAGAGACACTGACAGAGAGAGATAGAGAGAGGTGTGATTGAGTGTAGTGAGACAGAGACACTGACAGAGAGAGATAGAGGGAGGAGTGACTGAGCGTAGTGATAGAGAGAGACACTGACAGAGAGAGATTAGAGAGAAGTGTGACTGAGTGTAGTGATAGAGAGAGACACTGGCAGAGAGAGATAGAGAGAGGAGTGACTGAGTGTAGTGAAAGAGAGAGACAGTGGCAGAGATAGAAAGAGAGAGGAGTGACTGAGTGAAGTGATAGAGAGAGACACTGTCAGAGAGAGATAGAGGGAGGTGAGACTGAGTGTCGTCATAGAGAGAGACAGTGACAGAGAGAGATGGAGAGAGGAGTGACTGTGTGTAGAGATCGAGAGAGACACTGACAGAGAGAGATAGAGAGAGGAGTGACTGAGTGTAGTGAAAGAGAGAGACACTGACAGAGAGAGATAGAGAGAGGTCTGACTGAGTGCAGTGATAGAGAGAGACACTGACAGAGAGAGATAGAGAGAGGAGTGACTGAGAGTAGTGATAGAGAGAGACAGTGGCAGAGAGAGAGAGAGGAGTGACTGTGTGTAGTGATAGAGAGAGACACTGACAGAGAGGGATAGAGAGAGGAGTGACTGAGTGTAGTGATAGAGAGAGACACTGACACAGAGAGAAAGAGGGAGATGTCTAACTGAATACAGGGATAGTGAGAGACACTGGCAGAGAGAGATAGAGAGAGGTGTGAGTGAGTGTAGTGATAGAGAGAGACACCAGCAGAGAGCGATAGAGAGAGGAGTGACTGAGTGTAGTGACAGAGAGAGACACCAGCAGAGAGCGATAGAGAGAGGAGTGACTGAGTGTAGTGACAGAGAGAGACACTGGCTGAGAGAGATAGAGAGAGATGTGACTGAGTGCAGTGATCGACAGAGACACTGACAGAGAGAGATAGAGATAGGTGTGACTGAGTGTAGTGATAGAGAGAGACACTGACACAGAGAGAAAGAGGGAGATGTTTAACTGAATACAGGGATAGTGAGAGGCACTGACAGAGAGAGATAGAGAGAGGTGTGAGTGAGTGTAGTGATAGAGAGAGACACTGACAGAGAGGGATAGAGAGAGGAGTGACTGAGTGTAGTGATAGAGAGAGACACTGGCAGAGAGAGATCGAGAGAGGTGTGACTGAGTGTCGTGATAGAGAGAGACACTGACAGAGAGGGATAGAGAGAGGTGTGACTGAGTGTAGTGATAGAGAGAGACACTGACAGAGAGGGATAGAGAGAGGTGTGACTGAGTGTAGTGATAGAGAGAGACACTCACAGAGAGAGACAGAGAGAGGTGTGACTGAGTGCAGTGATAGTGAGAGACACTGGCAGAAAGAGACAGTGGGAGGTGTGACTGAGTGTAGTGATAGAGAGAGACACTGACAGAGAGAGGTAGAGAGAGGTGTGACTGAGTGTACTGACAGAGAGAGACACTGACAGAGAGAGATAGAGAGAGGTGTGACTGAGTGTAGTGATAGAGAGAGACACTGACAGAGAGAGATAGAGAGAGGTGTGACTGAGTGTAGTGATAGAGAGAGACACTGACAGAGAGAGATAGAGAGAGGAGTGACTGAGTGTAGTGATAGAGAGAGACAATGACAGAGAGAGATAGAGAGAGGAGTGACTGAGTGTAGTGATCGAGAGAGACAATGACAGAGATCGATAGAGCGAGGTTTGACTGAGTGTAGTGATAGAGAGAGACACTGACAGAGAGAGATAGAGAGAGGAGTGACTGAGTGTAGTGATAGAGAGAGATACTGACAGAGAGAGATAGAGAGAGGTGTGATTGAGTGTAGTGAGACAGAGACACTGACAGAGAGAGATAGAGGGAGGAGTGACTGAGCGTAGTGATAGAGAGAGACACTGACAGAGAGAGATTAGAGAGAAGTGTGACTGAGTGTAGTGATAGAGAGAGACACTGGCAGAGAGAGATAGAGAGAGGAGTGACTGAGTGTAGTGATAGAGAGAGACACTGGCAGAGAGAGATAGAGAGAGGAGTGACTGAGTGTAGTGATAGAGAGAGACACTGGCAGAAAGAGATAGAGAGAGGAGTGACTGAGTGTAGTGAGACAGAGACACTGACAGAGAGAGATAGAGGGAGGAGTGACTGAGCGTAGTGATAGAGAGAGACACTGACAGAGAGAGATAGAGAGAGGTGTGACTGAGTGTAGTGATAGAGAGAGACACTGACAGAGAGAGATAGAGAGAAGTGTGACTGAGTGTAGTGATAGAGAGAGACAGTGGCAGAGATAGAAAGAGAGAGGGGTGACTGAGTGTAGTGATAGAGAGAGACACTGTCAGAGAGAGATAGAGGGAGGTGTGACTGAGTGTAGTCATAGAGAGAGACAGTGACAGAGAGAGATAGAGAGAGGTGTGACTGAGTGTAGTGATATAGAGAGACACTGACAGAGAGAGATAGAGAGAGGAGTGACTGAGTGTAGTGATAGAGAGAGACAGTGGCAGAGATAGAAAGAGAGAGGGGTGACTGAGTGTAGTGATAGAGAGAGACACTGTCAGAGAGAGATAGAGGGAGGTGTGACTGAGTGTAGTCATAGAGAGAGACAGTGACAGAGAGAGATAGAGAGAGGAGTGACTGAGTGTAGTGATAGAGAGAGACAGTGACAGAGAGAGATAGAGAGAGGAGTGACTGAGTGTAGTGATAGAGAGAGACACTGACAGAGGGAGATAGAGCGAGGTTTGACTGAGTGTAGTGACAGAGAGAGACACTGACAGAGGGAGATAGAGAGAGGAGTGACTGAGTGTAGTGATAGAGAGAGACACTGACAGAGGGAGATAGAGCGAGGTTTGACTGAGTGTAGTGACAGAGAGAGACACTGACAGAGGGAGATAGAGAGAGGAGTGACTGAGTGTCGTGAGACAGAGACACTGACAGAGAGAGATAGAGGGAGGAGTGACTGAGCGTAGTGATAGAGAGAGACACTGACAGAGAGAGATAGAGAGAGGAGTGACTGAGTTCAGTGAGAGAGAGACACTGGCAGAGAGCGATAGAGAGAGGTGTGACTGAGCGTAGTGATAGAGAGAGACACTGACAGAGAGAGATAGAGAGAAGTGTGACTGAGTGTAGTGATAGAGAGAGACACAGACAGAGAGAGATAGAGAGAGGAGTAACTGAGTGTAGTGAAAGAGAGAGACACCGACAGAGAGAGATAGAGAGAAGTCTGACTGAGTGCAGTGATAGAGAGAGACACTGACAGAGAGAGAGAGAGGAGTGACTGAGTGTAGTGATAGAGAGAGACACTGTCAGAGGGAGATCGAGGGAGGTGTGACTGATTGTAGTGATAGAGAGAGACACTGACAGAGAGAGATAGAGAGAGGTGTGACTGAGTGTAGTGATAGAGAGAGACACTGACAGAGAGAGATAGAGAGAAGTGTGACTGAGTGTAGTGATAGAGAGAGACACAGACAGAGAGAGATAGAGAGAGGTCTGACTGAGTGCAGTGATAGAGAGAGACACTGACAGAGAAAGATAGAGACTGGAGTGACTGAGAGTAGTGATTGAGAGAGACAGTGGCAGAGAGAGAGAGAGGAGTGACTGAGTGTAGTGATAGAGAGAGACACTGTCACAGAGAGATCGAGGGAGGTGTGACTGAGTTCAGTGAGAGAGAGACACTGGCAGAGAGAGATACAGAGAGGTGTGACTGAGCGTAGTGATGGAGAGAGACACTGGCAGAGAGAGATAGAGAGAGGAGTGACAGAGTGTAGTGATAGAGAGAGGCACTGGCAGAGAGAGATAGAGAGAGGTGTGACTGAGTGCAGTGATAGAGAGAGACACTGGCAGAGAGAGATAGAGAGAGGAGTGACAGAGTGTAGTGATAGAGAGAGGCACTGGCAGAGAGAGATAGAGAGAGGAGTGACAGAGTGTAGTGATAGAGAGAGGCACTGGCAGAGAGCGATAGACAGAGGAGTGACTGAGTTCAGTGAGAGAGAGACACTGACAGAGAGAGGTAGAGAGAAGTCTGACTGAGTGCAGTGATAGAGAGAGACACTGACAGAGAGAGATAGTGAGAGGAGTGACTGAGTGTAGTGATAGAGAGAGACACCAGCAGAGAGCGATAGAGAGAGGAGTGACTGAGTGTAGTGATAGAGAGAGACACTGGCAGAGAGAGATAGAGAGAAGTCTGACTGAGTTCAGTGAGAGAGAGAGACACTGACAGAGAGGAATAGAGAGAGTTGTGACTGAGTGTTGTGATGGAGAGAGACACAGACAGAGAGAGATAGAGAGAGGTGTGACTGAGTGTAGTGATAGAGAGAGACACTGACAGAGAGGGATAGAGAGAGGTGTGACTGAGTGTAGTGATAGAGAGAGACACTCACAGAGAGAGATAGAGAGAGGTGTGACTGAGTGCAGTGATAGTGAGAGACACTGGCAGAAAGAGACAGTGGGAGGTGTGACTGAGTGTAGTGATAGAGAGAGACACTGACAGAGAGAGGTAGAGAGAGGTGTGACTGAGAGTACTGACAGAGAGAGACACTGACAGAGAGAGATAGAGAGAGGTGTGACTGAGTGTAGTGATAGAGAGAGACACTGACAGAGATAGATAGAGCGAGGTTTGACTGAGTGTAGTGATAGAGAGAGACACTGACAGAGAGAGATAGAGAGAGGTGTGACTGAGTGTAGTGATAGAGAGAGACACTGACAGAGAGAGATAGAGAGAGGAGTGACTGAGTGTAGTGATAGAGAGAGACACTGACAGAGAGAGATAGAGAGAGGAGTGACTGAGTGTAGTGATAGAGAGAGACACTGGCAGAGAGAGATAGAGAGAGGTGTGACTGAGTGTAGTGATAGAGAGAGACACTGACAGAGAGAGATAGAGAGAGGTGTGACTGAGTGTAGTGATAGAGAGAGACACTGACAGAGAGAGATAGAGAGAGGTGTGACTGAGTGTAGTGATAGAGAGAGACACTGACAGAGAGAGATAGAGGGAGGAGTGACTGAGCGTAGTGATAGAGAGAGACACTGACAGAGAGAGATAGAGAGAAGTGTGACTGAGTGTAGTGATATAGAGAGACACTGACAGAGGGAGATAGAGAGAGGTGTGACTGAGTGCAGTGATAGAGAGAGACACTGACAGAGGGAGATAGAGAGAGGTGTGACTGAGTGTAGTGATAGAGAGAGACAGTGGCAGAGATAGAAAGAGAGAGGGGTGACTGAGTGTAGTGATAGAGAGAGACACTGTCAGAGAGAGATAGAGGGAGGTGTGACTGAGTGTAGTCATAGAGAGAGACAGTGACAGAGAGAGATAGAGAGAGGAGTGACTGAGTGTAGTGATAGAGAGAGACACTGTCAGAGGGAGATCGAGATAGGTGTGACTGAGTGTCGTGATAGAGAGAGACACTGACAGAGAGAGATAGAGAGAGGAGTGACTGAGAGTAGTGACAGAGAGAGACACCAGCAGAGAGCGATAGAGAGAGGAGTGACTGAGTGCAGTGACAGAGAGAGACACTGGCTGAGAGAGATAGAGAGAGATGTGACTGAGTGCAGTGATCGACAGAGACACTGACAGAGAGAGATAGAGATAGGTGTGACTGTGTGTAGTGATCGAGAGAGACACTGACAGAGAGGGATAGAGAGAGGAGTGACTGAGTGTATTGATAGAGAGAGACACTGACACAGAGAGAAAGAGGGAGATGTCTAACTGAGTACAGGGATAGTGAGAGGCACTGACAGAGAGAGATAGAGAGAGGTGTGAGTGAGTGTAGTGATAGAGAGAGACACCAGCAGAGAGCGAGAGAGAGAGGTGTCTCTAAGTGTAGTGATATAGAGAGACACTGACAGAGGGGGATAGAGAGAGGAGTGACTGAGTGTAGTGATAGAGAGAGACACTGGCAGAGAGAGATCGAGAGAGGTGTGACTGAGTGTACTGATAGAGAGAGACACTGACAGAGAGGAATAGAGAGAGTTGTGACTGAGTGTTGTGATGGAGAGAGACACAGACAGAGAGAGATAGAGAGAGGAGTGACTGAGTGTAGTGATAGAGAGAGACACTGACAGATAGGGATAGAGGGAGGAGTGACTGAGTGTAGTGAGACAGAGACACTGACAGAAAGAGATAGAGGGAGGAGTGACTGAGCGTAGTGATAGAGAGAGACACTGACAGAGAGAGATAGAGAGAAGTGTGACTGAGTGTAGTGATATAGAGAGACACTGACAGAGAGAGATAGAGAGAGGAGTGACTGAGTGTAGTGAGACAGAGACACTGACAGAAAGAGATAGAGGGAGGAGTGACTGAGCGTAGTGATAGAGAGAGACACTGACAGAGAGAGATAGAGAGAAGTGTGACTGAGTGTAGTGATATAGAGAGACACTGACAGAGAGAGATAGAGAGAGGAGTGACTGAGTGTAGTGATAGAGAGAGACAGTGGCAGAGATAGAAAGAGAGAGGGGTGACTGAGTGTAGTGATAGAGAGAGACACTGTCAGAGAGAGATAGAGGGAGGTGTGACTGAGTGTCGTCATAGAGAGAGACAGTGACAGAGAGAGATAGAGAGAGGAGTGACTGAGTGTAGAGATAGAGAGAGACACTGACAGAGACAGATAGAGAGAGGAGTGACTGAGTGTCGTGAAAGAGAGAGACACTGACAGAGAGAGATAGAGAGAAGGCTGACTGAGTGCAGTGATAGAGAGAGACACTGACAGAGAGAGAGAGGAGTGACTGAGTGTAGTGATAGAGAGAGACACTGTCAGAGGGAGATCGAGGGAGGTGTGACTGAGTGTCGTGATAGAGAGAGACACTGACAGAGAGAGATAGAGAGAGGTGTGACTGAGTGTAGTGACAGAGAGAGACACCAGCAGAGAGCGATAGAGAGAGGAGTGACTGAGTGCAGTGACAGAGAGAGACACTGGCTGAGAGAGATAGAGAGAGATGTGACTGAGTGCAGTGATCGACAGAGACACTGACAGAGAGGGATAGAGAGAGGAGTGACTGAGTGCATTGATAGAGAGAGACACTGACACAGAGAGAAAGAGGGAGATGTCTAACTGAATACAGGAATAGTGAGAGACACCAGCAGAGAGCGATAGAGAGAGGTGTCACTAAGTGTAGTGATAGAGAGAGACACTGACAGAGAGAGATAGAGAGAGGAGTGACTGAGTGTAGTGATAGAGAGAGACACTGGCAGAGAGAGATCGAGAGAGGAGTGACTGAGTGTAGTGATAGAGAGAGACACTGTCAGAGGGAGATCGAGATAGGTGTGACTGAGTGTCGTGATAGAGAGAGACACTGACAGAGAGAGATAGAGAGAGGAGTGACTGAGAGTAGTGACAGAGAGAGACACCAGCAGAGAGCGATAGAGAGAGGAGTGACTGAGTGCAGTGACAGAGAGAGACACTGGCTGAGAGAGATAGAGAGAGATGTGACTGAGTGCAGTGATCGACAGAGACACTGACAGAGAGAGATAGAGATAGGTGTGACTGTGTGTAGTGATAGAGAGAGACACTGACAGAGAGGGATAGAGAGAGGAGTGACTGAGTGTATTGATAGAGAGAGACACTGACACAGAGAGAAAGAGGGAGATGTCTAACTGAGTACAGGGATAGTGAGAGACACTGACAGAGAGAGATAGAGAGAGGTGTCACTAAGTGTAGTGATATAGAGAGACACTGACAGAGAGGGATAGAGAGAGGAGTGACTGAGTGTAGTGATAGAGAGAGACACTGGCAGAGAGAGATCGAGAGAGGTGTGACTGAGTGTACTGATAGAGAGAGACACTGACAGAGAGGAATAGAGAGAGTTGTGACTGAGTGTTGTGATGGAGAGAGACACAGACAGAGAGAGATAGAGAGAGGAGTGACTGAGTGTAGTGATAGAGAGAGACACTGACAGATAGGGATAGAGGGAGGAGTGACTGAGTGTAGTGAGACAGAGACACTGACAGAAAGAGATAGAGGGAGGAGTGACTGAGCGTAGTGATAGAGAGAGACACTGACAGAGAGAGATAGAGAGAAGTGTGACTGAGTGTAGTGATATAGAGAGACACTGACAGAGAGAGATAGAGAGAGGAGTGACTGAGTGTAGTGAGACAGAGACACTGACAGAGATAGAGGGAGGAGTGACTGAGCGTAGTGATAGAGAGAGACACTGACAGAGAGAGATAGAGAGAAGTGTGACTGAGTGTAGTGATATAGAGAGACACTGACAGAGAGAGATAGAGAGAGGAGTGACTGAGTGTAGTGATAGAGAGAGACAGTGGCAGAGATAGAAAGAGAGAGGGGTGACTGAGTGTAGTGATAGAGAGAGACACTGTCAGAGAGAGATAGAGGGAGGTGTGACTGAGTGTCGTCATAGAGAGAGACAGTGACAGAGAGAGATAGAGAGAGGAGTGACTGAGTGTAGAGATAGAGAGAGACACTGACAGAGACAGATAGAGAGAGGAGTGACTGAGTGTCGTGAAAGAGAGAGACACTGACAGAGAGAGATAGAGAGAAGGCTGACTGAGTGCAGTGATAGAGAGAGACACTGACAGAGAGAGAGAGAGGAGTGACTGAGTGTAGTGATAGAGAGAGCCACT
The DNA here is from genome assembly GCF_036365525.1 of Heterodontus francisci. Classification (NCBI taxonomy): domain Eukaryota; kingdom Metazoa; phylum Chordata; class Chondrichthyes; order Heterodontiformes; family Heterodontidae; genus Heterodontus; species Heterodontus francisci. Next base: position 161,935 of record NW_027142224.1, on the reverse strand, counting down.
GTCAGAGGGAGATCGAGGGAGGTGTGACTGAGTGTCGTGATAGAGAGAGACACTGACAGAGAGAGATAGAGAGAGGAGTGACTGAGTGTAGTGACAGAGAGAGACACTGGCTGAGAGAGATAGAGAGAGATGTGACTGAGTGCAGTGATCGACAGAGACACTGACAGAGAGGGATAGAGAGAGGAGTGACTGAGTGCATTGATAGAGAGAGACACTGACACAGAGAGAAAGAGGGAGATGTCTAACTGAATACAGGGATAGTGAGAGACACTGGCAGAGAGAGATAGAGAGAGGTGTGAGTGAGTGTAGTGATAGAGAGAGACACCAGCAGAGAGCGATAGAGAGAGGTGTCACTAAGTGTAGTGATAGAGAGAGACACTGACAGAGAGAGATAGAGAGAGGAGTGACTGAGTGTAGTGATAGAGAGAGACACTGGCAGAGAGAGATCGAGAGAGGAGTGACTGAGTGTAGTGATAGAGAGACACTGTCAGAGGGAGATCGAGATAGGTGTGACTGAGTGTCGTGATAGAGAGAGACACTGACAGAGAGAGATAGAGAGAGGAGTGACTGAGAGTGGTGACAGAGAGAGACACCAGCAGAGAGCGATAGAGAGAGGAGTGACTGAGTGCAGTGACAGAGAGAGACACTGGCTGAGAGAGATAGAGAGAGATGTGACTGAGTGCAGTGATCGACAGAGACACTGACAGAGAGAGATAGAGATAGGTGTGACTGTGTGTAGTGATAGAGAGAGACACTGACAGAGAGGGATAGAGAGAGGAGTGACTGAGTGTATTGATAGAGAGAGACACTGACACAGAGAGAAAGAGGGAGATGTCTAACTGAGTACAGGGATAGTGAGAGACACTGACAGAGAGAGATAGAGAGAGGTGTGAGTGAGTGTAGTGATAGAGAGAGACACCAGCAGAGAGCGATAGAGAGAGGTGTCACTAAGTGTAGTGATATAGAGAGAAACTGACAGAGAGGGATAGAGAGAGGAGTGACTGAGTGTAGTGATAGAGAGAGACACTGGCAGAGAGAGATCGAGAGAGGTGTGACTGAGTGTACTGATAGAGAGAGACACTGACAGAGAGGAATAGAGAGAGTTGTGACTGAGTGTTGTGATGGAGAGAGACACAGACAGAGAGAGATAGAGAGAGGAGTGACTGAGTGTAGTGATAGAGAGAGACACTGACAGATAGGGATAGAGGGAGGAGTGACTGAGTGTAGTGAGACAGAGACACTGACAGAAAGAGATAGAGGGAGGAGTGACTGAGCGTAGTGATAGAGAGAGACACTGACAGAGAGAGATAGAGAGAAGTGTGACTGAGTGTAGTGATATAGAGAGACACTGACAGAGAGAGATAGAGAGAGGAGTGACTGAGTGTAGTGAGACAGAGACACTGACAGAGATAGAGGGAGGAGTGACTGAGCGTAGTGATAGAGAGAGACACTGACAGAGAGAGATAGAGAGAAGTGTGACTGAGTGTAGTGATATAGAGAGACACTGACAGAGAGAGATAGAGAGAGGAGTGACTGAGTGTAGTGATAGAGAGAGACAGTGGCAGAGATAGAAAGAGAGAGGGGTGACTGAGTGTAGTGATAGAGAGAGACACTGTCAGAGAGAGATAGAGGGAGGTGTGACTGAGTGTCGTCATAGAGAGAGACAGTGACAGAGAGAGATAGAGAGAGGAGTGACTGAGTGTAGAGATAGAGAGAGACACTGACAGAGACAGATAGAGAGAGGAGTGACTGAGTGTCGTGAAAGAGAGAGACACTGACAGAGAGAGATAGAGAGAAGGCTGACTGAGTGCAGTGATAGAGAGAGACACTGACAGAGAGAGAGAGAGGAGTGACTGAGTGTAGTGATAGAGAGAGACACTGTCAGAGGGAGATCGAGGGAGGTGTGACTGAGTGTCGTGATAGAGAGAGACACTGACAGAGAGAGATAGAGAGAGGAGTGACTGAGTGTAGTGACAGAGAGAGACACCAGCAGAGAGCGATAGAGAGAGGAGTGACTGAGTGCAGTGACAGAGAGAGACACTGGCTGAGAGAGATAGAGAGAGATGTGACTGAGTGCAGTGATCGACAGAGACACTGACAGAGAGAGATAGAGATAGGTGTGACTGTGTGCAGTGATAGAGAGAGACACTGACAGAGAGGGATAGAGAGAGGAGTGACTGAGTGTAGTGATAGAGAGAGACACTGACAGAGAGAGATAGAGAGAGGGGTGACTGAGTGTAGTGATAGAGAGAGACAGTGGCAGAGAGAGAGATAGAGAGAGGAGTGACTGAGTGCATTGATAGAGAGAGACACTGACACAGAGAGAAAGAGGGAGATGTCTAACTGAATACAGGGATAGTGAGAGACACTGGCAGAGAGAGATAGAGAGAGGTGTGAGTGAGTGTAGTGATAGAGAGAGACACCAGCAGAGAGCGATAGAGAGAGGTGTCACTAAGTGTAGTGATAGAGAGAGACACTGACAGAGAGAGATAGAGAGAGGAGTGACTGAGTGTAGTGATAGAGAGAGACACTGGCAGAGAGAGATCGAGAGAGGTGTGACTGAGTGTAGTGATAGAGAGAGACACTGACAGAGAGGGATAGAGAGAGGAGTGACTGAGTGTAGTGATAGAGAGAGACAGTGGCAGAGAGAGATCGAGAGAGGTGTGACTGAGTGTACTGATAGAGAGAGACACTGACAGAGAGGAATAGAGAGAGTTGTGACTGAGTGTTGTGATGGAGAGAGACACAGACAGAGAGAGATAGAGAGAGGTGTTACTGAGTGTAGTGATAGAGAGAGACACTGACAGATAGGGATAGAGAGAGGTGTGACTGAGTGCAGTGATAGTGAGAGACACTGGCAGAAAGAGACAGAGGGAGGTGTGACTGAGTGTAGTGATAGAGAGAAACACTGACAGAGAGAGATAGAGAGAGGTGTGACTGAGTGTAGTGACAGAGAGAGACAATGACAGAGAGAGATAGAGAGAAGTCTGACTGAGTGTAGTGATAGAGAGAGACACTGACAGAAGGAGATAGAGAGACGTGTGACTGAGTGTAGTGATAGAGAGAGACAATCGCAGATGGAGATAGAGAGAGGTATGACTGAGTGTAGTGATAGAGAGAGACACTGACAGAGAGAGATAGAGAGAGGAGTGACTGAGTGCAGTGATGGAGAGAGACACTGACAGAGATAGATAGAGCGAGGTTTGACTGAGTGTAGTGATAGAGAGAGACACTGACAGAGAGAGATAGAGAGAGGTGTGACTGAGTGTAGTGATAGAGAGAGACACTGACAGAGAGGGATAGAGAGAGGTGTGACTGAGTGTGGTGATAGAGAGAGACACTGGCAGAGAGAGATAGAGAGAGGTGTGACTGAGTGTAGTGATAGAGAGAGACACTGGCAGAGAGAGATAGAGAGAGGTGTGACTGAGTGTAGTGATAGAGAGAGACACTGACAGAGAGAGATAGAGAGAGGTGTGACTGAGTGTAGTGATAGAGAGAGACACTGGCAGAGAGGGATAGAGAGAGGTGTGACTGAGTGTAGTGATAGAGAGAGACAATGACAGAGAGAGATAGAGAGAGGTGTGACTGAGTGTAGTGACAGAGAGAGACAATGACAGAGAGAGATAGAGAGAAGTCTGACTGAGTGTAGTGATAGAGAGAGACACTGACAGAGAGAGATAGAGAGACGTGTGACTGAGTGTAGTGATAGAGAGAGACAATCGCAGATGGAGATAGAGAAAGGTATGACTGAGTGTAGTGATAGAGAGAGACAATCGCAGATGGAGATAGAGAGAGGTATGACTGAGTGTAGTGATGGAGAGAGACACTGGCAGAGAGAGATTGAGAGAGGAGTGACTGAGTGTAGTGATAGAGAGAGACACTGACAGAGAGAGATAGAGAGAGGTGTGACTGAGTGTAGTGATAGAGAGAGACACTGGCAGAGATAGATAGAGCGAGGTTTGACTGAGTGTAGTGATAGAGAGAGACACTGACAGAGAGAGATAGAGAGAGGTGTGACTGAGTGTAATGATAGAGAGAGACACTGACAGAGGGAGATAGAGAGAGGAGTGACTGAGTGTAGTGAGACAGAGACACTGACAGAGAGAGATAGAGGGAGGAGTGACGGAGTTCAGTGAGAGAGAGACACTGGCAGAGAGCGATAGAGAGAGGTGTGACTGAGCGTAGTGATAGAGAGAGACACTGACAGAGAGAGATAGAGAGAAGTGTGACTGAGTGTAGTGATATAGAGAGACACTGACAGAGAGAGAGATAGAGAGAGGAGTGACTGAGTGTAGTGAAAGAGAGAGACAGTGGCAGAGATAGAAAGAGAGAGGTCTGACTGAGTGCAGTGATAGAGAGAGACACTGACAGAGAGAGATAGAGAGAGGAGTGACTGAGAGTAGTGATAGAGAGAGACAGTGGCAGAGAGAGAGAGAGGAGTGACTGTGTGTAGTGATAGAGAGAGACACTGACAGAGAGAGATAGAGAGAGGAGTGACTGAGTTCAGTGAGAGAGAGACACTGGCAGAGAGAGATAGAGAGAGGTGTGACTGAGCGTAGTGATATAGAGAGACACTGACAGAGAGAGAGATAGAGAGAGGCGTGACTGAGTGTAGTGAAAGAGAGAGACAGTGGCAGAGATAGAAAGAGAGAGGAGTGACTGAGTGAAGTGATAGAGAGAGACACTGTCAGAGAGAGATAGAGGGAGGTGAGACTGAGTGTCGTCATAGAGAGAGACAGTGACAGAGAGAGATAGAGAGAGGAGTGACTGAGTGCAGTGATGGAGAGAGACAATCGCAGATGGAGATAGAGAGAGGTGTGACTGAGTGTAGTGATAGAGAGAGACACTGACAGAGAGAGATAGAGAGAGGTGTGACTGAGTGTAGTGATAGAGAGAGACACTGACAGAGAGAGATAGAGAGAGGTGTGACTGAGTGTAGTGATAGAGAGAGACACTGACAGAGAGAGATAGAGAGAGGTGTGACTGAGTGTAGTGATAGAGAGAGACACTGACAGAGAGAGATAGAGAGAGGTGTGACTGAGTGTAGTGATAGAGAGAGACACTGACAGAGAGAGATAGAGAGAGGTGTGACTGAGTGTAGTGATAGAGAGAGACACTGACAGAGAGAGATAGAGAGAGGAGTGACTGAGTGCAGTGATGGAGAGAGACACTGACAGAGATAGATAGAGCGAGGTTTGACTGAGTGCAGTGATAGAGAGAGACACTGACAGAGAGAGATAGAGGTGTGACTGAGTGCAGTGATCGAGAGAGACACTGACAGAGAGAGATTGAGAGAGGTGTGACTGAGTGTAGTGATAGAGAGAGACACTGACAGAGAGAGATAGAGAGAGGTGTGATTGAGTGTAATGATAGAGAGAGACACTGACAGAGGGAGATAGAGAGAGGAGTGACTGAGTGTAGTGAGACAGAGACACTGACAGAGAGAGATAGAGGGAGGAGTGACTGAGCGTAGTGATAGAGAGAGACACTGACAGAGAGAGATAGAGAGAGGAGTGACTGAGTTCAGTGAGAGAGAGACACTGGCAGAGAGCGATAGAGAGAGGTGTGACTGAGCGTAGTGATAGAGAGAGACACTGACAGAGAGAGATAGAGAGAAGTGTGACTGAGTGTAGTGATATAGAGAGACACTGACAGAGAGAGAGATAGAGAGAGGAGTGACTGAGTGTAGTGAAAGAGAGAGACAGTGGCAGAGATAGAAGGAGAGAGGAGTGACTGAGTGTAGTGATAGAGAGAGACACTGTCAGAGAGAGATAGAGAGAGGAGTGACTGAGTTCAGTGAGAGAGAGACACTGGCAGAGAGCGATAGAGAGAGGTGTGACTGAGCGTAGTGATATAGAGAGACACTGACAGAGAGAGATCTAGAGAGGAGTGACTGAGTGTACTGATCGAGAGAGACACTGACAGAGAGGGATAGAGAGAGGAGTGACTGAGTGTACTGATCGAGAGAGACACTGACAGAGGGAGATGGAGAGAGGAGTGACTGAGTGTAGTGATAGAGAGAGACAGTGGCAGAGATAGAAAGAGAGAGGAGTGACTGAGTGTAGTGATAGAGAGAGACACTGACAGAGAGAGATAGAGAGAGGAGTGACTGAGTGTAGTGAGACAGAGACACTGACAGAGAGAGATAGAGAGAGGTGTGACTGAGTGTAGTGATAGAGAGAGACACTGACAGAGAGAGATAGAGAGAGGAGTGACTGAGTGTAGTGATAGAGAGAGACACTGACAGAGAGAGATAGAGAGAGGAGTGACTGAGTGTACTGATCGAGAGAGACACTGACAGAGAGAGATAGAGAGAGGAGTGACTGAGTGTACTGATCGAGAGAGACACTGACAGAGGGAGATGGAGAGAGGAGTGACTGAGTGTAGTGATAGAGAGAGACAGTGGCAGAGATAGAAAGAGAGAGGAGTGACTGAGTGTAGTGATAGAGAGAGACACTGACAGAGTGAGATAGAGAGAGGAGTGACTGAGTGTAGTGATAGAGAGAGACACTGACAGAGAGAGATAGAGAGAGGTGTGACTGAGTGTAGTGATAGAGAGAGACACTGACAGAGATAGATAGAGAGAGGAGTGACTGAGTGTAATGATAGAGAGAGACACTGACAGAGAGAGATAGAGAGAGGTGTGACTGAGTGTAGTGATAGAGAGAGACACTGACAGAGAGAGATAGAGAGAGGTGTGACTGAGTGTAGTGATAGAGAGAGACACTGACAGAGAGAGATAGAGAGAGGAGTGACTGAGTGTAGTGATAGAGAGAGACACTGGCAGAGAGAGATAGAGAGAGGAGTGACTGAGTGTAGTGATAGAGAGACACTGACAGAGAGAGAGAGAGAGAGGTGTGACTGAGTGTAGTGATAGAGAGAGACACTGACAGAGAGAGATAGAGAGAAGTCTGACTGAGTGTAGTGATAGAGAGAGACACTGACAGAGAGAGATAGAGAGAGGAGTGACTGAGTGTAGTGATAGAGAGAGACACTGGCAGAGAGAGATAGAGAGAGGAGTGACTGAGTGTAGTGATAGAGAGAGACACTGACAGAGAGAGATAGAGAGAAGTCTGACTGAGTGTAGTGATAGAGAGAGACAATGACAGAGAGAGATACAGAGAGGTGTGACTGAGTGTAGTGATAGAGAGAGACACTGACAGAGAGAGATAGAGAGAGGTGTGACTGAGTGTAGTGATAGAGAGAGACACTGACAGAGAGAGATAGAGAGAGGAGTGACTGAGTGCAGTGATAGAGAGAGACACTGACAGAGAGAGATAGAGAGACGTGTGACTGAGTGTAGTGATAGAGAGAGACACTGACAGAGAGAGATAGAGAGAGGAGTGACTGAGTGTAGTGATAGAGAGAGACACTGACAGAGAGAGATAGAGAGACGTGTGACTGAGTGTCGTGATAGAGAGAGACACTGACAGAGAGAGATAGAGAGAGGAGTGACTGAGTGTAGTGATAGAGAGACACTGACAGAGAGAGATCGAGAGAGGTGTGACTGAGTGTAGTGATAGAGAGAGACACTGACAGAGAGAGATAGAGAGAGGAGTGACTGAGTGTAGTGATAGAGAGAGACACTGACAGAGAGAGATAGAGAGAAGTCTGACTGAGTGTAGTGATAGAGAGAGACACTGACAGAGAGAGATAGAGAGACGTGTGACTGAGTGTCGTGATAGAGAGAGACACTGACAGAGAGAGATAGAGAGAGGAGTGACTGAGTGTAGTGATAGAGAGAGACACTGACAGAGAGAGATAGAGAGAAGTCTGACTGAGTGTAGTGATAGAGAGAGACACTGACAGAGAGAGATAGAGAGAGGAGTGACTGAGTGTAGTGATAGAGAGAGACACTGACAGAGAGAGATAGAGAGAAGTCTGACTGAGTGTAGTGATAGAGAGAGACACTGACAGAGAGAGATAGAGAGACGTGTGACTGAGTGTCGTGATAGAGAGAGACAATCGCAGATTGAGATAGAGAGACGTGTGACTGAGTGTAGTGATAGAGAGAGACACTGTCAGAGAGAGATAGAGAGAGGTTTGACTGAGTGTAGTGACAGAGAGAGACACCGGCAGAGAGAGATAGAGAGAGGAGTAACTGAGTTCAGTGAGAGAGAGACACTGGCAGAGAGAGATAGAGAGAGGTGTGACTGAGTGTAGTGATACAGAGAGACACTGACAGAGAGAGATAGAGAGAGGTGTGACTGAGTTCCGTGAGAGAGAGACACTGGCAGAGAGCGAGGGAGAGAGGTGTGACTGAGCGCAGTGGTGGAGAGAGACACTGGCAGAGAGAGATAGAGAGAGGAGTGACTGAGTTCAGTGAGAGAGAGACACTGGCAGAGAGCGATAGAGAGAAGTCTGACTGAGTGTAGTGATAGAGAGAGACACTGACAGAGAGAGATAGAGAGAGGAGTGACTGAGTGTAGTGATAGAGAGAGACACTGGCAGCGAGAGATAGAGAGAGGTGTGACTGAGTGTAGTGATAGAGAGAGACACTGACAGAGAGGAACAGAGAGAGTTGTGACTGAGTGTAGTGATAGAGAGAGACACTGACAGAGAGAGAAAGAGAGAGGTGTGACTGAGTGTAGTGATAGAGAGAGACACTGACAGAGAGGGAAAGAGAGAGGTGTGACTGAGTGTAGTGATAGAGAGAGACACTGACAGAGAGAGATAGAGAGAGGTGTGACTGAGTGTAGTGATAGAGAGAGACACTGACAGAGAGAGATAGAGAGAGGTGTGACTGAGTGTAGTGATAGAGAGAGACACTGACAGAGAGAGATAGAGAGAGGAATGACTGAGTGGAGTGATAGAGAGAGACACTGACAGAGACAGATAGAGAGACGTGTGACTGAGTGTAGTGATAGAGAGAGACAATCGCAGATGGAGATAGAGAGAGGAGTGACTGAGTGTAGTGATAGAGAGAGACACTGACAGAGAGAGATAGAGAGAGGTGTGACTGAGTGTAGTGATAGAGAGAGACACTGACAGAGAGAGATAGAGAGAGGAGTGACTGCGTGTAGTGACAGAGAGAGACAACAGCAGAGAGCGATCGAGAGAGGAGTGACTGAGTGTAGTGATCGAGAGAGACACTGGCTGAGAGAGATAGAGAGAGGTGTGACTGAGTGCAGTGATAGAGAGAGACACTGGCTGAGAGAGATAGAGAGAGGTGTGACTGAGTGCAGTGATAGAGAGAGACACTGACAGAGAGAGATAGAGAGAGGAGTGACTGAGTGTAGTGATAGAGAGAGACACTGACAGAGAGAGATAGAGAGAGGAGTGACTGAGTGTAGTGACAGAGAGAGACAACAGCAGAGAGCGATCGAGAGAGGAGTGACTGAGTGTAGTGATCGAGAGAGACACTGGCTGAGAGAGATAGAGAGAGGTGTGACTGAGTGTAGTGATAGAGAGAGACACTGACAGAGAGGGATAGAGAGAGGAGTGACTGAGTGTAGTGATAGAGAGAGACACTGACACAGAGAGAAAGAGGGAGATGTCTAACTAAGTACAGAGATAGTGAGAGACACTGGCAGAGAGAGATAGAGAGAGGTGTGACTGAGTGTAGTGATAGAGAGAGACACCAGCAGAGAGCGATAGAGAGAGGTGTCACTAAGTGTAGTGATAGAGAGAGACACTGGCAGAGAGAGATAGAGAGAGGTGTGACTGAGTGTAGTGATAGAGAGAGACACTGACAGAGAGGAATAGAGAGAGTTGTGACTGAGTGTAGTGATAGGGAGAGACACTGACATAGAGAGATAGAGAGAGGTGTGACTGAGTGTAGTGATAGAGAGAGACACTGACATAGAGAGATAGAGAGAGGTGTGACTGAGTGTCGTGACAGAGAGAGACACCGGCAGAGAGAGATAGAGAGAGGAGTAACTGAGTTCAGTGAGAGAGAGACACTGGCAGAGAGAGATAGAGAGAGGTGTGACTGAGTTCCGTGAGAGAGAGACACTGGCAGAGAGCGACGGAGAGAGGTGTGACTGACCGCAGTGGTGGAGAGAGACACTGGCAGAGAGAGATAGAGAGAGGAGTGACTGAGTTCAGTGAGACAGAGACACTGACAGAGAGTGATAGAGGGAGGAGTGACTGAGCGTAGTGATAGAGAGAGACACTGACAGAGAGATAGAAAGAGGAGTGACTGAGTTCAGTGAGAGAGAGACACTGGCAGAGAGCGATAGAGAGAAGTCTGACTGAGTGTAGTGATAGAGAGAGACACTGACAGAGAGAGATAGAGAGAGGAGTGACTGAGTGTAGTGACAGAGAGAGAGACAGTGGCAGAGATAGAAAGAGAGAGGAGTGACTGAGTGTATTGATAGAGAGAGACACTGTCAGAGAGAGATAGAGGGCGGTGTGACTGAGTGTAGTGATAGAGAGAGACAGTGACAGAGAGAGATAGAGAGAGGTGTGACTGAGTGTAGTGATAGAGAGAGACACTGACAGTGAGAGATACAGAGAGGAGTGACTGAGTGTAGTGATAGAGAGAGACAGTGACAGAGAGAGATAGCGAGAGGAGTGACTGAGTGTAGTGATAGAGAGAGACACTGTCAGAGAGAGATAGAGGGAGGTGTGACTGAGTGTAGTGATAGAGAGAGAAACTGACAGAGAGAGATAGAGACAGGTGTGACTGAGTGTAGTGATAGAGAGAGACACTGACAGAGAGAGATAGAGAGAGGTGTGACTGAGTGTACTGATAGAGAGAGACACTGGCAGAGAGAGATAGAGAGAGGAGTGACTGAGTGCAGTGATGGAGAGAGACACTGACAGAGAGAGATAGAGAGAGGTGTGACTGAGTGTAGTGATAGAGAGAGAAACTGACAGAGAGAGATAGAGAGAGGTGTCACTAAGTGTAGTGATAGAGAGAGACACTGGCAGAGAGAGATAGAGAGAGGTGTGACTGAGTGTAGCGATAGAGAGAGACACTGGCTGAGAGAGATAGAGAGAGGTGTGACTGAGTGTAGTGATAGAGAGAGACACTGACAGAGAGGGATAGAGAGAGGTGTGACTGAGTGTAGTGATAGAGACAGACACTGACACAGAGAGAAAGAGGGAGATGTCTAACTGAGTACAGGGATAGTGAGAGACACTGGCAGAGAGAGATAGAGAGAGGTGTGACTGAGTGTAGTGATAGAGAGAGAAACCAGCAGAGAGCGATAGAGAGAGGTGTCACTAAGTGTAGTGATAGAGAGAGACACTGGCAGAGAGAGATAGAGAGAGGTGTGACTGAGTGTAATGATAGAGAGAGACACTGACATAGAGAGATAGAGAGAGGAGTGACTGAGTGTAGTGATAGAGAGAGACACTGACAGAGAGAGATAGAGGGAGGTGTGACTGAGTGTAGTGATAGAGAGAGACAGTGACATAGAGAGATAGAGAGAGGAGTGACTGAGTGTAGTGATAGAGAGAGACAATCGCAGAGGGAGATAGAGAGAGGTGTGACTGAGTGGAGTGATAGAGAGAGACAGTGACAGAGAGAGATAGAGAGAGGAGTGACTGAGTGTAGTGATAGAGAGAGACAATCGCAGAGGGAGATAGAGAGAGGTGTGACTGAGTGCAGTGATAGAGAGAGACACTGACAGAGAGAGAAAGAGAGAGGTGAGACTGAGTGTAGTGATAGAGAGAGACACTGACAGAGAGAGATAGAATAAGGTATGACTGAGTTTAGTGTGAGAGAGAGACAATCGCAGACGGAGATAGAGAGAGGTGTGACTGAGTGTAGTGATAGAGAGAGACACTGACAGAGAGATAGAGAGAGGTGTGACTGAGTGTAGTGATAGAGAGAGACACTGACAGAGAGAGATAGAGAGAGGTGTGACTGAGTGTAATGATAGAGAGAGACACTGACAGAGAGAGATAGAGAGAGGAGTGACTGAGTGTGGTGATAGAGAGAGACACTGACAGAGAGAGATAGAGAGAGGAGTGACTGAGTGTAATGATAGAGAGAGACACTGACAGACAGAGATAGAGAGAGGAGGGACTGAGTGTAGTGATAGAGAGAGACACTGACAGAGAGAGAAAGAGAGTGGTGAGACTGAGTGTAGTGATAGAGAGAGACACTGACAGAGAGAGATAGAGAGAGGTGTGACTGAGTGTAATGATAGAGAGAGACACTGACAGAGAGAGATAGAGAGAGGAGTGACTGAGTGTGGTGATAGAGAGAGACACTGACAGAGAGAGATAGAGAGAGGAGTGACTGAGTGCAGTGATAGAGAGAGACACTGACAGAGAGAGATAGAGAGAGGAGTGACTGAGTGTAATGATAGAGAGAGACACTGACAGACAGAGATAGAGAGAGGAGTGACTGAGTGTAGTGATAGAGAGAGACACTGACAGACAGAGATAGAGAGAGGAGTGACTGAGTGTAGTGATAGAGAGAGACACTGACAGAGAGAGATAGAGAGAGGAGTGACTGAGTGTAGTGATAGAGAGAGACACTGGCAGAGAGAGATAGAGAGAGGAGTGACTGAGTGCAGTGATAGAGAGGGACACTGACAGAGAGAGATAGAGAGAGGTGTGACTGAGTGCAGTGATAGTGAGAGACACTGACAGAGAGAGATAGAGAGAGGTGTGACTGAGTGTAGTGATAGAGAGAGACAATGACAGATAGAGATAGAGAGAGGAGTGACTGAGTGTAGTGATAGAGAGAGACACTGACAGAGAGAGATAGAGAGAGGTGTGACTGAGTGTAGTGATAGAGAGAGACAATGACAGATAGAGATAGAGAGAGGAGTGACTGAGTGTAGTGATAGAGAGAGACACTGACAGAGAGAGATAGTGAGAGGTGTGACTGAGTGCAGTGATAGTGAGAGACACTGACAGAGAGAGACAGAGAGAGGTGTGACTGAGTGTAGTGATAGAGAGAGACACTGACAGAGAGAGATAGAGAGAGGAGTGACTGAGTGCAGTGACAGAGAGAGACACTGGCAGAGAGAGATAGAGAGAGGAGTAACTGAGTGCAGTGATAGAGAGAGACAGTGACAGAGAGAGATAGAGGGAGGTGTGACTGAGTTTAGTGTGAGAGAGAGACAATCGCAGACGGAGATAGAGAGAGGTGTGACTGAGTGTAGTGATAGAAAGAGACACTGACAGAGAGAGATAGAGAGAGGTGTGACTGAGTGTAGTGATAGAGAGAGACACTGGCAGAGAGAGATAGAGAGAGGTGTGACTGAGTGTAGTGATAGAGAGAGACAGTGACAGAGAGAGACAGAGAGAGGAGTGACTGAGTGCAGTGATAGAGAGGGACACTGACAGAGAGAGATAGAGAGAGGAGTGACTGAGTGCAGTGATAGAGAGGGACACTGACAGAAAGAGATAGAGAGAGGTGTGACTGAGTGTAGTGATAGAAAGAGACACTGACAGAGAGAGATCGAGAGAGGAGTGACTGAGTGTAGTGATAGAGAGAGACACTGACAGAGAGAGATAGAGAGAGGAGTGACTGAGTGTAATGATAGAGAGAGACACTGACAGAGAGAGATAGAGAGAGGTGTGAGTGCAGTGATAGAGAGAGACACTGACAGAGAGAGATAGAGAGAGGTGTGACTGAGTGTAGTGATAGAGAGAGACACTGACAGAGAGAGATAGAGAGAGGAGTGACTGAGTGTAATGATAGAGAGAGACACTGACAGAGAGAGATAGAGAGAGGTGTGACTGAGTGCAGTGATAGTGAGAGACACTGACAGAGAGAGATAGAGAGAGGTGTGACTGAGTGTAGTGACAGAGAGAGTCAGTGACAGAGAGAGATAGAGAGAGATGTGACTGAGTGTAATGATAGAGAGAGACACTGACAGAGAGAGATAGAGAGAGGTGTGACTGAGTGTAGTGATAGAGAGAGACACTGACAGAGAGAGATAGAGAGAGGTGTGACTGAGTGTAGTGATGGAGAGAGACACTGACAGAGAGAGATAGAGAGAGGTGTGACTGAGTGTAATGATAGAGAGAGACACTGACAGAGAGAGATAGAGAGAGGAGTGACTGAGTGCAGTGATGGAGAGAGACACTGACAGAGAGCGATAGAGAGAGGTGTGACTGAGTGTAGTGATAGAGAGAGACACTGACAGAGAGGAATAGAGAGAAGTCTGACTGAGTGTAGTGATAGAGAGAGACACTGACAGAGAGAGAAAGAGAGTGGTGTGACTGAGTGCAGTGACAGAGAGAGACACTGACAGAGAGAGATAGAGAGAGGTGTGACTGAGTGCAGTGATAGAGAGAGACACTGACAGAGAGAGATAGAGAGAGGAGTGACTGAGTGTAGTGATAGTGAGAGACACTGACAGACAGAGATAGAGAGAGGTGTGACTGAGTGTAGTGATGGAGAGACAGTGGCAGAGAGAGAGAGATAGAGGAGTGACTGAGTGTAGTGACAGAGAGAGACACTGGCAGAGAAAGATAGAGAGAGGAGTGACAGAGTGTAGTGATAGAGAGAGACACTGGCAGAGTGAGATAGAGAGAGGAGTGACTGAGTGCAGTGATAGAGAAGGCACTGGCAGAGAGAGATAGAGAGAGGAGTGACTGAGTGTAGTCATAGAGACAGACACTGGCAGAGAGAGATAGAGAGAGGAGTGACTGAGTGCAGTGATGGAGAGAGACACTGGCAGAGAGAGATAGAGAGAGGAGTGACTGAGTGTAGTTATAGAAAGAGACACTGACAGAGAGAGATAGAGAGAGGGGTGACTGAGTGTAGTGATAGAGAGAGACACTGACAGAGAGAGATAGAGAGAGGTGTGACTGAGTGTAGTGATGGAGAGAGACACTGGCAGAGAGAGATAGAGAGAGGAGTGACTGAGTGTAGTTATAGAAAGAGACACTGACAGAGAGAGATAGAGAGAGGTGTGACTGAGTGTAGTGATAGAGAGAGACACTGACAGAGAGAGATAGAGAGAGGTGTGACCGAGTGTAGTGATAGAGAGAGACACTGACAGAGAGAGATAGAGAGAGGAGTGACTGAGTGTAGTGATAGAGAGAGACAGTGACAGAGAGAGATAGAGAGAGGTGTGACTGAGTGTAGTGACAGAGAGAGACAAGAGCAGAGAGCGATAGAGAGAGGAGTGACTGAGTGTAGTGATAGAGAGAGACACTGGCTGAGAGAGATAGAGAGAGGAGTGACTGAGTGTAGTGATAGAGAGAGACACTGACACAGAGAGATAGAGAGAGGAGTGACTGTGTGTAGTGATAGAGAGAGACACTGACAGAGAGAGATAGAGAGAGGTGTGACTGAGTGTAGTGATAGAGAGAGACACTGGCTGAGAGAGATAGAGGGAGGTGTGACTGAGTGTAGTGATAGAGAGAGACACTGACAGAGAGAGATAGAGAGAGGTGTGACTGAGTGTAGTGATAGAGAGAGACACTGACAGAGAGGGATAGAGAGAGGTGTGACTGAGTGTAGTGATAGAGACAGACACTGACACAGAGAGAAAGAGGGAGATGTCTAACTGAGTACAGGGATAGTGAGAGACACTGGCAGAGAGAGATAGAGAGAGGTGTGACTGAGTGTAGTGATAGAGAGAGAAACCAGCAGAGAGCGATAGAGAGAGGTGTCACTAAGTGTAGTGATAGAGAGAGACACTGGCAGAGAGAGATAGAGAGAGGTGTGACTGAGTGTAATGATAGAGAGAGACACTGACATAGAGAGATAGAGAGAGGAGTGACTGAGTGTAGTGATAGAGAGAGACACTGACAGAGAGAGATAGAGGGAGGTGTGACTGAGTGTAGTGATAGAGAGAGACAATCGCAGAGGGAGATAGAGAGAGGTGTGACTGAGTGGAGTGATAGAGAGAGACAGTGACAGAGAGAGATAGAGAGAGGAGTGACTGAGTGTAGTGATAGAGAGAGACAATCGCAGAGGGAGATAGAGAGAGGTGTGACTGAGTGCAGTGATAGAGAGAGACACTGACAGAGAGAGAAAGAGAGAGGTGAGACTGAGTGTAGTGATAGAGAGAGACACTGACAGAGAGAGATAGAATAAGGTATGACTGAGTTTAGTGTGAGAGAGAGACAATCGCAGACGGAGATAGAGAGAGGTGTGACTGAGTGTAGTGATAGAGAGAGACACTGACAGAGAGATAGAGAGAGGTGTGACTGAGTGTAGTGATAGAGAGAGACACTGACAGAGAGAGATAGAGAGAGGTGTGACTGAGTGTAATGATAGAGAGAGACACTGACAGAGAGAGATAGAGAGAGGAGTGACTGAGTGTGGTGATAGAGAGAGACACTGACAGAGAGAGATAGAGAGAGGAGTGACTGAGTGTAATGATAGAGAGAGACACTGACAGACAGAGATAGAGAGAGGAGTGACTGAGTGTCGTGATAGAGAGAGACACTGACAGAGAGAGAAAGAGAGTGGTGAGACTGAGTGTAGTGATAGAGAGAGACACTGACAGAGAGAGATAGAGAGAGGTGTGACTGAGTGTAATGATAGAGAGAGACACTGACAGAGAGAGATAGAGAGAGGAGTGACTGAGTGTGGTGATAGAGAGAGACACTGACAGAGAGAGATAGAGAGAGGAGTGACTGAGTGCAGTGATAGAGAGAGACACTGACAGAGAGAGATAGAGAGAGGAGTGACTGAGTGTAATGATAGAGAGAGATACACTGACAGACAGAGATAGAGAGAGGAGTGACTGAGTGTAGTGATAGAGAGAGACACTGACAGACAGAGATAGAGAGAGGAGTGACTGAGTGTAGTGATAGAGAGAGACACTGACAGAGAGAGATAGAGAGAGGAGTGACTGAGTGTAGTGATAGAGAGAGACACTGGCAGAGAGAGATAGAGAGAGGAGTGACTGAGTGCAGTGATAGAGAGGGACACTGACAGAGAGAGATAGAGAGAGGTGTGACTGAGTGCAGTGATAGTGAGAGACACTGACAGAGAGAGATAGAGAGAGGTGTGACTGAGTGTAGTGATAGAGAGAGACAATGACAGATAGAGATAGAGAGAGGAGTGACTGAGTGTAGTGATAGAGAGAGACACTGACAGAGAGAGATAGAGAGAGGTGTGACTGAGTGTAGTGATAGAGAGAGACAATGACAGATAGAGATAGAGAGAGGAGTGACTGAGTGTAGTGATAGAGAGAGACACTGACAGAGAGAGATAGTGAGAGGTGTGACTGAGTGCAGTGATAGTGAGAGACACTGACAGAGAGAGACAGAGAGAGGTGTGACTGAGTGTAGTGATAGAGAGAGACACTGACAGAGAGAGATAGAGAGAGGAGTGACTGAGTGCAGTGACAGAGAGAGACACTGGCAGAGAGAGATAGAGAGAGGAGTAACTGAGTGCAGTGATAGAGAGAGACAGTGACAGAGAGAGATAGAGGGAGGTGTGACTGAGTTTAGTGTGAGAGAGAGACAATCGCAGACGGAGATAGAGAGAGGTGTGACTGAGTGTAGTGATAGAAAGAGACACTGACAGAGAGAGATAGAGAGAGGTGTGACTGAGTGTAGTGATAGAGAGAGACACTGGCAGAGAGAGATAGAGAGAGGTGTGACTGAGTGTAGTGATAGAGAGAGACAGTGACAGAGAGAGATAGAGAGAGGAGTGACTGAGTGCAGTGATAGAGAGGGACACTGACAGAGAGAGATAGAGAGAGGAGTGACTGAGTGCAGTGATAGAGAGGGACACTGACAGAGAGAGATAGAGAGAGGTGTGACTGAGTGTAGTGATAGAAAGAGACACTGACAGAGAGAGATCGAGAGAGGAGTGACTGAGTGTAGTGATAGAGAGAGACACTGACAGAGAGAGATAGAGAGAGGAGTGACTGAGTGTAATGATAGAGAGAGACACTGACAGAGAGAGATAGAGAGAGGTGTGAGTGCAGTGATAGAGAGAGACACTGACAGAGAGAGATAGAGAGAGGTGGAACTGAGTGTAGTGATAGAGAGAGACACTGACAGAGAGAGATAGAGAGAGGAGTGACTGAGTGTAATGATAGAGAGAGACACTGACAGAGAGAGATAGAGAGAGGTGTGACTGAGTGCAGTGATAGTGAGAGACACTGACAGAGAGAGATAGAGAGAGGTGTGACTGAGTGTAGTGACAGAGAGAGTCAGTGACAGAGAGAGATAGAGAGAGATGTGACTGAGTGTAATGATAGAGAGAGACACTGACAGAGAGAGATAGAGAGAGGTGTGACTGAGTGTAGTGATAGAGAGAGACACTGACAGAGAGAGATAGAGAGAGGTGTGACTGAGTGTAGTGATGGAGAGAGACACTGACAGAGAGAGATAGAGAGAGGTGTGACTGAGTGTAATGATAGAGAGAGACACTGACAGAGAGAGATAGAGAGAGGAGTGACTGAGTGCAGTGATGGAGAGAGACACTGACAGAGAGCGATAGAGAGAGGTGTGACTGAGTGTAGTGATAGAGAGAGACACTGACAGAGAGGAATAGAGAGAAGTCTGACTGAGTGTAGTGATAGAGAGAGACACTGACAGAGAGAGAAAGAGAGTGGTGTGACTGAGTGCAGTGACAGAGAGAGACACTGACAGAGAGAGATAGAGAGAGGTGTGACTGAGTGCAGTGATAGAGAGAGACACTGACAGAGAGAGATAGAGAGAGGAGTGACTGAGTGTAGTGATAGTGAGAGACACTGACAGACAGAGATAGAGAGAGGTGTGACTGAGTGTAGTGATGGAGAGACAGTGGCAGAGAGAGAGAGATAGAGGAGTGACTGAGTGTAGTGACAGAGAGAGACACTGGCAGAGAAAGATAGAGAGAGGAGTGACAGAGTGTAGTGATAGAGAGAGACACTGGCAGAGTGAGATAGAGAGAGGAGTGACTGAGTGCAGTGATAGAGAAGGCACTGGCAGAGAGAGATAGAGAGAGGAGTGACTGAGTGTAGTCATAGAGACAGACACTGGCAGAGAGAGATAGAGAGAGGAGTGACTGAGTGCAGTGATGGAGAGAGACACTGGCAGAGAGAGATAGAGAGAGGAGTGACTGAGTGTAGTTATAGAAAGAGACACTGACAGAGAGAGATAGAGAGAGGGGTGACTGAGTGTAGTGATAGAGAGAGACACTGACAGAGAGAGATAGAGAGAGGTGTGACTGAGTGTAGTGATGGAGAGAGACACTGGCAGAGAGAGATAGAGAGAGGAGTGACTGAGTGTAGTTATAGAAAGAGACACTGACAGAGAGAGATAGAGAGAGCTGTGACTGAGTGTAGTGATAGAGAGAGACACTGACAGAGAGAGATAGAGAGAGGTGTGACCGAGTGTAGTGATAGAGAGAGACACTGACAGAGAGAGATAGAGAGAGGAGTGACTGAGTGTAGTGATAGAGAGAGACAGTGACAGAGAGAGATAGAGAGAGGTGTGACTGAGTGTAGTGACAGAGAGAGACAAGAGCAGAGAGCGATAGAGAGAGGAGTGACTGAGTGTAGTGATAGAGAGAGACACTGGCTGAGAGAGATAGAGAGAGGAGTGACTGAGTGTAGTGATAGAGAGAGACACTGACACAGAGCGATAGAGAGAGGTGTGACTGAGTGTAGTGATAGAGAGAGACACTGACAGAGAGAGATAGAGAGAGGTGTGACTGAGTGTAGTGATAGAGAGAGACACTGGCTGAGAGAGATAGAGGGAGGTGTGACTGAGTGTAGTGATAGAGAGAGACACTGACAGAGAGAGATAGACAGAGGAGTGACTGAGTGTAGTGATAGAGAGAGACACTGACACAGAGAGATAGAGAGAGGAGTGACTGTGTGTAGTGATAGAGAGAGACACTGACAGAGAGAGATAGAGAGAGGAGTGACAGAGTGCAGTGATAGAGAGAGACACTGACAGAGAGAGATCGAGAAAGGTCTGACTGAGTGTAGTGATGGGGAGAGACACTGGCAGAGAGAGATCGTGAGTGATGTGACTGAGTCTAGTGAAAGAGAGAGACACTGACAGAGAGAGATAGAGAGAGGTCTGACTGAGTGCAGTGATAGAGAGAGACACTGGCAGAGAGAGATGTTGAGAGGTGTGACTGAGTGTAGTGATAGAGAGAGACACTGACAGAGAGAGATCGAGAGAGGTCTGACTGAGTGTAGTGATGGGGAGAGACACTGGCAGAGAGAGATCGTGAGTGATGTGACTGAGTCTAGTGAAAGAGAGAGACACTGACAGAGAGAGATAGAGAGTGATGTGACTGAGTGTAGTGATAGAGAGACACACCGGCAGAGGGATTTAGAGAGACGTCTAACTGAGTGTAGTGATAGAGATAGACACTGGCAGAGAGAGATAGAGAGAGGAGTGTCTGAGTGCAGTGATAGAGAGAGACACTGACAGAGAGAGATAGAGAGAGGTGTGACTGAGTGTAGTGATAGAGAGAGACACTGGCAGAGAGAGATAGAGAGAGGAGTGTCTGAGTGTAGTGATAGAGAGAGACACTGACAGAGAGAGATAGAGAGAGGAGTGACTGAGTGTAGTGATAGAGAGAGACACTGGCAGAGAGAGATAGAGAGAGGAGTGACTGAGTGTAGTGATAGAGAGAGACACTGACACAGAGAGGGATAGAGAGAGGTGTGACTGAGTGTAGTGATAGAGAGAGACACTGGCAGAGAGAGATAGAGAGAGGTGTGACTGAGTGTAGTGATAGAGAGACACTGGCAGAGAGAGATAGAGAGAGGAGTGACTGAGTGTAGTGATAGAGAGAGACAGTGACAGAGAGAGATAGAGAGAGGAGTGACTGAGTGTAGTGATAGAGAGAGACACTGTCAGACAGAGATAGAGGGAGGTGTGACTGAGTGTAGTGATAGAGAGAGACACTGACAGAGAGAGATAGAGAGAGGAGTCACTGAGTGTAGTGATAGAGAGAGACACTGACAGAGAGAGATAGAGAGAGGAGTGACTGAGTGTAGTGACAGAGAGAGACACTGACAGAGATAGATAGAGAGAGGAGTGACTGAGTGTAGTGACAGAGAGAGACACCAGCAGAGAGCGATAGAGAGAGGAGTGACTGAGTGTAGTGATAGAGAGAGACACTGACAGAGAGAGATAGAGAGAGGAGTGACTGAGTGTAGTGACAGAGAGAGACACCAGCAGAGAGCGATAGAGAGAGGAGTGACTGATGTAGTGATAGAGAGAGACACTGGCTGAGAGAGATGGAGAGAGGAGTGACTGAGTGTAGTGATAGAGAGAGACACCAGCAGAGAGCGATAGAGAGAGGTGTCACTAAGTGTATTGATAGAGAGAGACACTGACAGAGAGGGATAGAGAGAGGAGTGACTGAGTGTGGTGATAGAGAGAGACACTGAAAGAGAGGAATGGAGGGAGTTGTGACTGAGTGTAGTGATAGAGAGAGACACCAGCAGAGAGCGATAGAGAGAGGTGTCACTAAGTGTATTGATAGAGAGAGACACTGACAGAGAGAGATAGAGAGAGGTGTGACTGAGTGTAGTGATAGAGAGAGACACTGACAGAGAGAGATAGAGAGAGGTGTGACTGAGTGTAGTGATAGAGAGAGACACTGGCAGAGAGAGATAGAGAGAGGAGTGACTGAGTGTAGTGATAGAGAGAGACACTGGCAGAGAGAGATAGAGAGAGGAGTGACTGAGTGTAGTGATAGAGAGAGACACTGGCAGAGAGAGATAGAGAGAGGAGTGACTGAGTGTAGTGATAGAGAGAGACACTGACAGAGAGAGATAGAGAGAGGTGTCACTGAGTGTAGTGATAGAGAGAGACACTGACAGAGAGAGATAGAGAGAGGAGTGACTGAGTGTAGTGACAGAGAGAGACACAAGCAGAGAGCGATAGAGAGAGGAGTGACTGAGTGTAGTGATAGAGAGAGACACTGACAGAGAGAGATAGAGAGAGGAGTGACTGAGTGTAGTGACAGAGAGAGACACCAGCAGAGAGCGATAGAGAGAGGAGTGACTGAGTGTAGTGATAGAGAGAGACACTGGCTGAGAGAGATGGAGAGAGGAGTGACTGAGTGTAGTGATAGAGAGAGACACCAGCAGAGAGCGATAGAGAGAGGTGTCACTACGTGTATTGATAGAGAGAGACACTGACAGAGAGGGATAGAGAGAGGAGTGACTGAGTGTGGTGATAGAGAGAGACACTGAAAGAGAGGAATAGAGGGAGTTGTGACTGAGTGTAGTGATAGAGAGAGACACTGACAGAGAGAGATAGAGAGAGGTGTGACTGAGTGTAGTGATAGAGAGAGACACTGACAGAGAGAGATAGAGAGAGGTGTGACTGAGTGTAGTGATAGAGAGAGACACTGACAGAGAGAGATAGAGAGAGGTGTGACTGAGTGTAGTGATAGAGAGAGACACTGGCAGAGAGAGATAGAGAGAGGAGTGACTGAGTGTAGTGATAGAGAGAGACACTGGCAGAGAGAGATAGAGAGAGGAGTGACTGAGTGTAGTGATAGAGAGAGACACTGGCAGAGAGAGATAGAGAGAGGAGTGACTGAGTGTAGTGATAGAGAGAGACACTGGCAGAGAGAGATAGAGAGAGGAGTGACTTAGTGTAGTGATAGAGAGAGACACTGGCAGAGAGAGATAGAGAGAGGAGTGACTGAGTGTAGTGATAGAGAGAGACAATCGCAGATGGAGATAGAGAGAGGTATGACTGAGTGTAGTGATAGAGAGAGACACTGACAGAGAGAGATAGAGAGAGGTGTGACTGAGTGTAGTGACAGAGAGAGACACTGACAGAGAGAGATAGAGAGACGTGTGACTGAGTGTAGTGATAGAGAGAGACACTGACAGAGAGAGAAAGAGAGTGGTGTGACTGAGTGTAGTGACAGAGAGAGACACTGACAGAGAGAGATAGAGAGAGGTGTGACTGAGTGCAGTGATCGAGAGAGACACTGACAGAGAGAGATAGAGTGAGGAGTGACTGAGTGTAGTGATAGAGAGAGACACCAGCAGCGAGAGATAGAGAGAGGTGTGACTGAGTGTAGTGATGGAGAGACAGTGGCAGAGAGAGAGAGATAGAGGAGTGACTGAGTGTAGTGACAGAGAGAGACACTGGCAGAGAAAGATAGAGGAGTGACTGAGTGTAGTGATAGAGAGAGACACCAGCAGAGAGAGATAGAGAGAGGTGTGACAGAGTGTAGTGATGGAGAGACAGTGGCAGAGAGAGATAGAGAGAGGAGTGACTGAGTGTAGTGATAGAGAGAGACACTGACAGAGAGAGAAAGAGAGTGGTGTGACTGAGTGTAGTGACAGAGAGAGACACTGACAGAGAGAGATAGAGAGAGGTGTGACTGAGTGCAGTGATAGAGAGAGACACTGACAGAGAGAGATAGAGAGAGGAGTGACTGAGTGTAGTGATAGAGAGAGACACTGGCAGAGAGAGATAGAGAGAGGAGTGACTGAGTGTAGTGATAGAGAGAGACAATCGCAGATGGAGATAGAGAGAGGTATGACTGAGTGTAGTGATAGATAGAGACACTGACAGAGAGAGATAGAGAGAGGTGTGACTGAGTGTAGTGACAGAGAGAGACACTGACAGAGAGAGATAGAGAGACGTGTGACTGAGTGTAGTGATAGAGAGAGACACTGACAGAGAGAGAAAGAGAGTGGTGTGACTGAGTGTAGTGACAGAGAGAGACACTGACAGAGAGAGATAGAGAGAGGTGTGACTGAGTGTAGTGATAGAGAGAGACACTGGCTGAGAGAGATAGAGAGAGGTGTGACTGAGTGTAGTGATAGAGAGAGACACTGACACAGAGAGATAGAGAGAGGAGTGACTGAGTGTAGTGATAGAGAGAGACAGTGACAGAGAGAGATAGAGAGAGGTGTGACTGAGTGTCGTGATAGAGAGAGACACTGACAGAGAGAGATGGAGAGAGGAGTGACTGTGTGTAGTGATAGAGAGAGACACTGACACAGAGAGATAGAGAGAGGAGTGACTGAGTGTAGTGATAGAGAGAGACACTGACAGAGAGAGATAGAGAGAGGTGTGACTGAGTGCAGTGATAGAGAGAGACACAGGCAGAGAGAGATAGAGAGAGGTGTGACTGAGTGTAGTGATAGAGAGAGACACTGACAGAGAGAGATAGAGAGAGGTGTGACTGAGTGTAGTGATAGAGAGAGACACTGACAGAGAGAGATAGAGAGAAGAGTGACTGAGTGTAGTGATAGAGAGAGACACTGGCAGAGAGAGATCGTGAGAGGTGTGACTGAGTGTCGTGATAGAGAGAGACACTGGCAGAGAGAGAGAGAGAGGAGAGACTGAGTGTAGTGATGGAGAGAGACACTGGCAGAGAGAGATAGTTAGAGGTGTGACAGAGTGCAGTGATAGAGAGAGACACTGACAGAGAGAGATCGAGAGAGGTCTGACTGAGTGTAGTGATGGGGAGAGACACTGGCAGAGAGAGATCGTGAGTGATGTGACTGAGTCTAGTGAAAGAGAGAGACACTGACAGAGAGAGATAGAGAGAGGTCTGACTGAGTGCAGTGATAGAGAGAGACACTGGCAGAGAGAGATGTTGAGAGGTGTGACTGAGTGTAGTGATAGAGAGAGACACTGACAGAGAGAGATCGAGAGAGGTCTGACTGAGTGTAGTGATGGGGAGAGACACTGGCAGAGAGAGATCGTGAGTGATGTGACTGAGTCTAGTGAAAGAGAGAGACACTGACAGCGAGAGATAGAGAGTGATGTGACTGAGTGTAGTGATAGAGAGACACACCGGCAGAGGGATTTAGAGAGACGTCTAACTGAGTGTAGTGATAGAGAGAGACACTGGCAGAGAGAGATAGAGAGAGGAGTGTCTGAGTGCAGTGATAGAGAGAGACACTGGCAGAGAGAGATAGAGAGAGGAGTGACTGAGTGTAGTGATAGAGAGAGACACTGGCAGAGAGAGATAGAGAGAGGACTGACTGAGTGTAGTGATAGAGAGAGACACTGACAGAGAGAGATAGAGAGAGGAGTGACTGAGTGTAGTGATAGAGAGAGACACTGGCAGAGAGAGATAGAGAGAGGAGTGACTGAGTGTAGTGATAGAGAGAGACACTGACACAGAGAGGGAGAGAGAGAGGTGTGACTGAGTGTAGTGATAGAGAGAGACACTGGCAGAGAGAGATAGAGAGAGGTGTGACTGAGTGTAGTGATAGAGAGACACTGGCAGAGAGAGATAGAGAGAGGAGTGACTGAGTGTAGTGATAGAGAGAGACAGTGACAGAGAGAGATAGAGAGAGGTGTGACTGAGTGCAGTGATAGAGAGAGACACAGGCAGAGAGAGATAGAGAGAGGTGTGACTGAGTGTAGTGATAGAGAGAGACACTGACAGAGAGAGATAGAGAGAGGTGTGACTGAGTGTAGTGATAGAGAGAGACACTGACAGAGAGAGATAGAGAGAAGAGTGACTGAGTGTAGTGATAGAGAGAGACACTGGCAGAGAGAGATCGTGAGAGGTGTGACTGAGTGACATGATAGAGAGAGACACTGGCAGAGAGAGAGAGAGAGGAGAGACTGAGTGTAGTGATGGAGAGAGACACTGGCAGAGAGAGATAGTTAGAGGTGTGACAGAGTGCAGTGATAGAGAGAGACACTGACAGAGAGAGATAGAGAGAGGTCTGACTGAGTGCAGTGATAGAGAGAGACACTGGCAGAGAGAGATGTTGAGAGGTGTGACTGAGTGTAGTGATAGAGAGAGACACTGACAGAGAGAGATCGAGAGAGGTCTGACTGAGTGTAGTGATGGGGAGAGACACTGGCAGAGAGAGATCGTGAGTGATGTGACTGAGTCTAGTGAAAGAGAGAGACACTGACAGAGAGAGATAGAGAGTGATGTGACTGAGTGTAGTGATAGAGAGACACACCGGCAGAGGGATTTAGAGAGACGTCTAACTGAGTGTAGTGATAGAGATAGACACTGGCAGAGAGAGATAGAGAGAGGAGTGTCTGAGTGCAGTGATAGAGAGAGACACTGGCAGAGAGAGATAGAGAGAGGAGTGACTGAGTGTAGTGATAGAGAGAGACACTGGCAGAGAGAGATAGAGAGAGGAGTGTCTGAGTGTAGTGATAGAGAGAGACACTGACAGAGAGAGATAGAGAGAGGAGTGACTGAGTGTAGTGATAGAGAGAGACACTGGCAGAGAGAGATAGAGAGAGGAGTGACTGAGTGTAGTGATAGAGAGAGACACTGACACAGAGAGGGATAGAGAGAGGTGTGACTGAGTGTAGTGATAGAGAGAGACACTGGCAGAGAGAGATAGAGAGAGGTGTGACTGAGTGTAGTGATAGAGAGACACTGGCAGAGAGAGATAGAGAGAGGAGTGACTGAGTGTAGTGATAGAGAGAGACAGTGACAGAGAGAGATAGAGAGAGGAGTGACTGAGTGTAGTGATAGAGAGAGACACTGTCAGAGAGAGATAGAGGGAGGTGTGACTGAGTGTAGTGATAGAGAGAGACACTGACAGAGAGAGATAGAGAGAGGTGTCACTGAGTGTAGTGATAGAGAGAGACACTGACAGAGAGAGATAGAGAGAGGAGTGACTGAGAGTAGTGACAGAGAGAGACACTGACAGAGATAGATAGAGAGAGGAGTGACTGAGTGTAGTGACAGAGAGAGACACCAGCAGAGAGCGATAGAGAGAGGAGTGACTGAGTGTAGTGATAGAGAGAGACACTGACAGAGAGAGATAGAGAGAGGAGTGACTGAGTGTAGTGACAGAGAGAGACACCAGCAGAGAGCGATAGAGAGAGGAGTGACTGATGTAGTGATAGAGAGAGACACTGGCTGAGAGAGATGGAGAGAGGAGTGACTGAGTGTATTGATAGAGAGAGACACTGACAGAGAGGGATAGAGAGAGGAGTGACTGAGTGTGGTGATAGAGAGAGACACTGAAAGAGAGGAATAGAGGGAGTTGTGACTGAGTGTAGTGATAGAGAGAGACACTGACAGAGAGAGATAGAGAGAGGTGTGACTGAGTGTAGTGATAGAGAGAGACACTGACAGAGAGAGATAGAGAGAGGTGTGACTGAGTGTAGTGATAGAGAGAGACACTGACAGAGAGAGATAGAGAGAGGTGTGACTGAGTGTAGTGATAGAGAGAGACACTGGCAGAGAGAGATAGAGAGAGGAGTGACTGAGTGTAGTGATAGAGAGAGACACTGGCAGAGAGAGATAGAGAGAGGAGTGACTGAGTGTAGTGATAGAGAGAGACACTGGCAGAGAGAGATAGAGAGAGGAGTGACTGAGTGTAGTGATAGAGAGAGACACTGTCAGAGAGAGATAGAGGGAGGTGTGACTGAGTGTAGTGATAGAGAGAGACACTGACAGAGAGAGATAGAGAGAGGTGTCACTGAGTGTAGTGATAGAGAGAGACACTGACAGAGAGAGATAGAGAGAGGAGTGACTGAGTGTAGTGACAGAGAGAGACACAAGCAGAGAGCGATAGAGAGAGGAGTGACTGAGTGTAGTGATAGAGAGAGACACTGACAGAGAGAGATAGAGAGAGGAGTGACTGAGTGTAGTGACAGAGAGAGACACCAGCAGAGAGCGATAGAGAGAGGAGTGACTGAGTGCAGTGATAGAGAGAGACACCAGCAGAGAGCGATAGAGAGAGGTGTCACTAAGTGTATTGATAGAGAGAGTCACTGACAGAGAGGGATAGAGAGAGGAGTGACTGAGTGTGGTGATAGAGAGAGACACTGAAAGAGAGGAATAGAGGGAGTTGTGACTGAGTGTAGTGATAGAGAGAGACACTGACAGAGAGAGATAGAGAGAGGTGTGACTGAGTGTAGTGATAGAGAGAGACACTGACAGAGAGAGATAGAGAGAGGTGTGACTGAGTGTAGTGATAGAGAGAGACACTGACAGAGAGAGATAGAGAGAGGTGTGACTGAGTGTAGTGATAGAGAGAGACACTGGCAGAGAGAGATAGAGAGAGGAGTGACTGAGTGTAGTGATAGAGAGAGACACTGGCAGAGAGAGATAGAGAGAGGAGTGACTGAGTGTAGTGATAGAGAGAGACACTGGCAGAGAGAGATAGAGAGAGGAGTGACTGAGTGTAGTGATAGAGAGAGACACTGGCAGAGAGAGATAGAGAGAGGAGTGACTGAGTGTAGTGATAGAGAGAGACACTGGCAGAGAGAGATAGAGAGAGGAGTGACTGAGTGTAGTGATAGAGAGAGACAATCGCAGATGGAGATAGAGAGAGGTATGACTGAGTGTAGTGATAGAGAGAGACACTGACAGAGAGAGATAGAGAGAGGTGTGACTGAGTGTAGTGACAGAGAGAGACACTGACAGAGAGAGATAGAGAGACGTGTGACTGAGTGTAGTGATAGAGAGAGACACTGACAGAGAGAGAAAGAGAGAGGTGTGACTGAGTGTAGTGACAGAGAGAGACACTGACAGAGAGAGATAGAGAGAGGTGTGACTGAGTGCAGTGATAGAGAGAGACACTGACAGAGAGAGATAGAGAGAGGAGTGACTGAGTGTAGTGATAGAGAGAGACACCAGCAGCGAGAGATAGAGAGAGGTGTGACTGAGTGTAGTGATGGAGAGACAGTGGCAGAGAGAGAGAGATAGAGGAGTGACTGAGTGTAGTGATAGAGAGAGACACCAGCAGAGAGAGATAGAGAGAGGTGTGACTGAGTGTAGTGATGGAGAGACAGTGGCAGAGAGAGATAGAGAGAGGAGTGACTGAGTGTAGTGATAGAGAGAGACACTGACAGAGAGAGAAAGAGAGTGGTGTGACTGGGTGTAGTGACAGAGAGAGACACTGACAGAGAGAGATAGAGAGAGGTGTGACTGAGTGCAGTGATAGAGAGAGACACTGACAGAGAGAGATAGAGAGAGGAGTGACTGAGTGTAGTGATAGAGAGAGACACTGGCAGAGAGAGATAGAGAGAGGAGTGACTGAGTGTAGTGATAGAGAGAGACAATCGCAGATGGAGATAGAGAGAGGTATGACTGAGTGTAGTGATAGAGAGAGACACTGACAGAGAGAGATAGAGAGAGGTGTGAATGAGTGTAGTGACAGAGAGAGACACTGACAGAGAGAGATAGAGAGACGTGTGACTGAGTGTAGTGATAGAGAGAGACACTGACAGAGAGAGAAAGAGAGTGGTGTGACTGAGTGTAGTGACAGAGAGAGACACTGACAGAGAGAGATAGAGAGAGGTGTGACTGAGTGTAGTGATAGAGAGAGACACTGGCTGAGAGAGATAGAGAGAGGTGTGACTGAGTGTAGTGATAGAGAGAGACACTGACACAGAGAGATAGAGAGAGGTGTGACTGAGTGTAGTGATAGAGAGAGACACTGGCTGAGAGAGATAGAGAGAGGAGTGACTGAGTGTAGTGATAGAGAGAGACACTGACACAGAGAGATAGAGAGAGGAGTGACTGAGTGTAGTGATAGAGAGAGACAGTGACAGAGAGAGATAGAGAGAGGTGTGACTGAGTGTCGTGATAGAGAGAGACACTGACAGAGAGAGATGGAGAGAGGAGTGACTGTGTGTAGTGATTGAGAGAGACACTGACACAGAGAGATAGAGAGAGGAGTGACTGAGTGTAGTGATAGAGAGAGACACTGACAGAGAGAGATAGAGAGAGGTGTGACTGAGTGCAGTGATAGAGAGAGACACAGGCAGAGAGACATAGAGAGAGGTGTGACTGAGTGTAGTGATAGAGAGAGACACTGACAGAGAGAGATAGAGAGAGGTGTGACTGAGTGTAGTGATAGAGAGAGACACTGACAGAGAGAGATAGAGAGAAGAGTGACAGAGTGTAGTGATAGAGAGAGACACTGGCAGAGAGAGATCGTGAGAGGTGTGACTGAGTGTCGTGATAGAGAGAGACACTGGCAGAGAGAGAGAGAGAGGAGAGACTGAGTGTAGTGATGGAGAGAGACACTGGCAGAGAGAGATAGTTAGAGGTGTGACAGAGTGCAGTGATAGAGAGAGACACTGACAGAGAGAGATCGAGAGAGGTCTGACTGAGTGTAGTGATGGGGAGAGACACTGGCAGAGAGAGATCGTGGGTGATGTGACTGAGTCTAGTGAAAGAGAGAGACACTGACAGAGAGAGATAGAGAGAGGTCTGACTGAGTGCAGTGATAGAGAGAGACACTGGCAGAGAGAGATGTTGAGAGGTGTGACTGAGTGTAGTGATAGAGAGAGACACTGACAGAGAGAGATCGAGAGAGGTCTGACTGAGTGTAGTGATGGGGAGAGACACTGGCAGAGAGAGATCGTGAGTGATGTGACTAAGTCTAGTGAAAGAGAGAGACACTGACAGAGAGAGATAGAGAGTGATGTGACTGAGTGTAGTGATAGAGAGACACACCGGCAGAGGGATGTAGAGAGACGTCTAACTGAGTGTAGTGATAGAGATAGACACTGGCAGAGAGAGATAGAGAGAGGAGTGTCTGAGTGCAGTGATAGAGAGAGACACTGGCAGAGAGAGATAGAGAGAGGAGTGACTGAGTGTAGTGATAGAGAGAGACACTGGCAGAGAGAGATAGAGAGAGGAGTGACTGAGTGTAGTGATAGAGAGAGACACTGACAGAGAGAGATAGAGAGAGGAGTGACTGAGTGTAGTGATAGAGAGAGACACTGGCAGAGAGAGATAGAGAGAGGAGTGTCTGAGTGCAGTGATAGAGAGAGACACTGGCAGAGAGAGATAGAGAGAGGAGTGACTGAGTGTAGTGATAGAGAGAGACACTGGCAGAGAGAGATAGAGAGAGGAGTGACTGAGTGTAGTGATAGAGAGAGACACTGACAGAGAGAGATAGAGAGAGGAGTGACTGAGTGTAGTGACAGAGAGAGACACTGGCAGAGAGAGATAGAGAGAGGAGTGACTGAGTGTAGTGATAGAGAGAGACACTGACACAGAGAGGGAGAGAGAGAGGTGTGACTGAGTGTAGTGATAGAGAGAGACACTGGCAGAGAGAGATAGAGAGAGGTGTGACTGAGTGTAGTGATAGAGAGACACTGGCAGTGAGAGATAGAGAGAGGAGTGACTGAGTGTAGTGATAGAGAGAGACAGTGACAGAGAGAGATAGAGAGAGGAGTGACTGAGTGTAGTGATAGAGAGAGACACTGTCAGAGAGAGATAGAGGGAGGTGTGACTGAGTGTAGTGATAGAGAGAGACACTGACAGAGAGAGATAGAGAGAGGTGTCACTGAGTGTAGTGATAGAGAGAGACACTGACAGAGAGAGATAGAGAGAGGAGTGACTGAGTGCAGTGACAGAGAGAGACACTGACAGAGATAGATAGAGAGAGGAGTGACTGAGTGTAGTGACAGAGAGAGACACCAGCAGAGAGCGATAGAGAGAGGAGTGACTGAGTGTAGTGATAGAGAGAGACACTGACAGAGAGAGATAGAGAGAGGAGTGACTGAGTGTAGTGACAGAGAGAGACACCAGCAGAGAGCGATAGAGAGAGGAGTGACTGATGTAGTGATAGAGAGAGACACTGGCTGAGAGAGATGGAGAGAGGAGTGACTGAGTGTAGTGATAGAGAGAGACACCAGCAGAGAGCGATAGAGAGAGGTGTCACTAAGTGTATTGATAGAGAGAGACACTGACAGAGAGGGATAGAGAGAGGAGTGACTGAGTGTGGTGATAGAGAGAGACACTGAAAGAGAGGAATAGAGGGAGTTGTGACTGAGTGTAGTGATAGAGAGAGACACTGACAGAGAGAGATAGAGAGAGGTGTGACTGAGTGTAGTGATAGAGAGAGACACTGACAGAGAGAGATAGAGAGAGGTGTGACTGAGTGTAGTGATAGAGAGAGACACTGACAGAGAGAGATAGAGAGAGGTGTGACTGAGTGTAGTGATAGAGAGAGACACTGGCAGAGAGAGATAGAGAGAGGAGTGACTGAGTGTAGTGATAGAGAGAGACACTGGCAGAGAGAGATAGAGAGAGGAGTGACTGAGTGTAGTGATAGAGAGAGACACTGGCAGAGAGAGATAGAGAGAGGAGTGACTGAGTGTAGTGATAGAGAGAGACACTGTCAGAGAGAGATAGAGCGAGGTGTGACTGAGTGTAGTGATAGAGAGAGACACTGACAGAGAGAGATAGAGAGAGGTGTCACTGAGTGTAGTGATAGAGAGAGACACTGACAGAGAGAGATAGAGAGAGGAGTGACTGAGTGTAGTGACAGAGAGAGACACCAGCAGAGAGCGATAGAGAGAGGAGTGACTGAGTGTAGTGATAGAGAGAGACACTGACAGAGAGAGATAGAGAGAGGAGTGACTGAGTGTAGTGACAGAGAGAGACACCAGCAGAGAGCGATAGAGAGAGGAGTGACTGAGTGTAGTGATAGAGAGAGACACTGGCTGAGAGAGATGGAGAGAGGAGTGACTGAGTGTAGTGACAGAGAGAGACACCAGCAGAGAGCGATAGAGAGAGGTGTCACTAAGTGTATTGATAGAGAGAGACACTGACAGAGAGGGATAGAGAGAGGAGTGACTGAGTGTGGTGATAGAGAGAGACACTGAAAGAGAGGAATAGAGGGAGTTGTGACTGAGTGTAGTGAAAGAGAGAGACACTGACAGAGAGAGATAGAGAGAGGTGTGACTGAGTGTAGTGATAGAGAGAGACACTGACAGAGAGAGATAGAGAGAGGTGTGACTGAGTGTAGTGATAGAGAGAGACACTGACAGAGAGAGATAGAGAGAGGTGTGACTGAGTGTAGTGATAGAGAGAGACACTGGCAGAGAGAGATAGAGAGAGGAGTGACTGAGTGTAGTGATAGAGAGAGACACTGGCAGAGAGAGATAGAGAGAGGAGTGACTGAGTGTAGTGATAGAGAGAGACACTGGCAGAGAGAGATAGAGAGAGGAGTGACTGAGTGTAGTGATAGAGAGAGACACTGGCAGAGAGAGATAGAGAGAGGAGTGACTGAGTGTAGTGATAGAGAGAGACACTGACAGAGAGAGATAGAGAGAGGAGTGACTGAGTGTAGTGATAGAGAGAGACAATCGCAGATGGAGATAGAGAGAGGTATGACTGAGTGTAGTAATAGAGAGAGACACTGACAGAGAGAGATAGAGAGAGGTGTGACTGAGTGTAGTGACAGAGAGAGACACTGACAGAGAGAGATAGAGAGACGTGTGACTGAGTGTAGTGACAGAGAGAGACACTGACAGAGAGAGATAGAGAGAGGTGTGACTGAGTGCAGTGATAGAGAGAGACACTGACAGAGAGGGATAGAGAGAGGAGTGACTGAGTGTGGTGATAGAGAGAGACACTGAAAGAGAGGAATAGAGGGAGTTGTGACTGAGTGTAGTGATAGAGAGAGACACTGACAGAGAGAGATAGAGAGAGGTGTGACTGAGTGTAGTGATAGAGAGAGACACTGACAGAGAGAGATAGAGAGAGGTGTGACTGAGTGTAGTGATAGAGAGAGACACTGACAGAGAGAGATAGAGAGAGGTGTGACTGAGTGTAGTGATAGAGAGAGACACTGGCAGAGAGAGATAGAGAGAGGAGTGACTGAGTGTAGTGATAGAGAGAGACACTGGCAGAGAGAGATAGAGAGAGGAGTGACTGAGTGTAGTGATAGAGAGAGACACTGGCAGAGAGAGATAGAGAGAGGAGTGACTGAGTGTAGTGATAGAGAGAGACACTGTCAGAGAGAGATAGAGCGAGGTGTGACTGAGTGTAGTGATAGAGAGAGACACTGACAGAGAGAGATAGAGAGAGGTGTCACTGAGTGTAGTGATAGAGAGAGACACTGACAGAGAGAGATAGAGAGAGGAGTGACTGAGTGTAGTGACAGAGAGAGACACCAGCAGAGAGCGATAGAGAGAGGAGTGACTGAGTGTAGTGATAGAGAGAGACACTGACAGAGAGAGATAGAGAGAGGAGTGACTGAGTGTAGTGACAGAGAGAGACACTGACACAGAGAGATAGAGAGAGGAGTGACTGAGTGTAGT
Organism: Heterodontus francisci; assembly: GCF_036365525.1. Lineage (NCBI taxonomy): Eukaryota > Metazoa > Chordata > Chondrichthyes > Heterodontiformes > Heterodontidae > Heterodontus > Heterodontus francisci. The sequence continues at coordinate 128,110 of NW_027142224.1, read as the reverse complement.
GATAGAGAGAGACACTGGCAGAGAGAGATAGAGAGAGGTGTGACTGAGTGTAGTGACAGAGAGAGACACTGACAGAGAGAGATAGAGAGAGGTGTGACTGAGTGTAGTGATAGAGAGAGACACTGGCTGAGAGAGATAGAGAGAGGTGTGACTGAGTGTAGTGATAGAGAGAGACACTGACACAGAGAGATAGAGAGAGGTGTGACTGAGTGTAGTGATAGAGAGAGACACTGGCTGAGAGAGATAGAGAGAGGAGTGACTGAGTGTAGTGATAGAGAGAGACACTGACACAGAGAGATAGAGAGAGGAGTGACTGAGTGTAGTGATAGAGAGAGACAGTGACAGAGAGAGATAGAGAGAGGTGTGACTGAGTGTCGTGATAGAGAGAGACACTGACAGAGAGAGATGGAGAGAGGAGTGACTGTGTGTAGTGATTGAGAGAGACACTGACACAGAGAGATAGAGAGAGGAGTGACTGAGTGTAGTGATAGAGAGAGACACTGACAGAGAGAGATAGAGAGAGGTGTGACTGAGTGCAGTGATAGAGAGAGACACAGGCAGAGAGACATAGAGAGAGGTGTGACTGAGTGTAGTGATAGAGAGAGACACTGACAGAGAGAGATAGAGAGAGGTGTGACTGAGTGTAGTGATAGAGAGAGACACTGACAGAGAGAGATAGAGAGAAGAGTGACTGAGTGTAGTGACAGAGAGAGACACCAGCAGAGAGCGATAGAGAGAGGAGTGACTGAGTGTAGTGATAGAGAGAGACACTGACAGAGAGAGATAGAGAGAGGAGTGACTGAGTGTAGTGACAGAGAGAGACACTGGCAGAGAGAGATAGAGAGAGGAGTGACTGAGTGTAGTGATAGAGAGAGACACTGGCAGAGAGAGATAGAGAGAGGTGTGACTGAGTGTAGTGACAGAGAGAGACACTGACAGAGAGAGATAGAGAGAGGTGTGACTGAGTGTAGTGATAGAGAGAGACACTGGCTGAGAGAGATAGAGAGAGGTGTGACTGAGTGTAGTGATAGAGAGAGACACTGACACAGAGAGATAGAGAGAGGTGTGACTGAGTGTAGTGATAGAGAGAGACACTGGCTGAGAGAGATAGAGAGAGGAGTGACTGAGTGTAGTGATAGAGAGAGACACTGACACAGAGAGATAGAGAGAGGAGTGACTGAGTGTAGTGATAGAGAGAGACAGTGACAGAGAGAGATAGAGAGAGGTGTGACTGAGTGTCGTGATAGAGAGAGACACTGACAGAGAGAGATGGAGAGAGGAGTGACTGTGTGTAGTGATTGAGAGAGACACTGACACAGAGAGATAGAGAGAGGAGTGACTGAGTGTAGTGATAGAGAGAGACACTGACAGAGAGAGATAGAGAGAGGTGTGACTGAGTGCAGTGATAGAGAGAGACACAGGCAGAGAGACATAGAGAGAGGTGTGACTGAGTGTAGTGATAGAGAGAGACACTGACAGAGAGAGATAGAGAGAGGTGTGACTGAGTGTAGTGATAGAGAGAGACACTGACAGAGAGAGATAGAGAGAAGAGTGACAGAGTGTAGTGATAGAGAGAGACACTGGCAGAGAGAGATCGTGAGAGGTGTGACTGAGTGTCGTGATAGAGAGAGACACTGGCAGAGAGAGAGAGAGAGGAGAGACTGAGTGTAGTGATGGAGAGAGACACTGGCAGAGAGAGATAGTTAGAGGTGTGACAGAGTGCAGTGATAGAGAGAGACACTGACAGAGAGAGATCGAGAGAGGTCTGACTGAGTGTAGTGATGGGGAGAGACACTGGCAGAGAGAGATCGTGGGTGATGTGACTGAGTCTAGTGAAAGAGAGAGACACTGACAGAGAGAGATAGAGAGAGGTCTGACTGAGTGCAGTGATAGAGAGAGACACTGGCAGAGAGAGATGTTGAGAGGTGTGACTGAGTGTAGTGATAGAGAGAGACACTGACAGAGAGAGATCGAGAGAGGTCTGACTGAGTGTAGTGATGGGGAGAGACACTGGCAGAGAGAGATCGTGAGTGATGTGACTAAGTCTAGTGAAAGAGAGAGACACTGACAGAGAGAGATAGAGAGTGATGTGACTGAGTGTAGTGATAGAGAGACACACCGGCAGAGGGATGTAGAGAGACGTCTAACTGAGTGTAGTGATAGAGATAGACACTGGCAGAGAGAGATAGAGAGAGGAGTGTCTGAGTGCAGTGATAGAGAGAGACACTGGCAGAGAGAGATAGAGAGAGGAGTGACTGAGTGTAGTGATAGAGAGAGACACTGGCAGAGAGAGATAGAGAGAGGAGTGACTGAGTGTAGTGATAGAGAGAGACACTGACAGAGAGAGATAGAGAGAGGAGTGACTGAGTGTAGTGATAGAGAGAGACACTGGCAGAGAGAGATAGAGAGAGGAGTGTCTGAGTGCAGTGATAGAGAGAGACACTGGCAGAGAGAGATAGAGAGAGGAGTGACTGAGTGTAGTGATAGAGAGAGACACTGGCAGAGAGAGATAGAGAGAGGAGTGACTGAGTGTAGTGATAGAGAGAGACACTGACAGAGAGAGATAGAGAGAGGAGTGACTGAGTGTAGTGACAGAGAGAGACACTGGCAGAGAGAGATAGAGAGAGGAGTGACTGAGTGTAGTGATAGAGAGAGACACTGACACAGAGAGGGAGAGAGAGAGGTGTGACTGAGTGTAGTGATAGAGAGAGACACTGGCAGAGAGAGATAGAGAGAGGTGTGACTGAGTGTAGTGATAGAGAGACACTGGCAGTGAGAGATAGAGAGAGGAGTGACTGAGTGTAGTGATAGAGAGAGACAGTGACAGAGAGAGATAGAGAGAGGAGTGACTGAGTGTAGTGATAGAGAGAGACACTGTCAGAGAGAGATAGAGGGAGGTGTGACTGAGTGTAGTGATAGAGAGAGACACTGACAGAGAGAGATAGAGAGAGGTGTCACTGAGTGTAGTGATAGAGAGAGACACTGACAGAGAGAGATAGAGAGAGGAGTGACTGAGTGCAGTGACAGAGAGAGACACTGACAGAGATAGATAGAGAGAGGAGTGACTGAGTGTAGTGACAGAGAGAGACACCAGCAGAGAGCGATAGAGAGAGGAGTGACTGAGTGTAGTGATAGAGAGAGACACTGACAGAGAGAGATAGAGAGAGGAGTGACTGAGTGTAGTGACAGAGAGAGACACCAGCAGAGAGCGATAGAGAGAGGAGTGACTGATGTAGTGATAGAGAGAGACACTGGCTGAGAGAGATGGAGAGAGGAGTGACTGAGTGTAGTGATAGAGAGAGACACCAGCAGAGAGCGATAGAGAGAGGTGTCACTAAGTGTATTGATAGAGAGAGACACTGACAGAGAGGGATAGAGAGAGGAGTGACTGAGTGTGGTGATAGAGAGAGACACTGAAAGAGAGGAATAGAGGGAGTTGTGACTGAGTGTAGTGATAGAGAGAGACACTGACAGAGAGAGATAGAGAGAGGTGTGACTGAGTGTAGTGATAGAGAGAGACACTGACAGAGAGAGATAGAGAGAGGTGTGACTGAGTGTAGTGATAGAGAGAGACACTGACAGAGAGAGATAGAGAGAGGTGTGACTGAGTGTAGTGATAGAGAGAGACACTGGCAGAGAGAGATAGAGAGAGGAGTGACTGAGTGTAGTGATAGAGAGAGACACTGGCAGAGAGAGATAGAGAGAGGAGTGACTGAGTGTAGTGATAGAGAGAGACACTGGCAGAGAGAGATAGAGAGAGGAGTGACTGAGTGTAGTGATAGAGAGAGACACTGTCAGAGAGAGATAGAGCGAGGTGTGACTGAGTGTAGTGATAGAGAGAGACACTGACAGAGAGAGATAGAGAGAGGTGTCACTGAGTGTAGTGATAGAGAGAGACACTGACAGAGAGAGATAGAGAGAGGAGTGACTGAGTGTAGTGACAGAGAGAGACACCAGCAGAGAGCGATAGAGAGAGGAGTGACTGAGTGTAGTGATAGAGAGAGACACTGACAGAGAGAGATAGAGAGAGGAGTGACTGAGTGTAGTGACAGAGAGAGACACCAGCAGAGAGCGATAGAGAGAGGAGTGACTGAGTGTAGTGATAGAGAGAGACACTGGCTGAGAGAGATGGAGAGAGGAGTGACTGAGTGTAGTGACAGAGAGAGACACCAGCAGAGAGCGATAGAGAGAGGTGTCACTAAGTGTATTGATAGAGAGAGACACTGACAGAGAGGGATAGAGAGAGGAGTGACTGAGTGTGGTGATAGAGAGAGACACTGAAAGAGAGGAATAGAGGGAGTTGTGACTGAGTGTAGTGAAAGAGAGAGACACTGACAGAGAGAGATAGAGAGAGGTGTGACTGAGTGTAGTGATAGAGAGAGACACTGACAGAGAGAGATAGAGAGAGGTGTGACTGAGTGTAGTGATAGAGAGAGACACTGACAGAGAGAGATAGAGAGAGGTGTGACTGAGTGTAGTGATAGAGAGAGACACTGGCAGAGAGAGATAGAGAGAGGAGTGACTGAGTGTAGTGATAGAGAGAGACACTGGCAGAGAGAGATAGAGAGAGGAGTGACTGAGTGTAGTGATAGAGAGAGACACTGGCAGAGAGAGATAGAGAGAGGAGTGACTGAGTGTAGTGATAGAGAGAGACACTGGCAGAGAGAGATAGAGAGAGGAGTGACTGAGTGTAGTGATAGAGAGAGACACTGACAGAGAGAGATAGAGAGAGGAGTGACTGAGTGTAGTGATAGAGAGAGACAATCGCAGATGGAGATAGAGAGAGGTATGACTGAGTGTAGTAATAGAGAGAGACACTGACAGAGAGAGATAGAGAGAGGTGTGACTGAGTGTAGTGACAGAGAGAGACACTGACAGAGAGAGATAGAGAGACGTGTGACTGAGTGTAGTGACAGAGAGAGACACTGACAGAGAGAGATAGAGAGAGGTGTGACTGAGTGCAGTGATAGAGAGAGACACTGACAGAGAGGGATAGAGAGAGGAGTGACTGAGTGTGGTGATAGAGAGAGACACTGAAAGAGAGGAATAGAGGGAGTTGTGACTGAGTGTAGTGATAGAGAGAGACACTGACAGAGAGAGATAGAGAGAGGTGTGACTGAGTGTAGTGATAGAGAGAGACACTGACAGAGAGAGATAGAGAGAGGTGTGACTGAGTGTAGTGATAGAGAGAGACACTGACAGAGAGAGATAGAGAGAGGTGTGACTGAGTGTAGTGATAGAGAGAGACACTGGCAGAGAGAGATAGAGAGAGGAGTGACTGAGTGTAGTGATAGAGAGAGACACTGGCAGAGAGAGATAGAGAGAGGAGTGACTGAGTGTAGTGATAGAGAGAGACACTGGCAGAGAGAGATAGAGAGAGGAGTGACTGAGTGTAGTGATAGAGAGAGACACTGTCAGAGAGAGATAGAGCGAGGTGTGACTGAGTGTAGTGATAGAGAGAGACACTGACAGAGAGAGATAGAGAGAGGTGTCACTGAGTGTAGTGATAGAGAGAGACACTGACAGAGAGAGATAGAGAGAGGAGTGACTGAGTGTAGTGACAGAGAGAGACACCAGCAGAGAGCGATAGAGAGAGGAGTGACTGAGTGTAGTGATAGAGAGAGACACTGACAGAGAGAGATAGAGAGAGGAGTGACTGAGTGTAGTGACAGAGAGAGACACCAGCAGAGAGCGATAGAGAGAGGAGTGACTGAGTGTAGTGATAGAGAGAGACACTGACTGAGAGAGATGGAGAGAGGAGTGACTGAGTGTAGTGACAGAGAGAGACACCAGCAGAGAGCGATAGAGAGAGGTGTCACTAAGTGTATTGATAGAGAGAGACACTGACAGAGAGGGATAGAGAGAGGAGTGACTGAGTGTGGTGATAGAGAGAGACACTGAAAGAGAGGAATAGAGGGAGTTGTGACTGAGTGTAGTGAAAGAGAGAGACACTGACAGAGAGAGATAGAGAGAGGTGTGACTGAGTGTAGTGATAGAGAGAGACACTGACAGAGAGAGATAGAGAGAGGTGTGACTGAGTGTAGTGATAGAGAGAGACACTGACAGAGAGAGATAGAGAGAGGTGTGACTGAGTGTAGTGATAGAGAGAGACACTGGCAGAGAGAGATAGAGAGAGGAGTGACTGAGTGTAGTGATAGAGAGAGACACTGGCAGAGAGAGATAGAGAGAGGAGTGACTGAGTGTAGTGATAGAGAGAGACACTGGCAGAGAGAGATAGAGAGAGGAGTGACTGAGTGTAGTGATAGAGAGAGACACTGGCAGAGAGAGATAGAGAGAGGAGTGACTGAGTGTAGTGATAGAGAGAGACACTGGCAGAGAGAGATAGAGAGAGGAGTGACTGAGTGTAGTGATAGAGAGAGACAATCGCAGATGGAGATAGAGAGAGGTATGACTGAGTGTAGTAATAGAGAGAGACACTGACAGAGAGAGATAGAGAGAGGTGTGACTGAGTGTAGTGACAGAGAGAGACACTGACAGAGAGAGATAGAGAGACGTGTGACTGAGTGTAGTGACAGAGAGAGACACTGACAGAGAGAGATAGAGAGAGGTGTGACTGAGTGCAGTGATAGAGAGAGACACTGACAGAGAGAGATAGAGAGAGGAGTGACTGAGTGTAGTGATAGAGAGAGACACCAGCAGAGAGAGATAGAGAGAGGTGTGACTGAGTGTAGTGATAGAGAGAGACACTGACAGAGAGAGAAAGAGAGTGGTGTGACTGAGTGTAGTGACAGAGAGAGACACTGACAGAGAGAGATAGAGAGAGGTGTGACTGAGTGCAGTGATAGAGAGAGACACTGACAGAGAGATAGAGAGAGGAGTGACTGAGTGTAGTGATAGAGAGAGACACCAGCAGAGAGAGATAGAGAGAGGTGTGACTGAGTGTAGTAATGGAGAGACAGTGGCAGAGAGAGAGAGATAGAGGAGTGACTGAGTGTAGTGACAGAGAGAGACACTGGCAGAGAAAGATAGAGGAGTGACTGAGTGTAGTGATAGAGAGAGACACCAGCAGAGAGAGATAGAGAGAGGTGTGACTGAGTGTAGTGATGGAGAGACAGTGGCAGAGAGAGATAGAGAGAGGAGTGACTGAGTGTAGTGATAGAGAGAGACACTGACAGAGAGAGAAAGAGAGTGGTGTGACTGAGTGTAGTGACAGAGAGAGACACTGACAGAGAGAGATAGAGAGAGGTGTGACTGAGTGCAGTGATAGAGAGAGACACTGACAGAGAGAGATAGAGAGAGGAGTGACTGAGTGTAGTGATAGAGAGAGACACTGGCAGAGAGAGATAGAGAGAGGAGTGACTGAGTGTAGTGATAGAGAGAGACAATCGCAGATGGAGATAGAGAGAGGAGTGACTGAGTGTAGTGATAGAGAGAGTTACTGGCAGAGAGAGAGAGATAGAGGAGTGACTGAGTGTAGTGATAGAGAGAGACACTGGCAGAGAGAGATAGAGAGAGGAGTGACTGAGTGTAGTGATAGAGAGAGACACTGGCAGAGAGAGATAGAGAGAGGAGTGACTGAGTGTAGTGATAGAGAGAGACAATCGCAGATGGAGATAGAGAGAGGTATGACTGAGTGTAGTGATAGAGAGAGACACTGACAGAGAGAGATAGAGAGAGGTGTGACTGAGTGTAGTGACAGAGAGAGACACTGACAGAGAGAGATAGAGAGACGTGTGACTGAGTGAAGTGATAGAGAGAGACACTGACAGAGAGAGAAAGAGAGTGGTGTGACTGAGTGTAGTGACAGAGAGAGACACTGACAGAGAGAGATAGAGAGAGGTGTGACTGAGTGCAGTGATAGAGAGAGACACTGACAGAGAGAGATAGAGAGAGGAGTGACTGAGTGTAGTGATAGAGAGAGACACCAGCAGAGAGAGATAGAGAGAGGAGTGACTGAGTGTAGTGATGGAGAGACAGTGGCAGAGAGAGAGAGATAGAGGAGTGACTGAGTCTAGTGATAGAGAGAGACAATCGCAGATGGAGATAGAGAGAGGTATGACTGAGTGTAGTGATAGAGAGAGACAATCGCAGATGGAGATAGAGAGAGGTATGACTGAGTGTAGTGATAGAGAGAGACACTGACAGAGAGAGATGGAGAGACGTGTGACTGAGTGTAGTGATAGAGAGAGACACTGACAGAGAGAGAAAGAGAGTGGTGTGACTGAGTGTAGTGACAGAGAGAGACACTGACAGAGAGAGATAGAGAGAGGTGTGACTGAGTGCAGTGATAGAGAGAGACACTGACAGAGAGAGATAGAGAGAGGAGTGACTGAGTGTAGTGATAGAGAGAGACACCAGCAGAGAGAGATATAGAGAGGTGTGACTGAGTGTAGTGATGGAGAGACAGTGGCAGAGAGAGAGAGATAGAGGTGTGACTGAGTGTAGTGACAGAGAGAGACACTGGCAGAGAAAGATAGAGAGAGGAGTGACAGAGTGTAGTGATAGAGAGAGACACTGGCAGAGTGAGATAGAGAGAGGTGTGACTGAGTGCAGTGATAGAGAACGCACTGGCAGAGAGAGATAGAGAGAGGAGTGACTGAGTGTAGTCATAGAGAGAGACACTGGCAGAGAGAGATAGAGAGAGGAGTGACTGAGTGTAGTGATAGAGAGAGACACTGGCAGAGAGAGATAGAGAGAGGAGTGACTGAGTGTAGTGATAGAGAGAGACACTGTCAGAGAGAGATAGAGCGAGGTGTGACTGAGTGTAGTGATAGAGAGAGACACTGACAGAGAGAGATAGAGAGAGGTGTCACTGAGTGTAGTGATAGAGAGAGACACTGACAGAGAGAGATAGAGAGAGGAGTGACTGAGTGTAGTGACAGAGAGAGACACCAGCAGAGAGCGATAGAGAGAGGAGTGACTGAGTGTAGTGATAGAGAGAGACACTGACAGAGAGAGATAGAGAGAGGAGTGACTGAGTGTAGTGACAGAGAGAGACACCAGCAGAGAGCGATAGAGAGAGGAGTGACTGAGTGTAGTGATAGAGAGAGACACTGACTGAGAGAGATGGAGAGAGGAGTGACTGAGTGTAGTGACAGAGAGAGACACCAGCAGAGAGCGATAGAGAGAGGTGTCACTAAGTGTATTGATAGAGAGAGACACTGACAGAGAGGGATAGAGAGAGGAGTGACTGAGTGCAGTGATAGAGAGAGACACTGGCAGAGAGAGATAGAGAGAGGAGTGACTGAGTGTAGTGATAGAGAGAGACACTGGCAGAGAGAGATAGAGAGAGGAGTGACTGAGTGTAGTGATAGAGAGAGACACTGACAGAGAGAGATAGAGAGAGGAGTGACTGAGTGTAGTGACAGAGAGAGACACTGGCAGAGAGAGATAGAGAGAGGAGTGACTGAGTGTAGTGATAGAGAGAGACACTGACACAGAGAGGGAGAGAGAGAGGTGTGACTGAGTGTAGTGATAGAGAGAGACACTGGCAGAGAGAGATAGAGAGAGGTGTGACTGAGTGTAGTGATAGAGAGACACTGGCAGTGAGAGATAGAGAGAGGAGTGACTGAGTGTAGTGATAGAGAGAGACAGTGACAGAGAGAGATAGAGAGAGGAGTGACTGAGTGTAGTGATAGAGAGAGACACTGTCAGAGAGAGATAGAGGGAGGTGTGACTGAGTGTAGTGATAGAGAGAGACACTGACAGAGAGAGATAGAGAGAGGTGTCACTGAGTGTAGTGATAGAGAGAGACACTGACAGAGAGAGATAGAGAGAGGAGTGACTGAGTGCAGTGACAGAGAGAGACACTGACAGAGATAGATAGAGAGAGGAGTGACTGAGTGTAGTGACAGAGAGAGACACCAGCAGAGAGCGATAGAGAGAGGAGTGACTGAGTGTAGTGATAGAGAGAGACACTGACAGAGAGAGATAGAGAGAGGAGTGACTGAGTGTAGTGACAGAGAGAGACACCAGCAGAGAGCGATAGAGAGAGGAGTGACTGATGTAGTGATAGAGAGAGACACTGGCTGAGAGAGATGGAGAGAGGAGTGACTGAGTGTAGTGATAGAGAGAGACACCAGCAGAGAGCGATAGAGAGAGGTGTCACTAAGTGTATTGATAGAGAGAGACACTGACAGAGAGGGATAGAGAGAGGAGTGACTGAGTGTGGTGATAGAGAGAGACACTGAAAGAGAGGAATAGAGGGAGTTGTGACTGAGTGTAGTGATAGAGAGAGACACTGACAGAGAGAGATAGAGAGAGGTGTGACTGAGTGTAGTGATAGAGAGAGACACTGACAGAGAGAGATAGAGAGAGGTGTGACTGAGTGTAGTGATAGAGAGAGACACTGACAGAGAGAGATAGAGAGAGGTGTGACTGAGTGTAGTGATAGAGAGAGACACTGGCAGAGAGAGATAGAGAGAGGAGTGACTGAGTGTAGTGATAGAGAGAGACACTGGCAGAGAGAGATAGAGAGAGGAGTGACTGAGTGTAGTGATAGAGAGAGACACTGGCAGAGAGAGATAGAGAGAGGAGTGACTGAGTGTAGTGATAGAGAGAGACACTGTCAGAGAGAGATAGAGCGAGGTGTGACTGAGTGTAGTGATAGAGAGAGACACTGACAGAGAGAGATAGAGAGAGGTGTCACTGAGTGTAGTGATAGAGAGAGACACTGACAGAGAGAGATAGAGAGAGGAGTGACTGAGTGTAGTGACAGAGAGAGACACCAGCAGAGAGCGATAGAGAGAGGAGTGACTGAGTGTAGTGATAGAGAGAGACACTGACAGAGAGAGATAGAGAGAGGAGTGACTGAGTGTAGTGACAGAGAGAGACACCAGCAGAGAGCGATAGAGAGAGGAGTGACTGAGTGTAGTGATAGAGAGAGACACTGGCTGAGAGAGATGGAGAGAGGAGTGACTGAGTGTAGTGACAGAGAGAGACACCAGCAGAGAGCGATAGAGAGAGGTGTCACTAAGTGTATTGATAGAGAGAGACACTGACAGAGAGGGATAGAGAGAGGAGTGACTGAGTGTGGTGATAGAGAGAGACACTGAAAGAGAGGAATAGAGGGAGTTGTGACTGAGTGTAGTGAAAGAGAGAGACACTGACAGAGAGAGATAGAGAGAGGTGTGACTGAGTGTAGTGATAGAGAGAGACACTGACAGAGAGAGATAGAGAGAGGTGTGACTGAGTGTAGTGATAGAGAGAGACACTGACAGAGAGAGATAGAGAGAGGTGTGACTGAGTGTAGTGATAGAGAGAGACACTGGCAGAGAGAGATAGAGAGAGGAGTGACTGAGTGTAGTGATAGAGAGAGACACTGGCAGAGAGAGATAGAGAGAGGAGTGACTGAGTGTAGTGATAGAGAGAGACACTGGCAGAGAGAGATAGAGAGAGGAGTGACTGAGTGTAGTGATAGAGAGAGACACTGGCAGAGAGAGATAGAGAGAGGAGTGACTGAGTGTAGTGATAGAGAGAGACACTGACAGAGAGAGATAGAGAGAGGAGTGACTGAGTGTAGTGATAGAGAGAGACACTGACAGAGAGAGATAGAGAGAGGTGTGACTGAGTGTAGTGACAGAGAGAGACACTGACAGAGAGAGATAGAGAGACGTGTGACTGAGTGTAGTGACAGAGAGAGACACTGACAGAGAGAGATAGAGAGAGGTGTGACTGAGTGCAGTGATAGAGAGAGACACTGACAGAGAGGGATAGAGAGAGGAGTGACTGAGTGTGGTGATAGAGAGAGACACTGAAAGAGAGGAATAGAGGGAGTTGTGACTGAGTGTAGTGATAGAGAGAGACACTGACAGAGAGAGATAGAGAGAGGTGTGACTGAGTGTAGTGATAGAGAGAGACACTGACAGAGAGAGATAGAGAGAGGTGTGACTGAGTGTAGTGATAGAGAGAGACACTGACAGAGAGAGATAGAGAGAGGTGTGACTGAGTGTAGTGATAGAGAGAGACACTGGCAGAGAGAGATAGAGAGAGGAGTGACTGAGTGTAGTGATAGAGAGAGACACTGGCAGAGAGAGATAGAGAGAGGAGTGACTGAGTGTAGTGATAGAGAGAGACACTGGCAGAGAGAGATAGAGAGAGGAGTGACTGAGTGTAGTGATAGAGAGAGACACTGTCAGAGAGAGATAGAGCGAGGTGTGACTGAGTGTAGTGATAGAGAGAGACACTGACAGAGAGAGATAGAGAGAGGTGTCACTGAGTGTAGTGATAGAGAGAGACACTGACAGAGAGAGATAGAGAGAGGAGTGACTGAGTGTAGTGACAGAGAGAGACACCAGCAGAGAGCGATAGAGAGAGGAGTGACTGAGTGTAGTGATAGAGAGAGACACTGACAGAGAGAGATAGAGAGAGGAGTGACTGAGTGTAGTGACAGAGAGAGACACCAGCAGAGAGCGATAGAGAGAGGAGTGACTGAGTGTAGTGATAGAGAGAGACACTGACTGAGAGAGATGGAGAGAGGAGTGACTGAGTGTAGTGACAGAGAGAGACACCAGCAGAGAGCGATAGAGAGAGGTGTCACTAAGTGTATTGATAGAGAGAGACACTGACAGAGAGGGATAGAGAGAGGAGTGACTGAGTGTGGTGATAGAGAGAGACACTGAAAGAGAGGAATAGAGGGAGTTGTGACTGAGTGTAGTGAAAGAGAGAGACACTGACAGAGAGAGATAGAGAGAGGTGTGACTGAGTGTAGTGATAGAGAGAGACACTGACAGAGAGAGATAGAGAGAGGTGTGACTGAGTGTAGTGATAGAGAGAGACACTGACAGAGAGAGATAGAGAGAGGTGTGACTGAGTGTAGTGATAGAGAGAGACACTGGCAGAGAGAGATAGAGAGAGGAGTGACTGAGTGTAGTGATAGAGAGAGACACTGGCAGAGAGAGATAGAGAGAGGAGTGACTGAGTGTAGTGATAGAGAGAGACACTGGCAGAGAGAGATAGAGAGAGGAGTGACTGAGTGTAGTGATAGAGAGAGACACTGGCAGAGAGAGATAGAGAGAGGAGTGACTGAGTGTAGTGATAGAGAGAGACACTGGCAGAGAGAGATAGAGAGAGGAGTGACTGAGTGTAGTGATAGAGAGAGACAATCGCAGATGGAGATAGAGAGAGGTATGACTGAGTGTAGTAATAGAGAGAGACACTGACAGAGAGAGATAGAGAGAGGTGTGACTGAGTGTAGTGACAGAGAGAGACACTGACAGAGAGAGATAGAGAGACGTGTGACTGAGTGTAGTGACAGAGAGTGACACTGACAGAGAGAGAAAGAGAGAGGTGTGACTGAGTGCAGTGATAGAGAGAGACACTGACAGAGAGAGATAGAGAGAGGAGTGACTGAGTGTAGTGATAGAGAGAGACACCAGCAGAGAGAGATAGAGAGAGGTGTGACTGAGTGTAGTGATAGAGAGAGACACTGACAGAGAGAGAAAGAGAGTGGTGTGACTGAGTGTAGTGACAGAGAGAGACACTGACAGAGAGAGATAGAGAGAGGTGTGACTGAGTGCAGTGATAGAGAGAGACACTGACAGAGAGATAGAGAGAGGAGTGACTGAGTGTAGTGATAGAGAGAGACACCAGCAGAGAGAGATAGAGAGAGGTGTGACTGAGTGTAGTAATGGAGAGACAGTGGCAGAGAGAGAGAGATAGAGGAGTGACTGAGTGTAGTGACAGAGAGAGACACTGGCAGAGAAAGATAGAGGAGTGACTGAGTGTAGTGATAGAGAGAGACACCAGCAGAGAGAGATAGAGAGAGGTGTGACTGAGTGTAGTGATGGAGAGACAGTGGCAGAGAGAGATAGAGAGAGGAGTGACTGAGTGTAGTGATAGAGAGAGACACTGACAGAGAGAGAAAGAGAGTGGTGTGACTGAGTGTAGTGACAGAGAGAGACACTGACAGAGAGAGATAGAGAGAGGTGTGACTGAGTGCAGTGATAGAGAGAGACACTGACAGAGAGAGATAGAGAGAGGAGTGACTGAGTGTAGTGATAGAGAGAGACACTGGCAGAGAGAGATAGAGAGAGGAGTGACTGAGTGTAGTGATAGAGAGAGACAATCGCAGATGGAGATAGAGAGAGGAGTGACTGAGTGTAGTGATAGAGAGAGTTACTGGCAGAGAGAGAGAGATAGAGGAGTGACTGAGTGTAGTGATAGAGAGAGACACTGGCAGAGAGAGATAGAGAGAGGAGTGACTGAGTGTAGTGATAGAGAGAGACACTGGCAGAGAGAGATAGAGAGAGGAGTGACTGAGTGTAGTGATAGAGAGAGACAATCGCAGATGGAGATAGAGAGAGGTATGACTGAGTGTAGTGATAGAGAGAGACACTGACAGAGAGAGATAGAGAGAGGTGTGACTGAGTGTAGTGACAGAGAGAGACACTGACAGAGAGAGATAGAGAGACGTGTGACTGAGTGAAGTGATAGAGAGAGACACTGACAGAGAGAGAAAGAGAGTGGTGTGACTGAGTGTAGTGACAGAGAGAGACACTGACAGAGAGAGATAGAGAGAGGTGTGACTGAGTGCAGTGATAGAGAGAGACACTGACAGAGAGAGATAGAGAGAGGAGTGACTGAGTGTAGTGATAGAGAGAGACACCAGCAGAGAGAGATAGAGAGAGGAGTGACTGAGTGTAGTGATGGAGAGACAGTGGCAGAGAGAGAGAGATAGAGGAGTGACTGAGTCTAGTGATAGAGAGAGACAATCGCAGATGGAGATAGAGAGAGGTATGACTGAGTGTAGTGATAGAGAGAGACAATCGCAGATGGAGATAGAGAGAGGTATGACTGAGTGTAGTGATAGAGAGAGACACTGACAGAGAGAGATGGAGAGACGTGTGACTGAGTGTAGTGATAGAGAGAGACACTGACAGAGAGAGAAAGAGAGTGGTGTGACTGAGTGTAGTGACAGAGAGAGACACTGACAGAGAGAGATAGAGAGAGGTGTGACTGAGTGCAGTGATAGAGAGAGACACTGACAGAGAGAGATAGAGAGAGGAGTGACTGAGTGTAGTGATAGAGAGAGACACCAGCAGAGAGAGATATAGAGAGGTGTGACTGAGTGTAGTGATGGAGAGACAGTGGCAGAGAGAGAGAGATAGAGGTGTGACTGAGTGTAGTGACAGAGAGAGACACTGGCAGAGAAAGATAGAGAGAGGAGTGACAGAGTGTAGTGATAGAGAGAGACACTGGCAGAGTGAGATAGAGAGAGGTGTGACTGAGTGCAGTGATAGAGAACGCACTGGCAGAGAGAGATAGAGAGAGGAGTGACTGAGTGTAGTCATAGAGAGAGACACTGGCAGAGAGAGATAGAGAGAGGAGTGACTGAGTGCAGTGATGGAGAGAGACACTGACAGAGAGAGATAGAGAGAGGTGTGACTGAGGGTAGTTATAGAAAGAGACACTGACAGAGAGAGATAGAGAGAGGAGTGACTGAGTGTAGTGATAGAGAGAGACACCGACACAGAGAGAAAGAGGGAGATGTCTAACTGAGTACAGGGATAGTGAGAGACACTGGCAGAGAGAGTTGGAGAGAGCTGTGACTGAGTGTAGTGAGAAAGAGAGACACCAGCAGAGAGCGATAGAGAGAGGTGTCACGAAGTGTAGTGATAGAGAGAGACACTGACAGAGAGGGATAGAGAGAGGAGTGACTGAGTGTAGTGATAGAGAGAGACACTGACAGAGAGAGATCGAGAGAGTTGTGACTGAGTGTACTGATAGAGAGAGACACTGACAGACAGAGATAGAGAGAGGTGTGACTGAGTGTAGTGATAGAGAGAGACACTGACAGAGAGAGATAGAGAAAGGAGTGACTGAGTGCAATGATAGAGAGAGACACTGACAGACATAGATAGAGAGAGGAGTGACTGAGTGTAGTGATAGAGAGAGACACTAGCAGAGAGAGATAGAGAGAGGTGTGACTGAGTGTAGTGATAGAGAGAGACACTGACAGAGAGAGACAGAGAGAGGTGTGACTGAGTGTAGTGATAGAGAGAGACACTGACAGAGAGAGATAGAGAGAGGAGTGACTGAGTGTAGTGATAGAGAGACAGTGGCAGAGAGAGATAGAGAGAGGAGTGACTGAGTGCAATGATAGTGAGAGACACTGACAGACAGAGATAGAGAGAGGTGTGACTGAGTGTAGTGATAGAGAGAGACACTGACAGAGAGAGATAGAGAGAGGAGTGACTGAGTGCAATGATAGAGAGAGACACTGACAGACAGAGATAGAGAGAGGTGTGACTGAGTGTAGTGATAGAGAGACAGTGGCAGAGAGAGATAGAGGAGTGACTGAGTGTAGTGATAGAGAGAGACACTAGCAGAGAGAGATAGAGAGAGGAGTGACAGAGTGCAGTGATAGAGACACTGGCAGAGTGAGATAGAGAGAGGAGTGACTGAGTGCAGTGATAGAGAGAGACACTGGCAGAGAGAGATAGAGAGAGGAGTGATTGAGTGTAGTGATAGAGAGAGACACTGACAGAGAGGGATAGAGAGAGTTGTGACTTAGTGTAGTGATAGAGAGAGACACTGACAGAGAGAGATAGAGAGAGGTGTGACTGAGTGCAGTGATAGAGAGAGACACTGGCAGAGAGAGATAGAGAGAGGAGTGATTGAGTGTAGTGATAGAGAGAGACACTGACAGAGAGAGATAGAGAGAGGAGTGACTGAGTGTAGTGATAGAGAGAGACACTGACAGAGAGAGATAGAGAGAGGTGTGACTGAGTGTGGTGATAGAGAGAGACACTGACAGAGAGAGATGGAGAGAGGAGTGACTGAGTGTAGTGATAGAGAGAGACACTGACAGAGAGAGATAGAGAGAGGAGTGACTGAGTGTAGTGATAGAGAGAGACACCAGCAGAGAGAGATATAGAGAGGTGTGACTGAGTGTAGTGATGGAGAGACAGTGGCAGAGAGAGAGAGATAGAGGAGTGACTGAGTGTAGTGACAGAGAGAGACACTGGCAGAGAAAGATAGAGAGAGGAGTGACAGAGTGTAGTGATAGAGAGACACACTGGCAGAGTGAGATAGAGAGAGGTGTGACTGCGTGCAGTGATAGAGAACGCACTGGCAGAGAGAGATAGAGAGAGGAGTGACTGAGTGTAGTCATAGAGAGAGACACTGGCAGAGAGAGATAGAGAGAGGAGTGACTGAGTGCAGTGATGGAGAGAGACACTGACAGAGAGAGATAGAGAGAGGTGTGACTGAGGGTAGTTATAGAAAGAGACACTGACAGAGAGAGATAGAGAGAGGAGTGACTGAGTGTAGTGATAGAGAGAGACACCGACACAGAGAGAAAGAGGGAGATGTCTAACTGAGTACAGGGATAGTGAGAGACACTGGCAGAGAGAGTTGGAGAGAGCTGTGACTGAGTGTAGTGAGAAAGAGAGACACCAGCAGAGAGCGATAGAGAGAGGTGTCACGAAGTGTAGTGATAGAGAGAGACACTGACAGAGAGGGATAGAGAGAGGAGTGACTGAGTGTAGTGATAGAGAGAGACACTGACAGAGAGAGATCGAGAGAGTTGTGACTGAGTGTACTGATAGAGAGAGACACTGACAGACAGAGATAGAGAGAGGTGTGACTGAGTGTAGTGATAGAGAGAGACACTGACAGAGAGAGATAGAGAGAGGTGTGACTGAGTGTAGTGATAGAGAGAGACACTGACAGAGAGAGATAGAGAGAGGAGTGACTGAGTGTAGTGATAGAGAGAGACACTAGCAGAGAGAGATAGAGAGAGGTGTGACTGAGTGTAGTGATAGAGAGAGACACTGACAGAGAGAGACAGAGAGAGGTGTGACTGAGTGTAGTGATAGAGAGAGACACTGACAGAGAGAGATAGAGAGAGGAGTGACTGAGTGTAGTGATAGAGAGACAGTGGCAGAGAGAGATAGAGAGAGGAGAGACTGAGTGTAGTGATAGAGAGAGACACTGACAGAGAGAGATAGAGAGAGGTGTGATTGAGTGTAAAGATAGAGAGAGACACTGACAGAGGGAGATAGAGAGAGGAGTGACTGAGTGTAGTGATAGAGAGAGACACTGACAGAGAGAGATAGAGAGAGGTGTGACTGAGTGTAGTGATAGAGAGAGACACTAGCAGAGAGAGATAGAGAGAGGAGTGACAGAGTGCAGTGATAGAGACACTGGCAGAGTGAGATAGAGAGAGGTGTGACTGAGTGCAGTGATAGAGAGAGACACTGACAGAGAGAGATAGAGAGAGGTGTGACTGAGTGTAGTGATGGAGAGAGACACTGACAGAGAGAGATAGAGGGAGGAGTGACTGAGTGTAGTGATAGAGAGAGACACTGACAGAGAGAGATAGAGAGAGGAGAGACTGAGTGTAGTGATAGAGAGAGACACTGACAGAGAGAGATAGAGAGAGGTGTGATTGAGTGTAAAGATAGAGAGAGACACTGACAGAGGGAGATAGAGAGAGGAGTGACTGAGTGTAGTGATAGAGAGAGACACTGACAGAGAGAGATAGAGAGAGGTGTGACTGAGTGTAGTGATAGAGAGAGACACTGACAGAGAGAGATACAGAGAGGAGAGACTGAGTGTAGTGATAGAGAGAGACACTGACAGAGAGAGATACAGAGAGGAGAGACTGAGTGTAGTGATAGAGAGAGACACTGACAGAGAGAGATAGAGAGAGGTCTGACTGAGTGTAGTGATAGAGAGAGACACTGACAGAGAGAGATAGAGAGAGGAGTGACTGAGTGTAGTGATAGAGAGAGACACTGACAGAGAGAGATACAGAGAGGAGAGACTGAGTGTAGTGATAGAGAGAGACACTGACAGAGAGAGATAGAGAGAGGTCTGACTGAGTGTAGTGATAGAGAGAGACACTGACAGAGAGAGATAGAGAGAGGAGTGACTGAGTGTAGTGATAGAGAGAGACACTGACAGAGAGAGATAGAGAGAGGAGTGACTGAGTGTAGTGATAGAGAGAGACAGTGGCAGAGATAGAAAGTGAGAGGAGTGACTGAGTGTAGTGATAGAGAGAGACACTGTCAGAGAGAGATAGAGGGAGGTGTGACTGAGTGTAGTCACAGAGAGAGACAGTGACAGAGAGAGATAGGGAGAGGAGTGACTGAGTGTAGAGATAGAGAGAGACACTGACAGAGAGAGATAGAGAGAAGAGTGACTGAGTGTAGTCAAAGAGAGAGACACAGACAGAGAGATAGAGAGAAGTCTGACTGAGTGTAGTGATAGAGAGAGACACTGACAGAGAGAGATAGAGAGAGAAGTGACTGAGAGTAGTGATAGAGAGAGACAGTGGCAGAGAGAGAGAGAAGAGTGACTGAGTGTAGTGATAGAGAGAGACACTGACAGAGAGAGATAGAGAGAAGAGTGACTGAGTGTAGTGAAAGAGAGAGACACTGACAGTGAGAGATAGAGAGAAGTCTGACTGAGTGTAATGATAGAGAGAGACACTGACAGAGGGAGATAGAGAGAGGAGTGACTGAGTGTAGTGATAGAGAGAGACACTGACAGAGAGAGATAGAGAGAGGAGTGACTGAGCGTAGTGATAGAGAGAGAGACTGACAGAGAGAGATAGAGAGAGGTGTGACTGAGTGTAGTGATAGAGAGAGACACCGGCAGAGAGAGATAGAGAGAGGAGTAACTGAGTTCAGTGAGAGAGAGACACTGGCAGAGAGAGATACAGAGAGGTGTGACTGAGTGTAGTGATAGAGAGAGACACTGGCAGAGAGAGATAGAGAGAGCAGTGACTGAGGTCAGTGAGAGAGAGACACTGGCAGAGAGCGATAGAGAGAGGTGTGACTGAGTGCAGTGATAGAGAGAGACACTGGCAGAGAGCGATAGAGAGAGGAGTGACTGAGTTCAGTGAGAGAGAGACACTGGCAGAGACAGAAAGAGAGAGGAGTGACTGAGTGCAGTGATAGAGAGAGACACTGAGAGAGAGAGATAGAGAGAAGTCTGACTGAGTGTAGTGAAAGAGAGAGACACTGACAGAGGGAGATAGAGAGAGGAGTGACTGAGTGTAGTGATAGAGAGAGACAGTGGCAGAGATAGAAAGAGAGAGGAGTGACTGAGTGTAGTGATAGAGAGAGACACTGTCAGAGAGAGATAGAGGGAGGTGTGACTGAGTGTAGTGATCGAGAGAGACAGTGACAGAGAGAGATCGAGAGAGGAGTGACTGAGTGTAGTGAAAGAGAGAGACACTGACAGAGAGAGATAGAGAGAGGAGTGACTGAGTGTAGTGATAGAGAGAGACACCGGCAGAGAGAGATAGAGAGAGGAGTAACTGAGTTCAGTGAGAGAGAGACACTGACAGAGAGAGATAGAGAGAAGTGTGACTGAGTGTAGTGATAGAGAGAGAAACTGGCAGAGAGAGATAGAGAGAGGAGTGACAGAGTGTAGTGATAGAGAGAGACACTGGCAGAGAGAGATAGAGAGAGGTGTGACTGAGTGCAGTGATAGAGAGAGACACTGGCAGAGAGCGATAGAGAGAGGAGTGACTGAGTTCAGTGAGAGAGAGACACTGACAGAGAGAGATAGAGGGAGGAGTGACTGAGTTCAGTGAGAGAGAGACACTGGCAGAGATAGAAAGAGAGAGGAGTGACTGAGTGCAGTGATAGAGAGAGACACTGACAGAGAGAGATAGAGAGAAGTCTGACTGAGTGTAGTGATAGAGAGAGACACTGACAGAGAGAGATAGAGAGAGGAGTGACTGAGTGTAGTGATAGAGAGAGACAGTGGCAGAGATAGAAAGAGAGAGGAGTGACTGAGTGTAGTGATAGAGAGAGACACTGTCAGAGAGAGATAGAGGGAGGTGTGACTGAGTGTAGTGATAGAGAGAGACACTGACAGAGAGAGATAGAGAGAAGTCTGACTGAGTGTAGTGATAGAGAGAGACACTGTCAGAGAGAGATAGAGGGAGGTGTGACTGAGTGTAGTCATAGAGAGAGACAGTGACAGAGAGAGATCGAGAGAGGAGTGACTGAGTGTAGTGATAGAGAGAGACACTGTCAGAGAGAGATAGAGGGAGGTGTGACTGAGTGTAGTGATAGAGAGAGACACTGACAGAGAGAGATAGAGAGAGGTGTGACTGAGTGTAGTGATAGAGAGAGACACTGACAGAGAGAGATAGAGAGAGGAGTGACTGAGTGTAGTGACAGAGAGAGACACCAGCAGAGAGCGATAGAGAGAGGAGTGACTGAGTGTAGTGATAGAGAGAGACACTGACACAGAGAGAAAGAGGGAGATGTCTAACTGAGTACAGGGATAGAGAGAGACACTGGCAGAGAGAGATAGAGAGAGGTGTTAGTGAGTGTAGTGACAGAGAGAGACACCAGCAGAGAGCGATAGAGAGAGGTGTCACTAAGTGTAGTGATAGAGAGAGACACTGACAGAGAGGGATAGAGAGAGGAGTGACTGAGTGTAGTGATAGAGAGAGACACTGACACAGAGAGAAAGAGGGAGATGTCTAACTGAGTACAGGGATAGAGAGAGACACTGGCAGAGAGAGATAGAGAGAGGTGTGAGTGAGTGTAGTGACAGAGAGAGACACTGGCAGAGAGCGATAGAGAGAGGTGTCACTAAGTGTAGTGATAGAGAGAGACACTGACAGAGAGGGATAGAGAGAGGAGTGACAGAGTGCAGTGATAGAGAGAGACACTGACAGAGAGGGATAGAGAGAGGAGTGACTGATTGTAGTGATAGAGAGAGACACTGGCAGAGAGAGATAGAGAGAGATGTGACTGAGTGCAGTGATAGAGAGAGACACTGACAGAGAGAGATAGAGAGAGGAGTGACTGAGTGTAGTGATCGAGAGAGACACTGGCAGAGAGAGAGATAGAGAGAGATGTGACTGAGTGCAGTGATAGAGAGAGACACTGACAGAGAGAGATAGAGAGAGGAGTGACTGAGTGTAGTGATAGAGAGAGACACGGGCAGAGAGAGATAGAGAGAGATGTGACTGAGTGCAGTGATAGAGAGAGACACTGACAGAGAGAGATAGAGAGAGGTGTGACTGAGTGTAGTGATAGAGAGAGACACTGGCAGAGAGAGATAGAGAGAGGTGTGACTGAGTGTAGTGATAGAGAGAGACACTGGCAGAGAGAGATAGAGAGAGGAGTGACTGAGTGTAGTGATAGAGAGAGACAATGACAGAGAGAGATAGAGAGAAGTCTGACTGAGTGTAGTGATAGAGAGAGACACTGACAGAGAGAGATAGAGAGAGGTGTGACTGAGTGTAGTGATAGAGAGAGACACTGGCAGAGAGAGATAGAGAGAGGAGTGACTGAGTGTAGTGATAGAGAGAGACACTGACAGAGAGAGATAGAGAGAGTTGTGACTGAGTGTAGTGATAGTGAGAGACACTGGCAGAAAGAGACAGAGGGAGATGTGACTGAGTGTAGTGATAGAGAGAGACACTGACAGAGAGAGATAGAGAGAGGAGAGACTGAGTGTAGTGATAGAGAGAGACACTGACAGAGAGAGGTAGAGAGAGGTGTGACTGAGTGTAGTGATAGAGAGAGACACTGGCAGAGAGAGATAGAGAGAGGAGTGACTGAGTGTAGTGATAGAGAGAGACACTGACAGAGAGAGATAGAGAGAGGTGTGACTGAGTGTAGTGATAGTGAGAGACACTGACAGAGAGAGATAGAGAGAGGAGTGACTGAGTGTAGTGATAGAGAGAGACACTGACAGAAAGAGACAGAGGGAGATGTGACTGAGTGTAGTGATAGAGAGAGACACTGACAGAGAGAGATAGAGAGAGGAGAGACTGAGTGTAGTGATAGAGAGAGACACTGACAGAGAGAGGTAGAGAGAGGTGTGACTGAGTGTAGTGATAGAGAGAGACACTGACAGAGAGAGATAGAGAGAGGAGAGACTGAGTGTAGTGATAGAGAGAGACACTGACAGAGAGAGGTAGAGAGAGGTCTGACTGAGTGTAGTGATAGAGAGAGACACTGACAGAGAGAGATAGAGAGAGGTGTGACTGAGTGTAGTGATAGAGAGAGACAATGACAGAGAGAGATAGAGAGAAGTCTGACTGAGTGTAGTGATAGAGAGAGACAATCGCAGATGGAGATAGAGGGAGGTGTGACTGAGTGTAGTGATAGAGAGAGACACTGACAGAGAGAGATAGAGAGAGGAGTGACTGAGTGCAGTGATGGAGAGAGACACTGACAGAGAGAGATAGAGAGAGGAGTGACTGAGTGTAGTGATAGAGAGAGACACTGACAGAGAGAGATAGAGAGAGGAGTGACTGAGTGCAGTGATAGAGAGGGACACTGACAGAGAGAGATAGAGAGAGGTGTGACTAAGTGTAGTGATAGAGAGAGACACTGACAGAGATAGAGAGAGGTGTGACTGAGTATAGTGACAGAGAGAGAGACAGTGGCAAGGAGAGATAGAGAGAGGTGTGAGTGCAGTGATAGAGAGAGACACTGGCAGAGAGAGATAGGGAAAGGTGTGACTGAGTGTAGTGATAGAGAGAGACACTGTCAGAGAGAGATAGAGGGAGGTGTGACTGAGTGTAGTGATAGAGAGAGACACTGTCAGAGAGAGATAGAGGGAGGTGTGACTGAGTGTAGTGATAGAGAGAGACACTGACAGAGAGAGATAGAGAGAGGTGTGACTGAGTGTAGTGATAGAGAGAGACACTGACAGAGAGAGATAGAGAGAGGAGTGACTGAGTGTAGTGACAGAGAGAGACACCAGCAGAGAGCGATAGAGAGAGGAGTGACTGAGTGTAGTGATAGACAGAGACACTGACAGAGAGGGATAGAGAGAGGAGTGACTGAGTGTAGTGATAGAGAGAGACACTGACACAGAGAGAAAGAGGGAGATGTCTAACTGAGTACAGGGATAGAGAGAGACACTGGCAGAGAGAGATAGAGAGAGGTGTGAGTGAGTGTAGTGACAGAGAGAGACACCAGCAGAGAGCGATAGAGAGAGGTGTCACTAAGTGTAGTGATAGAGAGAGACACTGACAGAGAGGGATAGAGAGAGGAGTGACTGAGTGTAGTGATAGAGAGAGACACTGACACAGAGAGAAAGAGGGAGATGTCTAACTGAGTACAGGGATAGAGAGAGACACTGGCAGAGAGAGATAGAGAGAGATGTGACTGAGTGCAGTGATAGAGAGAGACACTGGCAGAGAGAGATAGAGAGAGGAGTGACTGAGTGTAGTGATAGAGAGAGACACTGACAGAGAGGAATAGAGAGAGATGTGACTGAGTGCAGTGATAGAGAGAGACACTGACAGAGAGAGATAGCGAGAGGAGTGACTGAGTGTAGTGTTCGAGAGAGACACTGGCAGAGAGAGATAGAGAGAGATGTGACTGAGTGCAGTGATAGAGAGAGACACTGGCAGAGAGAGATAGAGAGAGATGTGACTGAGTGCAGTGATAGAGAGAGACACTGACAGAGAGAGATAGCGAGAGGAGTGACTGAGTGTAGTGTTCGAGAGAGACACTGGCAGAGAGAGATAGAGAGAGATGTGACTGAGTGCAGTGATAGAGAGAGACACTGGCAGAGAGAGATAGAGAGAGGTGTGACTGAGTGTAGTGATGGAGAGAGACACTGACAGAGAGAGATGGAGAGAGGTGTGACTGAGTGTAGTGATAGTGAGAGACACTGGCAGAAAGAGACAGAGGGAGATGTGACTGAGTGTAGTGATAGAGAGAGACACTGACAGAGAGAGGTAGAGAGAGGTGTAACTGAGTGTAGTGACAGAGAGAGACACTGACAGAGAGAGATAGAGAGAGGAGTGACTGAGTGTAGTGATAGAGAGAGACACTGACAGAGAGAGATAGAGAGAGGTGTGACTGAGTGTAGTGATAGAGAGAGACAATGACAGAGAGAGATAGAGAGAAGTCTGACTGATTGTAGTGATAGAGAGAGACACTGACAGAGAGAGATAGAGAGAGGTGTGACTGAGTGTAGTGATAGAGAGAGACACTGGCAGAAAGAGACAGAGGGAGATGTGACTGAGTGTAGTGATAGAGAGAGACACTGACAGAGAGAGATAGAGAGAGGAGAGACTGAGTGTAGTGATAGAGAGAGACACTGACAGAGAGAGGTAGAGAGAGGTGTGACTGAGTGTAGTGATAGAGAGAGACACTGACAGAGAGAGATAGAGAGAGGTGTGACTGAGTGTAGTGATAATGAGAGACACTGGCAGAAAGAGACTGAGGGAGATGTGACTGAGTGTAGTGATAGAGAGAGACAATGACAGAGAGAGATAGAGAGAAGTCTGACTGAGTGTAGTGATAGAGAGAGACAATCGCAGATGGAGATAGAGAGAGGTATGACTGAGTGTAGTGATAGAGAGAGACACTGACAGAGAGAGATAGAGAGAGGAGTGACTGAGTGTAGTGATAGAGAGAGACACTGACAGAGAGAGATAGAGGAGTGACTGAGTGCAGTGATAGAGAGGGACACTGACAGACAGAGATAGAGAGAGGTGTGACTGAGTGTAGAGATAGAGAGAGACACTGACAGAGAGAGATAGAGAGAGGAGTGACTGAGTGTAGTGATAGAGAGAGACACTGACAGAGAGAGATAGAGAGAGGAGTGACTGAGTGTAGTGATAGAGAGAGACACTGACAGAGAGGGATAGAGAGAGGTGTGACTGAGTGTAGAGATAGAGAGAGACACTGACAGAGAGAGATAGGGAGAGGTGTGACTGAGTGTAGTGATAGAGAGAGACACTGACAGAGAGAGATAGAGAGAGGAGTGACTGAGTGTAGTGATAGAGAGAGACACTGACAGAGAGGGATAGAGAGAGGTGTGACTGAGTGTAGTGATAGAGAGAGACACTGACAGAGAGAGATAGAGAGAGGAGTGACTGAGTGTAGAGATAGAGAGAGACACTGACAGAGAGAGATAGAGAGAGGAGTGACTGAGTGTAGTGAAAGAGAGAGACACTGACAGAGAGAGATAGAGAGAAGTCTGACTGAGTGTAGTGATAGAGAGAGACACTGACAGAGAGAGATAGAGAGAGGAGTGACTGAGTGCAGTGATAGAGAGGGACACTGACAGAGAGAGATAGAGAGAGGTGTGACTGAGTGTAGTGATAGAGAGAGAAAGTGGCAGAGAGAGATAGAGAGAGGTGTGACTGAGTGTAGTGATAGAGGGAGACACTGGCAGAGAGAGATAGAGAGAGGAGTGACTGAGTGTAGCGATAGAGAGAGACACTGTCAGAGAGAGAGAGAGGGAGGTGTGACTGAGTGAAATGATAGAGAGAGACACTGACAGAGAGAGATAGAGAGAGGTGTGACTGAGTGTAGTGATAGAGATAGACACGGACAGAGAGAGATAGAGAGAGGAGTGACCGAGTGTAGTGATAGAGAGAGACACTGTCAGAGAGAGATAGAGGGAGGTGTGACTGAGTGTAGTCATAGAGAGAGACAGTGACAGAGAGAGATCGAGAGAGGAGTGACTGAGTGTAGTGATAGAGAGAGACACTCTGACAGAGAGAGATAGAGAGAGGAGTGACTGAGTGTAGTGATAGAGAGAGACACTGTCAGAGAGAGATAGAGAGAGGTGTGACTGAGTGTAGTGATAGAGAGAGACACTGACAGAGAGAGATAGAGAGAGGAGTGACTGAGTGTAGTGACAGAGAGAGACACCAGCAGAGAGCGATAGAGAGACGAGTGACTGAGTGTAGTGATAGAGAGAGACACTGGCTGAGAGAGATAGAGAGAGATGTGACTGAGTGCAGTGATAGAGAGAGACACTGGCAGAGAGAGATAGAGAGAGGTGTGACTGAGTGTAGTGATAGAGAGAGACACTGACAGAGAGAGATGGAGAGAGGAATGACTGAGTGTAGTGATAGAGAGAGACACTGACAGAGAGGGATAGAGAGAGGTGTGACTGAGTGCAGTGATAGAGAGAGACACTGACACAGAGAGAAAGAGGGAGATGTCTAACTGAGTACAGGGATAGAGAGAGACACTGGCAGAGAGAGATAGAGAGAGGTGTGAGTGAGTGTAGTGACAGAGAGAGACACCAGCAGAGAGCGATAGAGAGAGGTGTCACTAAGTGTAGTGATAGAGAGAGACACTGACAGAGAGGGATAGAGAGAGGAGTGACTGAGTGTAGTGATAGAGAGAGACACTGGCAGAGAGAGATCGAGAGAGGTGAGACTGAGTGTTGTGATAGAGAGAGACACTGACAGAGAGGGATAGAGAGAGGTGTGACTGAGTGTAGTGATAGAGAGAGAGACACTGACAGAGAGAGATAGAGAGAGGAGTGACTGAGTGTTGTGATAGAGACAGACACTGACAGAGAGGGATAGAGAGACGTGTGACTGAGTGTAGTGATAGAGAGAGACAGTGACAGAGAGAGATAGAGAGAGGTGTGACTGAGTGTAGTGATAGAGAGAGACACTGGCAGAGAGAGATAGAGAGAAGAGTGACTGAGTGTAGTGACAGAGAGAGACACTGGCAGAGAGCGATAGAGAGAGGTGTGACTGAGTGTAGTGATAGAGAGAGACACTGACAGAGAGAGATAGAGAGAGGTGTGACTGAGTGTAGTGATAGAGAGAGACACTGGCAGAGAGAGATAGAGAGAGGTGTGACTGAGTGTAGTGATAGAGAGAGACACTGACAGAGAGAGATAGAGAGAGGTGTGACTGAGTGTAGTGATAGACAGAGACAATGACAGAGAGAGATAGAGAGAAGTCTGACTGAGTGTAGTGATAGAGAGAGACACTGACAGAGAGAGATAGAGAGAGGAGTGACTGAGTGCAGTGATAGAGAGAGACACTGACAGAGAGAGATAGAGAGAGGAGTGACTGAGTGTAGTGATAGAGAGAGACACTGACAGAGAGAGATAGAGAGAGGTGTGACTGAGTGTAGTGATAGAGAGAGACACTGACAGAGAGAGATAGAGAGAGGAGTGACTGAGTTCCGTGAGAGAGAGACACTGGCAGACAGCGATGGAGAGAGGTGTGACTGAGCGCAGTGGTGGAGAGAGACACTGGCAGAGAGAGATAGAGAGAGGAGTGACTGAGTTCAGTGAGACAGAGACACTGACAGAGAGAGATAGAGGGAGGAGTGACTGAGTTCAGTGAGAGAGAGACACTGGCAGAGAGCGATAGGGAGAAGTCTGACTGAGTGTAGTGATAGAGAGAGACACTGACAGAGAGAGATAGAGAGAGGAGTGACTGAGTGTAGTGATAGAAAGAGACAGGGGCAGAGATAGAAAGAGAGAGGAGTGACTGAGTGCAGTGATGGAGAGAGACACTGACAGAGAGAGATAGAGAGAGGTGTGACTGAGTGTAGTGATAGAGAGAGACACTGACAGAGAGAGATAGCGAGAGCAGTGACTGAGTGTAGTGATAGAGAGAGACACTGGCAGAGAGAGATAGAGAGAGGAGTGACTGAGTGTAGTGATACAGAGAGACACTGACAGAGAGAGATAGAGAGAGGAGTGACTGAGTGTAGCGATAGAGAGAGACACTGTCAGAGAGAGAGAGAGGGAGGTGTGACTGAGTGCAGTGATAGAGAGAGACACTGACAGAGAGAGATAGAGAGAGGTGTGACTGAGTGTAGTGATAGAGAGAGAAAGTGGCAGAGAGAGACAGAGAGAGGTGTGACTGTGTGTAGTGATAGAGGGAGACACTGGCAGAGAGAGATAGAGAGAGGAGTGACTGAGTGTAGCGATTGAGAGAGACACTGTCAGAGAGAGAGAGAGGGAGGTGTGACTGAGTGCACTGATAGAGAGAGACACTGACAGAGAGATATAGAGAGAGGTGTGACTGAGTGTAGTGATAGAGATAGACACGGACAGAGAGAGATAGAGAGAGGAGTGACCGAGTGTACTGATAGACAGAGACACTGACACAGAGAGAAAGAGGGAGATGTCTAACTGAGTACAGGGATAGAGAGAGACACTGGCAGAGAGAGATAGAGAGAGGTGTGAGTGAGTGTAGTGACAGAGAGAGACACTGGCAGAGAGCGATAGAGAGAGGTGTCACTAAGTGTAGTGATAGAGAGAGACACTGACAGAGAGGGATAGAGAGAGGAGTGACTGAGTGCAGTGATAGAGAGAGACACTGACAGAGAGGGATAGAGAGAGGAGTGACTGAGTGTAGTGATAGAGAGAGACACTGGCAGAGAGAGATAGAGAGAGATGTGACTGAGTGCAGTGATAGAGAGAGACACTGACAGAGAGAGATAGAGAGAGGAGTGACTGAGTGTAGTGATCGAGAGAGACACTGGCAGAGAGAGAGATAGAGAGAGATGTGACTGAGTGCAGTGATAGAGAGAGACACTGACACAGAGAGATAGAGAGAGGAGTGACTGAGTGTAGTGATAGAGAGAGACACTGGCAGAGAGAGATAGAGAGAGATGTGACTGAGTGCAGTGATAGAGAGAGACACTGACAGAGAGAGATAGAGAGAGGTGTGACTGAGTGTAGTGATAGAGAGAGACAATGACAGAGAGAGATAGAGAGAAGTCTGACTGAGTGTAGTGATAGAGAGAGACACTGACAGAGAGAGATAGAGAGAGGTGTGACTGAGTGTAGTGATAGAGAGAGACACTGGCAGAGAGAGATAGAGAGAGGAGTGACTGAGTGTAGTGATAGAGAGAGACACTGACAGAGAGAGATAGAGAGAGGTGTGACTGAGTGTAGTGATAGTGAGAGACACTGGCAGAAAGAGACAGAGGGAGATGTGACTGAGTGTAGTGATAGAGAGAGACACTGACAGAGAGAGATAGAGAGAGGAGAGACTGAGTGTAGTGATAGAGAGAGACACTGACAGAGAGAGGTAGAGAGAGGTGTGACTGAGTGTAGTGATAGAGAGAGACACTGGCAGAGAGAGATAGAGAGAGGAGTGACTGAGTGTAGTGATAGAGAGAGACACTGACAGAGAGAGATAGAGAGAGGTGTGACTGAGTGTAGTGATAGAGAGAGACACTGACAGAGAGGGATAGAGAGAGGAGTGACTGAGTGTAGTGATAGAGAGAGACACTGGCAGAGAGAGATAGAGAGAGATGTGACTGAGTGCAGTGATAGAGAGAGACACTGACAGAGAGAGATAGCGAGAGGAGTGACTGAGTGTAGTGTTCGAGAGAGACACTGGCAGAGAGAGATAGAGAGAGATGTGACTGAGTGCAGTGATAGAGAGAGACACTGGCAGAGAGAGATAGAGAGAGGAGTGACTGAGTGTAGTGATAGAGAGAGACACTGACAGAGAGGAATAGAGAGAGTTGTGACTGAGTGTAGTGATGGAGAGAGACACTGACAGAGAGAGATGGAGAGAGGTGTGACTGAGTGTAGTGATAGTGAGAGACACTGGCAGAAAGAGACAGAGGGAGATGTGACTGAGTGTAGTGATAGAGAGAGACACTGACAGAGAGAGGTAGAGAGAGGTGTGACTGAGTGTAGTGACAGAGAGAGACACTGACAGAGAGAGATAGAGAGAGGTGTAACTGAGTGTAGTGACAGAGAGAGACACTGACAGAGAGAGATAGAGAGAGGAGTGACTGAGTGTAGTGATAGAGAGAGACACTGACAGAGAGAGATAGAGAGAGGTGTGACTGAGTGTAGTGATAGAGAGAGACAATGACAGAGAGAGATAGAGAGAAGTCTGACTGAGTGTAGTGATAGAGAGAGACACTGACAGAGAGAGATAGAGAGAGGTGTGACTGAGTGTAGTGATAGAGAGAGACACTGGCAGAAAGAGACAGAGGGAGATGTGACTGAGTGTAGTGATAGAGAGAGACACTGACAGAGAGAGATAGAGAGAGGAGAGACTGAGTGTAGTGATAGAGAGAGACACTGACAGAGAGAGGTAGAGAGAGGTGTGACTGAGTGTAGTGATAGAGAGAGACACTGACAGAGAGAGATAGAGAGAGGTGTGACTGAGTGTAGTGATAATGAGAGACACTGGCAGAAAGAGACAGAGGGAGATGTGACTGAGTGTAGTGATAGAGAGAGACAATGACAGAGAGAGATAGAGAGAAGTCTGACTGAGTGTAGTGATAGAGAGAGACAATCGCAGATGGAGATAGAGAGAGGTATGACTGAGTGTAGTGATAGAGAGAGACACTGACAGAGAGAGATAGAGAGAGGAGTGACTGAGTGTAGTGATAGAGAGAGACACTGACAGAGAGAGATAGAGGAGTGACTGAGTGCAGTGATAGAGAGGGACACTGACAGAGAGAGATAGAGAGAGGAGTGACTGAGTGTAGTGATAGAGAGAGACACTGACAGAGAGGGATAGAGAGAGGTGTGACTGAGTGTAGGGATAGAGAGAGACACTGACAGAGAGGGATAGAGAGAGGTGTGACTGAGTGTAGAGATAGAGAGAGACACTGACAGAGAGAGATAGAGAGAGGAGTGACTGAGTGTAGTGATAGAGAGAGACACTGACAGAGAGAGATAGAGAGAGGAGTGACTGAGTGTAGTGATAGAGAGAGACACTGACAGAGAGGGATAGAGAGAGGTGTGACTGAGTGTAGAGATAGAGAGAGACACTGACAGAGAGAGATAGGGAGAGGTGTGACTGAGTGTAGTGATAGAGAGAGACACTGACAGAGAGAGATAGAGAGAGGAGTGACTGAGTGTAGTGATAGAGAGAGACACTGACAGAGAGGGATAGAGAGAGGTGTGACTGAGTGTAGTGATAGAGAGAGACACTGACAGAGAGAGATAGAGAGAGGAGTGACTGAGTGTAGTGATAGAGAGAGACACTGACAGAGAGAGATAGAGAGAGGAGTGACTGAGTGTAGTGATAGAGAGAGACACTGACAGAGAGGGATAGAGAGAGGTGTGACTGAGTGTAGAGATAGAGAGAGACACTGACAGAGAGAGATAGAGAGAGGAGTGACTGAGTGTAGTGATAGAGAGAGACACTGACAGAGAGAGATAGAGAGAGGAGTGACTGAGTGTAGTGATAGAGAGAGACACTGACAGAGAGGGATAGAGAGAGGTGTGACTGAGTGTAGAGATAGAGAGAGACACTGACAGAGAGAGATAGAGAGAGGAGTGACTGAGTGTAGTGATAGAGAGAGACACTGACAGAGAGAGATAGAGAGAGGAGTGACTGAGTGTAGTGATAGAGAGAGACACTGACAGAGAGGGATAGAGAGAGGTGTGACTGAGTGTAGAGATAGAGAGAGACACTGACAGAGAGAGATAGGGAGAGGTGTGACTGAGTGTAGTGATAGAGAGAGACACTGACAGAGAGAGATAGAGAGAGGAGTGACTGAGTGTAGTGATAGAGAGAGACACTGACAGAGAGGGATAGAGAGAGGTGTGACTGAGTGTAGTGATAGAGAGAGACACTGACAGAGAGAGATAGAGAGAGGTGTGACTGAGTGTAGAGATAGAGAGAGACAATGACAGAGAGAGATAGAGAGAGGAGTGAATGAGTGTAGTGAAAGAGAGAGACACTGACAGAGAGAGATAGAGAGAAGTCTGACTGAGTGTAGTGATAGAGAGAGACACTGACAGAGAGAGATAGAGAGAGGAGTGACTGAGTGCAGTGATAGAGAGGGACACTGACAGAGAGAGATAGAGAGAGGTGTGACTGAGTGTAGTGATAGAGAGAGAAAGTGGCAGAGAGAGATAGAGAGAGGTGTGACTGAGTGTAGTGATAGAGGGAGACACTGGCAGAGAGAGATAGAGAGAGGAGTGACTGAGTGTAGCGATAGAGAGAGACACTGTCAGAGAGAGAGAGAGGGAGGTGTGACTGAGTGCAATGATAGAGAGAGACACTGACAGAGAGAGATAGAGAGAGGTGTGACTGAGTGTAGTGATAGAGATAGACACGGACAGAGAGAGATAGAGAGAGGAGTGACCGAGTGTAGTGATAGAGAGAGACACTGACAGAGATAGAGGGAGGTGTGACTGAGTGTAGTGACAGAGAGAGAGACAGTGGCAGAGATAGAAAGAGAGAGGAGTGACTGAGTGTAGTGATAGAGAGAGACACTGTCAGAGAGATAGAGAGAGGTGTGACTGAGTGTAGTCATAGAGAGAGACAGTGACAGAGAGAGATCGAGAGAGGAGTGACTGAGTGTAGTGATAGAGAGAGACACTCTGACAGAGAGAGATAGAGAGAGGAGTGACTGAGTGTAGTGATAGAGAGAGACACTGTCAGAGAGAGATAGAGGGACGTGTGACTGAGTGTAGTGATAGAGAGAGACACTGACAGAGAGAGATAGAGAGAGGTGTGACTGAGTGTAGTGATAGAGAGAGACACTGGCAGAGAGAGATAGAGAGAGGTGTGACTGAGTGTAGTGATAGAGAGAGACACTGACAGAGAGAGATAGAGAGAGGAGTGACTGAGTGTAGTGACAGAGAGAGACACTGGCAGAGAGCGATAGAGAGAGGAGTGACTGAGTGTAGTGATAGAGAGAGACACTGGCTGAGAGAGATAGAGAGAGATGTGACTGAGTGCAGTGATAGAGAGAGACACTGACAGAGAGAGATAGAGAGAGGTGTGACTGAGTGTAGTGATAGAGAGAGACACTGACAGAGAGAGATGGAGAGAGGAATGACTGAGTGTAGTGATAGAGAGAGACACTGACAGAGAGAGATAGAGGAGTGACTGAGTGCAGTGATAGAGAGGGACACTGACAGAGAGAGATAGAGAGAGGAGTGACTGAGTGTAGTGATAGAGAGAGACACTGACAGAGAGGGATAGAGAGAGGTGTGACTGAGTGTAGGGATAGAGAGAGACACTGACAGAGAGGGATAGAGAGAGGTGTGACTGAGTGTAGAGATAGAGAGAGACACTGACAGAGAGAGATAGAGAGAGGAGTGACTGAGTGTAGTGATAGAGAGAGACACTGACAGAGAGAGATAGAGAGAGGAGTGACTGAGTGTAGTGATAGAGAGAGACACTGACAGAGAGGGATAGAGAGAGGTGTGACTGAGTGTAGAGATAGAGAGAGACACTGACAGAGAGAGATAGGGAGAGGTGTGACTGAGTGTAGTGATAGAGAGAGACACTGACAGAGAGAGATAGAGAGAGGAGTGACTGAGTGTAGTGATAGAGAGAGACACTGACAGAGAGGGATAGAGAGAGGTGTGACTGAGTGTAGTGATAGAGAGAGACACTGACAGAGAGAGATAGAGAGAGGAGTGACTGAGTGTAGTGATAGAGAGAGACACTGACAGAGAGAGATAGAGAGAGGAGTGACTGAGTGTAGTGATAGAGAGAGACACTGACAGAGAGGGATAGAGAGAGGTGTGACTGAGTGTAGAGATAGAGAGAGACACTGACAGAGAGAGATAGAGAGAGGAGTGACTGAGTGTAGTGATAGAGAGAGACACTGACAGAGAGAGATAGAGAGAGGAGTGACTGAGTGTAGTGATAGAGAGAGACACTGACAGAGAGGGATAGAGAGAGGTGTGACTGAGTGTAGAGATAGAGAGAGACACTGACAGAGAGAGATAGAGAGAGGAGTGACTGAGTGTAGTGATAGAGAGAGACACTGACAGAGAGAGATAGAGAGAGGAGTGACTGAGTGTAGTGATAGAGAGAGACACTGACAGAGAGGGATAGAGAGAGGTGTGACTGAGTGTAGAGATAGAGAGAGACACTGACAGAGAGAGATAGGGAGAGGTGTGACTGAGTGTAGTGATAGAGAGAGACACTGACAGAGAGAGATAGAGAGAGGAGTGACTGAGTGTAGTGATAGAGAGAGACACTGACAGAGAGGGATAGAGAGAGGTGTGACTGAGTGTAGTGATAGAGAGAGACACTGACAGAGAGAGATAGAGAGAGGAGTGACTGAGTGTAGAGATAGAGAGAGACACTGACAGAGAGAGATAGAGAGAGGAGTGAATGAGTGTAGTGAAAGAGAGAGACACTGACAGAGAGAGATAGAGAGAAGTCTGACTGAGTGTAGTGATAGAGAGAGACACTGACAGAGAGAGATAGAGAGAGGAGTGACTGAGTGCAGTGATAGAGAGGGACACTGACAGAGAGAGATAGAGAGAGGTGTGACTGAGTGTAGTGATAGAGAGAGAAAGTGGCAGAGAGAGATAGAGAGAGGTGTGACTGAGTGTAGTGATAGAGGGAGACACTGGCAGAGAGAGATAGAGAGAGGAGTGACTGAGTGTAGCGATAGAGAGAGACACTGTCAGAGAGAGAGAGAGGGAGGTGTGACTGAGTGCAATGATAGAGAGAGACACTGACAGAGAGAGATAGAGAGAGGTGTGACTGAGTGTAGTGATAGAGATAGACACGGACAGAGAGAGATAGAGAGAGGAGTGACCGAGTGTAGTGATAGAGAGAGACACTGACAGAGATAGAGGGAGGTGTGACTGAGTGTAGTGACAGAGAGAGAGACAGTGGCAGAGATAGAAAGAGAGAGGAGTGACTGAGTGTAGTGATAGAGAGAGACACTGTCAGAGAGAGATAGAGGGAGGTGTGACTGAGTGTAGTCATAGAGAGAGACAGTGACAGAGAGAGATCGAGAGAGGAGTGACTGAGTGTAGTGATAGAGAGAGACACTCTGACAGAGAGAGATAGAGAGAGGAGTGACTGAGTGTAGTGATAGAGAGAGACACTGTCAGAGAGAGATAGAGGGACGTGTGACTGAGTGTAGTGATAGAGAGAGACACTGACAGAGAGAGATAGAGAGAGGTGTGACTGAGTGTAGTGATAGAGAGAGACACTGGCAGAGAGAGATAGAGAGAGGTGTGACTGAGTGTAGTGATAGAGAGAGACACTGACAGAGAGAGATAGAGAGAGGAGTGACTGAGTGTAGTGACAGAGAGAGACACTGGCAGAGAGCGATAGAGAGAGGAGTGACTGAGTGTAGTGATAGAGAGAGACACTGGCTGAGAGAGATAGAGAGAGATGTGACTGAGTGCAGTGATAGAGAGAGACACTGACAGAGAGAGATAGAGAGAGGTGTGACTGAGTGTAGTGATAGAGAGAGACACTGACAGAGAGAGATGGAGAGAGGAATGACTGAGTGTAGTGATAGAGAGAGACACTGACAGAGAGGGATAGAGAGAGGAGTGATTGAGTGTAGTGATAGAGAGAGACACTGACACAGAGAGAAAGAGGGAGATGTCTAACTGAGTACAGGGATAGAGAGAGACACTGGCAGAGAGAGATAGAGAGAGGTGTGAGTGAGTGTAGTGACAGAGAGAGACACCAGCAGAGAGCGATAGAGAGAGGTGTCACTAAGTGTAGTGATAGAGAGAGACACTGACAGAGAGGGATAGAGAGAGGATTGACTGAGTGTAGTGATAGAGAGAGACACTGGCAGAGAGAGATCGAGAGAGGTGAGACTGAGTGTTGTGATAGAGAGAGACACTGACAGAGAGGGATAGAGAGAGGTGTGACTGAGTGTAGTGATAGAGAGAGAGACACTGACAGAGAGGGATAGAGAGACGTGTGACTGAGTGTAGTGATAGAGAGAGACAGTGACAGAGAGAGATAGAGAGAGGTGTGACTGAGTGTAGTGATAGAGAGAGACACTGGCAGAGAGAGATAGAGAGAAGAGTGACTGAGTGTAGTGACAGAGAGAGACACTGGCAGAGAGCGATAGAGAGAGGTGTGACTGAGTGTAGTGATAGAGAGAGACACTGACAGAGAGAGATAGAGAGAGGTGTGACTGAGTGTAGTGATAGAGAGAGACACTGGCAGAGAGAGATAGAGAGAGGTGTGACTGAGTGTAGTGATAGAGAGAGACAATGACAGAGAGAGATAGAGAGAAGTCTGACTGAGTGTAGTGATAGAGAGAGACACTGACAGAGAGAGATAGAGAGAGGAGTGACTGAGTGCAGTGATAGAGAGAGACACTGACAGAGAGAGATAGAGAGAGGAGTGACTGAGTGTAGTGATAGAGAGAGACACTGACAGAGAGAGATAGAGAGAGGTGTGACTGAGTGTAGTGATAGAGAGAGACACTGACAGAGAGAGATAGAGAGAGGAGTGACTGAGTTCCGTGAGAGAGAGACACTGGCAGACAGCGATGGAGAGAGGTGTGACTGAGCGCAGTGGTGGAGAGAGACACTGGCAGAGAGAGATAGAGAGAGGAGTGACTGAGTTCAGTGAGACAGAGACACTGACAGAGAGAGATAGAGGGAGGAGTGACTGAGTTCAGTGAGAGAGAGACACTGGCAGAGAGCGATAGGGAGAAGTCTGACTGAGTGTAGTGATAGAGAGAGACACTGACAGAGAGAGATAGAGAGAGGAGTGACTGAGTGTAGTGATAGAAAGAGACAGGGGCAGAGATAGAAAGAGAGAGGAGTGACTGAGTGCAGTGATGGAGAGAGACACTGACAGAGAGAGATAGAGAGAGGTGTGACTGAGTGTAGTGATAGAGAGAGACACTGACAGAGAGAGATAGCGAGAGCAGTGACTGAGTGTAGTGATAGAGAGAGACACTGGCAGAGAGAGATAGAGAGAGGAGTGACTGAGTGCAGTGATAGAGAGGGACACTGGCAGAGAGAGATAGAGAGAGGAGTGACTGAGTGTAGTGATACAGAGAGACACTGACAGAGAGAGATAGAGAGAGGAGTGACTGAGTGTAGCGATAGAGAGAGACACTGTCAGAGAGAGAGAGAGGGAGGTGTGACTGAGTGCAGTGATAGAGAGAGACACTGACAGAGAGAGATAGAGAGAGGTGTGACTGAGTGTAGTGATAGAGAGAGAAAGTGGCAGAGAGAGACAGAGAGAGGTGTGACTGTGTGTAGTGATAGAGGGAGACACTGGCAGAGAGAGAGATAGAGAGAGGAGTGACTGAGTGTAGCGATTGAGAGAGACACTGTCAGAGAGAGAGAGAGGGAGGTGTGACTGAGTGCACTGATAGAGAGAGACACTGACAGAGAGATATAGAGAGAGGTGTGACTGAGTGTAGTGATAGAGATAGACACGGACAGAGAGAGATAGAGAGAGGAGTGACCGAGTGTACTGATAGAGAGAGAGACAGTGGCAGGGAGAGATAGAGAGAGGTGTGAGTGCAGTGATAGAGAGAGACACTGGCAGAGAGAGATAGGGAGAGGTGTGACTGAGTGTAGTGATAGAGAGAGACACTGACAGAGATAGAGGGAGGTGTGAGTGCAGTGATAGAGAGAGACACTGGCAGAGAGAGATAGGGAGAGGTGTGACTGAGTGTAGTGACAGAGAGAGAGACAGTGGCAGGGAGAGATAGAGAGAGGTGTGAGTGCAGTGATAGAGAGAGACACTGGCAGAGAGAGATAGGGAGAGGTGTGACTGAGTGTAGTGATAGAGAGAGACACTGACAGAGAGAGATAGAGAGAGGAGTGACTGAGTGTAGAGATAGAGAGAGACACTGACAGAGAGAGATAGAGAGAGGAGTGACTGAGTGTAGTGAAAGAGAGAGACACTGACAGAGAGAGATAGAGAGAGGAGTGACTGAGTGCAGTGATAGAGAGGGACACTGACAGAGAGAGATAGAGAGAGGTGTGACTGAGTGTAGTGATAGAGAGAGACACTGACAGAGAGAGATAGAGAGAGGAGTGACTGAGTGCAGTGATAGAGAGAGAAAGTGGCAGAGAGAGATAAAGAGAGGTGTGACTGAGTGTAGTGATAGAGGGAGACACTGGCAGAGAGAGATAGAGAGAGGAGTGACTGAGTGTAGCGATAGAGAGAGACACTGTCAGAGAGAGAGAGAGGGAGGTGTGACTGAGTGCAATGATAGAGAGAGACACTGACAGAGAGAGACAGAGAGAGGCGTGACTGAGTGTAGTGATAGAGAGAGACACTGACAGAGAGAGATAGAGAGAGGAGTGACTGAGTGTAGTGATAGAGAGAGACACTGACAGAGAGAGATAGAGAGAGGAGTGACTGAGTGTAGTGATAGAGAGAGAAAGTGGCAGAGAGAGATAAAGAGAGGTGTGACTGAGTGTAGTGATAGAGATAGACACGGGCAGAGAGAGACAGAGAGAGGAGTGATCGAGTGTAGTGATAGAGAGAGACACTGACAGAGATAGAGGGAGGTGTGACTGAGTGTAGTGATAGAGAGAGACACTCTGACAGAGAGAGATAGAGAGAGGAGTGACTGAGTGTAGTGATAGAGAGAGACACTGTCAGAGAGAGATAGAGGGACGTGTGACTGAGTGTAGTGATAGAGAGAGACACTGACAGAGAGAGATAGAGAGAGGTGTGACTGAGTGTAGTGATAGAGAGAGACACTGGCAGAGAGAGATAGAGAGAGGTGTGACTGAGTGTAGTGATAGAGAGAGACACTGACAGAGAGAGATAGAGAGAGGAGTGACTGAGTGTAGTGACAGAGAGAGACACTGGCAGAGAGCGATAGAGAGAGGAGTGACTGAGTGTAGTGATAGAGAGAGACACTGGCTGAGAGAGATAGAGAGAGATGTGACTGAGTGCAGTGATAGAGAGAGACACTGACAGAGAGAGATAGAGAGAGGTGTGACTGAGTGTAGTGATAGAGAGAGACACTGACAGAGAGAGATGGAGAGAGGAATGACTGAGTGTAGTGATAGAGAGAGCCACTGACAGAGAGGGATAGAGAGAGGAGTGATTGAGTGTAGTGATAGAGAGAGACACTGACACAGAGAGAAAGAGGGAGATGTCTAACTGAGTACAGGGATAGAGAGAGACACTGGCAGAGAGAGATAGAGAGAGGTGTGAGTGAGTGTAGTGACAGAGAGAGACACCAGCAGAGAGCGATAGAGAGAGGTGTCACTAAGTGTAGTGATAGAGAGAGACACTGACAGAGAGGGATAGAGAGAGGAGTGACTGAGTGTAGTGATAGAGAGAGACACTGGCAGAGAGAGATCGAGAGAGGTGAGACTGAGTGTAGTGATAGAGAGAGAGACACTGACAGAGAGGGATAGAGAGACGTGTGACTGAGTGTAGTGATAGAGAGAGACAGTGACAGAGAGAGATAGAGAGAGGTGTGACTGAGTGTAGTGATAGAGAGAGACACTGGCAGAGAGAGATAGAGAGAAGAGTGACTGAGTGTAGTGACAGAGAGAGACACTGGCAGAGAGCGATAGAGAGAGGTGTGACTGAGTGTAGTGATAGAGAGAGACACTGACAGAGAGAGATAGAGAGAGGTGTGACTGAGTGTAGTGATAGAGAGAGACACTGGCAGAGAGAGATAGAGAGAGGTGTGACTGAGTGTAGTGATAGAGAGAGACACTGACAGAGAGAGATAGAGAGAGGTGTGACTGAGTGTAGTGATAGAGAGAGACAATGACAGAGAGAGATAGAGAGAAGTCTGACTGAGTGTAGTGATAGAGAGAGACACTGACAGAGAGAGATAGAGAGAGGAGTGACTGAGTGCAGTGATAGAGAGAGACACTGACAGAGAGAGATAGAGAGAGGAGTGACTGAGTGTAGTGATAGAGAGAGACACTGACAGAGAGAGATAGAGAGAGGTGTGACTGAGTGTAGTGATAGAGAGAGACACTGACAGAGAGAGATAGAGAGAGGAGTGACTGAGTTCCGTGAGAGAGAGACACTGGCAGACAGCGATGGAGAGAGGTGTGACTGAGCGCAGTGGTGGAGAGAGACACTGGCAGAGAGAGATAGAGAGAGGAGTGACTGAGTTCAGTGAGACAGAGACACTGACAGAGAGAGATAGAGGGAGGAGTGACTGAGTTCAGTGAGAGAGACACACTGGCAGAGAGCGATAGGGAGAAGTCTGACTGAGTGTAGTGATAGAGAGAGACACTGACAGAGAGAGATAGAGAGAGGAGTGACTGAGTGTAGTGATAGAAAGAGACAGGGGCAGAGATAGAAAGAGAGAGGAGTGACTGAGTGCAGTGATGGAGAGAGACACTGACAGAGAGAGATAGAGAGAGGTGTGACTGAGTGTAGTGATAGAGAGAGACACTGACAGAGAGAGATAGCGAGAGCAGTGACTGAGTGTAGTGATAGAGAGAGACACTGGCAGAGAGAGATAGAGAGAGGAGTGACTGAGTGCAGTGATAGAGAGGGACACTGGCAGAGAGAGATAGAGAGAGGAGTGACTGAGTGTAGTGATACAGAGAGACACTGACAGAGAGAGATAGAGAGAGGTGTGACTGAGTGTAGTGATAGAGAGAGAAAGTGGCAGAGAGAGACAGAGAGAGGTGTGACTGTGTGTAGTGATAGAGGGAGACACTGGCAGAGAGAGAGATAGAGAGAGGAGTGACTGAGTGTAGCGATTGAGAGAGACACTGTCAGAGAGAGAGAGAGGGAGGTGTGACTGAGTGCACTGATAGAGAGAGACACTGACAGAGAGATATAGAGAGAGGTGTGACTGAGTGTAGTGATAGAGATAGACACGGACAGAGAGAGATAGAGAGAGGAGTGACCGAGTGTACTGATAGAGAGAGAGACAGTGGCAGGGAGAGATAGAGAGAGGTGTGAGTGCAGTGATAGAGAGAGACACTGGCAGAGAGAGATAGGGAGAGGTGTGACTGAGTGTAGTGATAGAGAGAGACACTGACAGAGATAGAGGGAGGTGTGACTGAGTGTAGTGACAGAGAGAGAGACAGTGGCAGGGAGAGATAGAGAGAGGTGTGAGTGCAGTGATAGAGAGAGACACTGGCAGAGAGAGATAGGGAGAGGTGTGACTGAGTGTAGTGATAGAGAGAGACACTGACAGAGAGAGATAGAGAGAGGAGTGACTGAGTGTAGAGATAGAGAGAGACACTGACAGAGAGAGATAGAGAGAGGAGTGACTGAGTGTAGTGAAAGAGAGAGACACTGACAGAGAGAGATAGAGAGAGGAGTGACTGAGTGCAGTGATAGAGAGGGACACTGACAGAGAGAGATAGAGAGAGGTGTGACTGAGTGTAGTGATAGAGAGAGACACTGACAGAGAGAGATAGAGAGAGGAGTGACTGAGTGTAGTGATAGAGAGAGAAAGTGGCAGAGAGAGATAAAGAGAGGTGTGACTGAGTGTAGTGATAGAGGGAGACACTGGCAGAGAGAGATAGAGAGAGGAGTGACTGAGTGTAGCGATAGAGAGAGACACTGTCAGAGAGAGAGAGAGGGAGGTGTGACTGAGTGCAATGATAGAGAGAGACACTGACAGAGAGAGACAGAGAGAGGCGTGACTGAGTGTAGTGATAGAGAGAGACACTGACAGAGAGAGATAGAGAGAGGAGTGACTGAGTGTAGTGATAGAGAGAGACACTGACAGAGAGAGATAGAGAGAGGAGTGACTGAGTGTAGTGATAGAGAGAGAAAGTGGCAGAGAGAGATAAAGAGAGGTGTGACTGAGTGTAGTGATAGAGATAGACACGGGCAGAGAGAGACAGAGAGAGGAGTGATCGAGTGTAGTGATAGAGAGAGACACTGACAGAGATAGAGGGAGGTGTGACTGAGTGTAGTGACAGAGAGAGAGACAGTGGCAGAGAGAGATAGAGAGAGGTGTGACTGAGTGTAGAGATAGAGAGAGACACTGACAGAGAGAGATAGAGAGAGGAGTGACTGAGTGTAGTGACAGAGAGAGACACTGACAGAGAGAGATAGAGAGAGGAGTGACTGAGTGTAGTGATGGAGAGAGACACTGACAGAGAGAGATAGAGAGAGGTGTGACTGAGTGCAGTGATAGAGAGAGACACTGACAGAGAGAGATGGAGAGAGCTGTGACTGAGTGTAGTGATAGAGAGAGACTGCCAGAGAGAGATAGAGGGAGGTGTGACTGAGTGCAGTGATAGAGAGACAGTGGCAGAGAGAGAGAGATAGAGGAGTGACTGAGTGTAGTGATAGAGAGAGACACTGGCAGAGAGCGATAGAGAGAGGTGTGACTGAGTGTAGTGATAGAGAGAGACTGCCAGAGAGAGATAGAGGGAGGTGTGACTGAGTGCAGTGATAGAGAGACAGTGGCAGAGAGAGAGAGATAGAGGAGTGACTGAGTGTAGTGATAGAGAGAGACACTGGCAGAGAGCGATAGAGAGAGGTGTGACTGAGTGTAGTGATAGAGAGAGACACTGGCTGAGAGAGATAGAGGGAGGTGTGACTGAGTGTAGTGATCGAGAGAGACACTGGCTGAGAGAGATAGAGAGAGGTGTGACTGAGTGTAGTGATAGAGAGAGACACTGACAGAGAGAGATAGAGAGAGGTGTGACTGAGTGTAGTGATAGAGGGAGACACTGGCAGAGAGAGATAGAGAGAGGTGTGACTGAGAGTAATGAGAGAGAGAGACAATGACAGAGAGAGATCGAGAGAAGTCTGACTGAGTGTAGTGATAGAGATAGACACGGACAGAGAGAGATAGAGAGAGGAGTGACTGAGTGTAGTGATAGGGAGAGAAAGTGGCAGAGAGAGATAAAGAGAGGTGTGACTGAGTGTAGTGATAGAGGGAGACACTGGCAGAGAGAGATAGAGAGAGGAGTGACTGAGTGTAGCGATAGAGAGAGACACTGTCAGAGAGAGAGAGAGGGAGGTGTGACTGAGTGCAATGATAGAGAGAGACACTGACAGAGAGAGACAGAGAGAGGTGTGAATGAGTGTAGTGATAGAGAGAGACACTGACAGAGAGAGATAGAGAGAGGAGTGACTGAGTGTAGTGATAGAGAGAGACACTGACAGAGAGAGATAGAGAGAGGAGTGACTGAGTGTAGTGATAGAGAGAGAAAGTGGCAGAGAGAGATAAAGAGAGGTGTGACTGAGTGTAGTGATAGAGATAGACACGGGCAGAGAGAGACAGAGAGAGGAGTGATCGAGTGTAGTGATAGAGAGAGACACTGACAGAGATAGAGGGAGGTGTGACTGAGTGTAGTGACAGAGAGAGAGACAGTGGCAGAGAGAGATAGAGAGAGGTGTGACTGAGTGTAGAGATAGAGAGAGACACTGACAGAGAGAGATAGAGAGAGGAGTGACTGAGTGTAGTGACAGAGAGAGACACTGACAGAGAGAGATAGAGAGAGGAGTGACTGAGTGTAGTGATGGAGAGAGACACTGACAGAGAGAGATAGAGAGAGGTGTGACTGAGTGCAGTGATAGAGAGAGACACTGACAGAGAGAGATGGAGAGAGCTGTGACTGAGTGTAGTGATAGAGAGAGACTGCCAGAGAGAGATAGAGGGAGGTGTGACTGAGTGCAGTGATAGAGAGACAGTGGCAGAGAGAGAGAGATAGAGGAGTGACTGAGTGTAGTGATAGAGAGAGACACTGGCAGAGAGCGATAGAGAGAGGTGTGACTGAGTGTAGTGATAGAGAGAGACTGCCAGAGAGAGATAGAGGGAGGTGTGACTGAGTGCAGTGATAGAGAGACAGTGGCAGAGAGAGAGAGATAGAGGAGTGACTGAGTGTAGTGATAGAGAGAGACACTGGCAGAGAGCGATAGAGAGAGGTGCGACTGAGTGTAGTGATAGAGAGAGACACTGGCTGAGAGAGATAGAGGGAGGTGTGACTGAGTGTAGTGATCGAGAGAGACACTGGCTGAGAGAGATAGAGAGAGGTGTGACTGAGTGTAGTGATAGAGAGAGACACTGACAGAGAGAGATAGAGACGGAGGTGTGACTGAGTGCAGTGATAGAGAGAGACACTGACAGAGAGAGATAGAGAGAGGTGTGACTGAGTGTAGTGATAGAGGGAGACACTGGCAAAGAGAGATAGAGAGAGGAGTGACCGAGTGTAGTGATAGAGAGAGACACTGACAGAGATAGAGGGAGATGTGACTGAGTGTAGTGACAGAGAGAGAGACAGTGGCAGGGAGAGATAGAGAGAGGTGTGAGTGCAGTGATAGAGAGAGACACTGGCGGAGAGAGATAGGGAGAGTTGTGACTGAGTGTAGTGATAGAGAGAGACACTGACAGAGAGAGATAGAGAGAGGAGTGACTGAGTGTAGAGATAGAGAGAGATACTGACAGAGAGAGATTGAGAGAGGAGTGACTGAGTGTAGTGAAAGAGAGAGACACTGACAGAGAGAGATAGAGAGAGGAGTGACTGAGTGTAGAGATAGAGAGAGACACTGACAGAGAGAGATAGAGAGAGGAGTGACTGAGTGTACTGAAAGAGAGAGACACTGACAGAGAGAGATAGAGAGAGGAGTGACTGAGTGTAGAGATAGAGAGAGACACTGACAGAGAGAGATAGAGAGAGGAGTGACTG
Organism: Heterodontus francisci; assembly: GCF_036365525.1. Lineage (NCBI taxonomy): Eukaryota > Metazoa > Chordata > Chondrichthyes > Heterodontiformes > Heterodontidae > Heterodontus > Heterodontus francisci. The sequence continues at coordinate 83,149 of NW_027142224.1, read as the reverse complement.
AGTGTAGTGAAAGAGAGAGACACTGACAGAGAGAGATAGAGAGAAGTCTGACTGAGTGTAGTGATAGAGAGAGACACTGACAGAGAGAGATAGAGAGAGGAGTGACTGAGTGCAGTGATAGAGAGGGACACTGACAGAGAGAGATAGAGAGAGGTGTGACTGAGTGTAGTGATAGAGAGAGACACTGGCTGAGAGAGATAGAGAGAGGAGTGACTGAGTGTAGTGATAGAGAGAGAAAGTGGCAGAGAGAGATAGAGAGAGGTGTGACTGAGTGTAGTGATAGAGGGAGACACTGGCAGAGAGAGATAGAGAGAGGAGTGACTGAGTGTAGCGATAGAGAGAGACACTGTCAGAGAGAGAGAGAGGGAGGTGTGACTGAGTGCAATGATAGAGAGAGACACTGACAGAGAGAGATAGAGAGAGGTGTGACTGAGTGTAGTGATAGAGAGAGACACTGACAGAGATAGAGGGAGGTGTGACTGAGTGTAGTGATAGAGAGAGACACTGACAGAGATAGAGAGAGGTGTGACTGAGTGTAGAGATAGAGAGAGAGAGACAGTGGCAGAGAGAGATAGAGAGAGGTGTGAGTGCAGTGATGGAGAGAGACACTGACAGAGAGAGATAGAGAGAGGTGTGACTGAGTGTAGTGATAGAGAGAGACAATGACAGAGAGAGATAGAGAGAAGTCTGACTGAGTGCAGTGATAGAGAGAGACACTGACAGAGAGAGATAGAGAGACGTGTGACTGAGTGTAGTGATAGAGAGAGACAATCGCAGATGGAGATAGAGAGAGGTATGACTGAGTGTAGTGATAGAGAGAGACAGTGACAGAGAGAGATAGAGAGAGGTGTGACCGAGTGTAGTGATAGAGAGAGACACTGACAGAGATAGAGGGAGGTGTGACTGAGTGTAGTGACAGAGAGAGAGAGACACTGGCAGAGAGCGATAGAGAGAGGTGTGAGTGCAGTGATAGAGAGAGACACTGGCAGAGAGAGATAGGGAGAGGAGTGACTGAGTGTAGTGATAGAGAGAGACACTGACAGAGAGAGATAGAGAGAGGAGTGACTGAGTGTAGTGATAGAGAGAGACACCAGCAGAGAGCGATAGAGAGAGGAGTGACTGAGTTCCGTGAGAGAGAGACACTGGCAGAGAGCGATGGAGAGAGGTGTGACTGAGCGCAGTGATAGAGAGAGACACTGACAGAGAGAGATAGAGAGAGGAGTGACTGAGTTCAGTGAGAGAGAGACACTGGCAGAGAGCGAGAGAGAGAAGTCTGACTGAGTGTAGTGATAGAGAGAGACACTGACAGAGAGAGATAGAGAGAGGAGTGACTGAGTGTAGTGATAGAGAGAGACACTGGCAGAGAGAGATAGAGAGAGGATTAACTGAGTTCAGTGAGAGAGAGACACTGACAGAGAGAGATAGAGAGAGGAGTGACTGAGTGTAGTGATAGAGAGAGACACTGGCAGAGAGCGAGAGAGAGAAGTCTGACTGAGTGTAGTGATAGAGAGAGACACTGACAGAGAGAGATAGAGAGAGGAGTGACTGAGTTCAGTGAGAGAGAGACACTGGCAGAGAGCGAGAGAGAGAGGTGTGACTGAGTGTAGTGATAGAGAGAGACACTGACAGAGAGAGATAGAGAGAGGAGTGACTGAGTGTAGTGATAGAGAGAGACACTGACAGAGAGAGATAGAGAGAGGTGTGACTGAGTGTAGTGATAGAGAGAGACACTGACAGAGAGAGATATGGAGAGGTGTGACTGAGTGTAGTGATAGAGAGAGACACTGACAGAAAGAGATAGAGAGAGGAGTGACTGAGTGTAGTGATAGAGAGAGACACTGGCAGAGAGAGATAGAGAGAGGTGTGACTGAGTGTAGTGACAGAGAGAGACACCAGCAGAGAGCGATAGAGAGAGGAGTGACTGAGTGTAGTCACAGAGAGAGACACTGGCTGAGAGAGATAGAGAGAGGAGTGACTGAGTGCAGTGAAAGAGAGACACTGCCAGAGAGAGATAGAGGGAGGTGTGACTGAGTGTAGTGATAGAGAGACAGAGGCAGAAAGAGAGAGATAGAGGAGTGACAGAGTGTAGTGATAGAGAGAGACACTGGCAGAGTGAGATAGAGAGAGGAGTGACTGAGTGCAGTGATAGAGAGAGACACTGGCAGAGAGAGATAGAGAGAGGAGTGACTGAGTGCAGTGATAGAGAGAGACACTGACAGAGAGAGATAGAGAGAGGTGTGACTGAGTGTAGTGATAGAGAGAGACACTGACAGAGAGAGATAGAGAGACATGTGACTGAGTGTAGTGATAGAGAGATACAATCGCAGATGGAGATAGAGAGAGGTGCGACTGAGTGTAGTGATAGAGAGACACTGACAGAGAGAGATAGAGAGAGGTCTGACTGAGTGTAGTGATGGAGAGAGACACTGGCTGAGAGAGATAGAGGGAGGTGTGACTGAGTGCAGTGATAGAGAGAGACACTGGCTGAGAGAGATAGAGAGAGGTCTGACTGAGTGTAGTGATGGAGAGAGACACTGGCTGAGAGAGATAGAGGGAGGTGTGACTGAGTGCAGTGATAGAGAGAGACACTGGCTGAGAGAGATAGAGGGAGGTGTGACTGAGTGCAGTGATAGAGAGAGACACTGGCTGAGAGAGATAGAGGGAGGTGTGACTGAGTGCAGTGATAGAGAGAGACACTGACAGAGAGAGATAGAGAGACGTCTGACTGAGTGTAGTGATAGAGAGAGACACTGGCTGAGAGAGATAGAGGGAGGTGTGACTGAGTGTAGTGATCGAGAGAGACACTGGCTGAGAGAGATAGAGGGAGGTGTGACTGAGTGCAGTGATATAGAGAGACACTGGCAGAGAGAGATAGAGAGAGGTGTGACTGAGTGTAGTGATAGAGAGAGACACTGACAGAGAGAGATATGGAGAGGTGTGACTGAGTGTAGTGATAGAGAGAGACACTGACAGAAAGAGATAGAGAGAGGAGTGACTGAGTGTAGTGATAGAGAGAGACACTGGCAGAGAGAGATAGAGAGAGGTGTGACTGAGTGTAGTGACAGAGAGAGACACCAGCAGAGAGCGATAGAGAGAGGAGTGACTGAGTGTAGTCACAGAGAGAGACACTGGCTGAGAGAGATAGAGAGAGGAGTGACTGAGTGCAGTGAAAGAGAGACACTGCCAGAGAGAGATAGAGGGAGGTGTGACTGAGTGTAGTGATAGAGAGACAGAGGCAGAAAGAGAGAGATAGAGGAGTGACAGAGTGTAGTGATAGAGAGAGACACTGGCAGAGTGAGATAGAGAGAGGAGTGACTGAGTGCAGTGATAGAGAGAGACACTGGCAGAGAGAGATAGAGAGAGGAGTGACTGAGTGCAGTGATAGAGAGAGACACTGACAGAGAGAGATAGAGAGAGGTGTGACTGAGTGTAGTGATAGAGAGAGACACTGACAGAGAGAGATAGAGAGACATGTGACTGAGTGTAGTGATAGAGAGATACAATCGCAGATGGAGATAGAGAGAGGTGCGACTGAGTGTAGTGATAGAGAGACACTGACAGAGAGAGATAGAGAGAGGTCTGACTGAGTGTAGTGATGGAGAGAGACACTGGCTGAGAGAGATAGAGGGAGGTGTGACTGAGTGCAGTGATAGAGAGAGACACTGGCTGAGAGAGATAGAGAGAGGTCTGACTGAGTGTAGTGATGGAGAGAGACACTGGCTGAGAGAGATAGAGGGAGGTGTGACTGAGTGCAGTGATAGAGAGAGACACTGGCTGAGAGAGATAGAGGGAGGTGTGACTGAGTGCAGTGATAGAGAGAGACACTGGCTGAGAGAGATAGAGGGAGGTGTGACTGAGTGCAGTGATAGAGACAGACACTGACAGAGAGAGATAGAGAGACGTCTGACTGAGTGTAGTGATAGAGAGAGACACTGGCTGAGAGAGATAGAGGGAGGTGTGACTGAGTGTAGTGATCGAGAGAGACACTGGCTGAGAGAGATAGAGGGAGGTGTGACTGAGTGCAGTGATATAGAGAGACACTGGCAGAGAGAGATAGAGAGAGGTGTGACTGAGTGTAGTGATAGAGAGAGACACTGACAGAGAGAGATAGAGAGAGGTGTGACTGAGTGTAGTGATAGAGAGAGACACTGGCAGAGAGAGATAGAGAGAGGTGTGACTGAGTGTAGTGATAGAGAGAGACACTGACAGAGAGAGATAGAGAGAGGTGTGACTGAGTGTAGTCATAGAGAGAGACACTGGCAGAGAGAGATAGAGAGAGGTGTGACTGAGTGTAGTGATAGAGAGAGACACTGACAGAGAGAGATAGAGAGAGGTGTGACTGAGTGTAGTGATAGAGAGAGACACTGACAGAGAGAGATAGAGAGAGGAGTGACTGAGTGTAGTGATAGAGAGAGACACTGACAGAGAGAGAGATAGAGAGAGGTGTGACTGAGTGTAGTGATAGAGAGAGACACTGGCTGAGAGAGAGATAGAGGGAGGTGTGACTGAGTGTAGTGATCGAGAGAGACACTGGCTGAGAGAGATAGAGGGAGGTGTGACTGAGTGTAGTGATCGAGAGAGACACTCACAGAGAGAGATAGAGAGAGGTGTGACTGAGTGTAGTGATGGAGAGAGACACTGGCTGAGAGAGATAGAGAGAGGAGTGACTGAGTGTAGTGATGGAGAGAGACACTGGCAGAGAGCGATAGAGAGAGGTGTGACTGAGTGTAGTGATAGAGAGAGACACTGGCTAAGAGAGATAGAGGGAGGTGTGACTGAGTGTAGTGATAGAGAGAGACACTGACAGAGAGAGATAGAGAGAGGAGTGACTGAGTGTAGTGATAGAGAGAGACACTGACAGAGAGAGAAAGAGAGAGGAGTGACTGAGTGTAGTGATAGAGAGAGACACTGACAGAGAGAGATAGAGAGAGGTGTGACTGAGTGTAGTGATAGAGAGAGACACTGGCTGAGAGAGATAGAGAGAGGTGTGACTGAGTGTAGTGATAGAGAGAGACACAGACAGAGAGAGATAGAGAGAGGAGTGACTGAGTGTAGTGATAGAGAGAGACACTGACAGAGAGAGAAAGAGAGAGGAGTGACTGAGTGTAGTGATAGAGAGAGACACTGGCTGAGAGAGATAGAGGGAGGTGTGACTGAGTGTAGTGATCGAGAGAGACACTGGCTGAGAGAGATAGAGGGAGGTGTGACTGAGTGTAGTGATCGAGAGAGACACTCACAGAGAGAGATAGAGAGAGGTGTGACTGAGTGTAGTGATAGAGAGAGACACTGGCAGAGAGAGATAGAGAGAGGAGTGACTGAGTGTAGTGATGGAGAGAGACACTGGCTGAGAGAGATAGAGAGAGGAGTGACTGAGTGTAGTGATGGAGAGAGACACTGGCAGAGAGCGATAGAGAGAGGTGTGACTGAGTGTAGTGATAGAGAGAGACACTGGCTGAGAGAGATAGAGGGAGGTGTGACTGAGTATAGTGATCGAGAGAGACACTGGCTGAGAGAGATAGAGGGAGGTGTGACTGAGTGTAGTGATCGAGAGAGACACTCACAGAGAGAGATAGAGAGAGGTGTGACTGAGTGTAGTGATAGAGAGAGACACTGGCTGAGAGAGATAGAGAGAGGAGTGACTGAGTGTAGTGATGGAGAGAGACACTGGCTGAGAGAGATAGAGAGAGGAGTGACTGAGTGTAGTGATGGAGAGAGACACTGGCAGAGAGCGATAGAGAGAGGAGTGACTGAGTGTAGTGATGGAGAGAGACACTGGCAGAGAGCGATAGAGAGAGGTGTGACTGAGTGTAGTGATAGAGAGAGACACTGGCTGAGAGAGATAGAGGGAGGTGTGACTGAGTGTAGTGATAGAGAGAGACACTGACAGAGAGAGATAGAGAGAGGAGTGACTGAGTGTAGTGATAGAGAGAGACACTGACAGAGAGAGAAAGAGAGAGGAGTGACTGAGTGTAGTGATAGAGAGAGACACTGACAGAGAGAGATAGAGAGAGGAGTGACTGAGTGTAGTGATGGAGAGAGACACTGGCAGAGAGCGATAGAGAGAGGAGTGACTGAGTGTAGTGATGGAGAGAGACACTGGCAGAGAGCGATAGAGAGAGGTGTGACTGAGTGTAGTGATAGAGAGAGACACTGGCTGAGAGAGATAGAGGGAGGTGTGACTGAGTGTAGTGATAGAGAGAGACACTGACAGAGAGAGATAGAGAGAGGAGTGACTGAGTGTAGTGATAGAGAGAGACACTGACAGAGAGAGAAAGAGAGAGGAGTGACTGAGTGTAGTGATAGAGAGAGACACTGACAGAGAGAGATAGAGAGAGGTGTGACTGAGTGTAGTGATAGAGAGAGACACTGGCTGAGAGAGATAGAGAGAGGTGTGACTGAGTGTAGTGATAGAGAGAGACACTGACAGAGAGAGATAGAGAGAGGAGTGACTGAGTGTAGTGATAGAGAGAGACACTGACAGAGAGAGAAAGAGAGAGGAGTGACTGAGTGTAGTGATAGAGAGAGACACTGGCTGAGAGAGATAGAGAGAGGTGTGACTGAGTGTAGTGATAGAGAGAGACACTGACAGAGAGAGATAGAGAGAGGAGTGACTGAGTGTAGTGATAGAGAGAGACACTGACAGAGAGAGAAAGAGAGAGGAGTGACTGAGTGTAGTGATAGAGAGAGACACTGACAGAGAGAGATAGAGAGAGGTGTGACTGAGTGTAGTGATAGAGAGAGACACTGGCAGAGAGAGATAGAGAGAGGTGTGACTGAGTGTACTGATAGAGAGAGACACTGACATAGAGAGATAGAGAGAGGAGTGACTGAGTGTAGTGATAGAGAGAGACACTGACAGAGAGAGATAGAGAGAGGTGTGACTGAGTGTAGTGATAGAGAGAGACACTGACAGAGAGAGATAGAGAGAGGAGTGACTGAGTGTAGTGATAGAGAGAGACACTGACAGAGAGAGAAAGAGAGAGGAGTGACTGAGTGTAGTGATAGAGAGAGACACTGTCAGAGAGAGAAAGAGAGAGGAGTGACTGAGTGTAGTGATAGAGAGAGACACTGACAGAGAGAGATAGAGAGAGGAGTGACTGAGTGTAGTGATAGAGAGAGACACTGTCAGAGAGAGATAGAGAGAGGTGTGACTGAGTGTACTGATAGAGAGAGACACTGACAGAGAGAGATAGAGAGAGGTGTGACTGAGAGTAGTGATAGAGAGAGACACTGACAGAGAGAGATAGAGAGAGGTGTGACAGAGTGCAGTGAAAGAGAGAGACACTGACAGAGAGAGATAGAGAGAGGTGTGACAGAGTGTAGTGATAGAGAGAGACACTGTCAGAGAGAGAAAGAGAGAGGAGTGACTGAGTGTAGTGATAGAGAGAGACACTGACAGAGAGAGATAGAGAGAGGAGTGACTGAGTGTAGTGATAGAGAGAGACACTGTCAGAGAGAGATAGAGAGAGGTGTGACTGAGTGTACTGATAGAGAGAGACACTGACAGAGAGAGATAGAGAGAGGTGTGACTGAGAGTAGTGATAGAGAGAGACACTGACAGAGAGAGATAGAGAGAGGTGTGACAGAGTGCAGTGAAAGAGAGAGACACTGACAGAGAGAGATAGAGAGAGGTGTGACAGAGTGCAGTGAAAGAGAGAGACACTGACAGAGAGAGATAGAGAGAGGTGTGACAGAGTGCAGTGAAAGAGAGAGACACTGACAGAGAGAGATAGAGAGAGGTGTGACAGAGTGCAGTGAAAGAGACACTGACAGAGAGAGATAGAGGTGTGACTGAGTGTAGTGATAGAGAGAGACACTGACAGAGAGCGATAGAGAGAGGTGTGACTGAGTGCAGTGATAGAGAGAGACACTGGCTGAGAGAGATAGAGAGAGGAGTGACTGAGTGCAGTGATAGAGAGAGACAATCGCAGACGGAGATAGAGAGATGTGTGACTGAGTGTAGTGATAGAGAGAGACACTGACAGAGAGAGATAGAGAGAGGAGTGACTGAGTGTAGTGATAGAGAGAGACACTGGCAGAGAGAGATAGAGAGAGGTGTGACTGAGTGTAGTGATAGAGAGAGACACTGACAGAGAGAGATAGAGAGAGGAGTGACTGAGTGTAGTGATAGAGAGAGACACTGGCAGAGAGAGATAGAGAGAGGTCTGACTGAGTGTAGTGATAGAGAGAGACAGTGACAGAGAGAGATAGAGAGAGGTGTGACTGAGTGTAGTGATAGAGAGAGACACTGACAGAGAGAGATAGAGAGAGGTGTGACTGAGTGCAGTGATAGAGAGAGACACTGGCTGAGAGAGATAGAGGGAGGTGTGACTGAGTGCAGTGATAGAGAGAGACACTGGCAGAGAGAGATAGAGAGACGTGTGACTGAGTGTAGTGATAGAGAGAGACACTGACAGAGAGAGATAGAGGGAGGTGTGACTGAGTGTAGTGATAGAGAGAGACAATCGCAGATGGAGATAGAGAGAGGTATGACTGAGTGTAGTGATAGAGAGAGACACTGACAGAGAGAGATAGAATAAGGTATGACTGAGTGTAGTGATAGAGAGAGACACTGACAGAGAGAGATAGAGAGAGGAGTGACTGAGTGTAGTGATAGAGAGAGACACTGACAGAGAGAGATAGAGAGAGGAGTGACTGAGTGTAGTGATAGACAGAGACACTGACAGTGAGCGATAGAGAGAGGTGTGACTGAGTGCAGTGATAGAGACACTGGCAGAAAGAGACAGAGGGAGGTGTGACTGAGTGTAGTGATAGAGAGAGACAGTGACAGAGAGAGATAGAGAGAGGTGTGACTGAGTGTAGTGATAGAGAGAGACACTGACAGAGAGAGTTAGAGAGAGGTGTGACTGAGTGTAGTGATAGAGAGAGACACTGGCAGAGAGAGATAGAGAGAGGAGTGACTGAGTGTAGTGATAGAGAGACACTGACAGAGAGAGATCGAGAGAGGTGTGAATGAGTGTAGTGATAGAGAGAGACAGTGACAGAGAGAGATAGAGAGAGGTGTGACTGAGTGTAGTGATAGAGAGAGACACTGACAGAGAGAGTTAGAGAGAGGTGTGACTGAGTGTAGTGATAGAGAGAGACACTGGCAGAGAGAGATAGAGAGAGGAGTGACTGAGTGTAGTGATAGAGAGACACTGACAGAGAGAGATCGAGAGAGGTGTGAATGAGTGTAGTGATAGAGAGAGACAGTGACAGAGAGAGATAGAGAGAGGTGTGACTGAGTGTAGTGATAGAGAGAGACACTGACAGAGAGAGATAGAGAGAGGTGTGACTGAGTGTAGTGATAGAGAGAGACACTGGCAGAGAGAGATAGAGAGAGGTGTGACTGAGTTCAGTGAGAGAGAGACACTGACAGAGAGAGATAGAGAGAGGTGTGAATGAGTGTAGTGATAGAGAGAGACAGTGACAGAGAGAGATAGAGAGAGGTGTGACTGAGTGTAATGATAGAGAGAGACACTGACAGAGAGAGATAGAGAGAGGAGTGACTGAGTGTAGTGATAGAGAGAGACTGACAGAGTGAGATGGAGAGAGGAGTGACTGAGTGTAGTGATAGAGAGAGACACTGACAGAGAGAGAAAGAGAGTGGTGTGACTGAGTGTAATGATAGAGAGAGACACTGGCAGAGAGAGATAGAGAGAGGAGTGACTGAGTGTAGTGATAGAGAGAGACACTGGCAGAGAGAGATAGAGAGAGGAGTGACTGAGTGCAGTGATAGAGAGAGACACTGGCAGAGAGAGATAGAGAGAGGAGTGACTGAGTGTAGTGATAGAGAGAGACACTGGCAGCGAGAGATAGAGAGAGGTGTGACTGAGTGCAGTGATGGAGAGAGACACTGACAGAGAGAGATAGAGAGAGGTGTGACTGAGTGTAGTGATAGAGAGAGACACTGGCAGAGAGAGATAGAGAGAGGTGTGACTGAGTGTAGTGATAGAGTGAGACACTGACAGAGAGAGATAGAGAGAGGAGTGACTGAGTGCAGTGATAGAGAGAGACACTGACAGAGAGAGATAGAGAGACGTGTGACTGAGTGTAGTGATAGAGAGAGACACTGGCAGAGAGAGATAGAGAGAGGAGTGACTGAGTGCAGTGATGGAGAGAAACACTGACAGAGAGAGATAGAGAGAGGAGTGACTGAGTGTAGTGATAGAGAGAGACACTGACAGAGAGAGATAGAGAGAAGTCTGACTGAGTGTAGTGATAGAGAGAGACACTGACAGAGAGAGATAGAGAGACGTGTGACTGAGTGTAGTGATAGAGAGAGACACTGGCAGAAAGAGACAGAGGGAGGTGTGACTGAGTGTAGTGATCGAGAGAGTCACTGACAGAGAGAGATAGAGAGAGGGGTGACTGAGTGTACTGATAGAGAGAGACACTGACAGAGAGAGATAGAGAGAGGTGTGACTGAGTGTAATGAGAGAAACACTGCCAGAGAGAGATAGAGAGAGGAGTGACTGAGTGTAGTGATAGAGAGAGACACTGCCAGAGAGAGATAGAGAGAGGTGTGACTGAGTGTAGTGATAGAGAGAGACACTGACAGAGAGAGATGGAGAGAGGAGTGACTGAGTGTAGTGATAGAGAGGTACACTGACAGAGAGAGATAGAGAGAGGAGTGACTGAGTGTAGTGATGGAGAGAGACACTGACAGAGAGAGATAGAGAGAGGTGTGACTGAGTGTAGTGATAGAGAGAGACAATGGCAGAGAGAGATGGAGAGAGGAGTGACTGAGTGTAGTGATAGAGAGAGACACTGACAGAGAGAGATAGAGAGAGGAGTGACTGAGTGTAGTGACAGAGAGAGACACTGACAGAGAGAGATGGAGAGAAGTCTGACTGAGTGTAGTGATAGAGAGAGACACTGACACAGAGAGATAGAGAGAGGAGTGACTGAGTGTAGTGACAGAGAGAGACACCAGCAGAGAGCGATAGAGAGAGGAGTGACTGAGTGTAGTGATGGAGAGAGACACTGTCAGAGAGAGATAGAGAGAGGAGTGACTGAGTGTGGTGACAGAGAGAGACACTGACAGAGAGAGATAGAGAGAGGTGTGACTGAGTGTAGTGATGGAGAGAGACACAGACAGAGAGAGATAGAGAGAGGAGTGACTGAGTGTAGTGATGGAGAGAGACACTGTCTGAGAGAGATAGAGAGAGGAGTGACTGAGTGTGGTGATAGAGAGAGACACTGACAGAGAGAGATGGAGAGAGGAGTGACTGAGTGTAGTGATAGAGAGACACTGACAGAGAGAGATAGAGAGAGGAGTGACTGAGTGTAGTGACAGAGAGAGACACCAGCAGAGAGCGATAGAGAGAGGAGTGACTGAGTGTAGTGATAGAGAGAGACACTGGCTGAGAGAGATGGAGAGAGGAGTGACTGAGTGTAGTGATAGAGAGAGACACTGAAAGAGAGAGAAAGAGAGTGGTGTGACTGAGTGTAGTGACAGAGAGAGACACTGACAGAGAGAGATAGAGAGACGTGTGACTGAGTGTAGTGATAGAGAGAGACACTGACAGAGAGAGAAAGAGAGTGGTGTGACTGAGTGTAGTGATAGAGAGAGACACTGACAGAGAGAGATAGAGAGAGGAGTGACTGAGTGTAGTGATAGAGAGAGACACTGACAGAGAGAGAAAGAGAGTGGTGTGACTGAGTGTAGTGACAGAGAGAGACACTGACAGAGAGAGATAGAGAGACGTGTGACTGAGTGTAGTGATAGAGAGAGACACTGACAGAGAGAGAAAGAGAGTGGTGTGACTGAGTGTAGTGACAGAGAGAGACACTGACAGAGAGAGATAGAGAGACGTGTGACTGAGTGTAGTGATAGAGAGAGACACTGACAGAGAGAGAAAGAGAGTGGTGTGACTGAGTGTAGTGACAGAGAGAGACACTGACAGAGAGAGATAGAGAGAGGTGTGACTGAGTGTAGTGATAGAGAGAGACACTGACAGAGAGAGATAGAGAGACGTGTGACTGAGTGTAGTGATAGAGAGAGACACTGACAGAGAGATAAAGAGAGTGGTGTGACTGAGTGTAGTGACAGAGAGAGACACTGACAGAGAGAGATAGAGAGAGGTGTGACTGAGTGTAGTGATAGAGAGACACTGACAGAGAGAGATAGAGAGAGGTGTGACTGAGTGTAGTGATAGAGAGAGACACTGACAGACAGAGATAGAGAGAGGGGTAACTGAGTGTAGTGATGGAGAGACAGTGGCAGAGAGAGAGAGATAGAGGAGTGACTGAGTGTAGTGACAGAGAGAGACACTGGCAGAGAAAGATAGAGAGAGGAGTGACAGAGTGTAGTGATAGAGAGAGACACTGGCAGAGTGAGATAGAGAGAGGAGTGACTGAGTGCAGTGATAGAGAAGGCACTGGCAGAGAGAGATAGAGAGAGGAGTGACTGAGTGTAGTGATAGAGAGAGACACTGGCAGAGAGAGATTGAGAGAGGAGTGACTGAGTGTAGTGATAGAGAGAGACACTGACAGAGAGATATAGAGATAGGTGTGACTGAGTGTAGTGATGGAGAGAGACACTGACAAGAGAGATAGAGAGAGGAGTGACTGAGTGTAGTGACAGAGAGAGACAAGAGCAGAGAGCGATAGAGAGAGGAGTGACTGAGTGTAGTGATAGAGAGAGACACTGGCAGAGAGAGATAGAGAGAGGTGTGACTGAGTGTAGTGATAGAGAGAGACACTGACAGAGAGATATAGAGATAGGTGTGACTGAGTGTAGTGATGGAGAGAGACACCGGCAGAGAGGGATAGAGAGAGGTGTGACTGAGTGTAGTGATAGAGAGAGACACTGACAGAGAGATATAGAGAGAGGTGTGACTGAGTGTAGTGATCGAGAGAGACACTGGCAGAGAGAGATAGAGATCGGTGTGACTGTGTGTAGTGATTGAGAGAGACACTGACAGAGAGATATAGAGATAGGTGTGACTGAGTGTAGTGATGGAGAGAGACACTGACAAGAGAGATAGAGAGAGGAGTGACTGAGTGTAGTGACAGAGAGAGACAAGAGCAGAGAGCGATAGAGAGAGGAGTGACTGAGTGTAGTGATAGAGAGAGACACTGGCAGAGAGAGATAGAGAGAGGTGTGACTGAGTGTAGTGATAGAGAGAGACACTGACAGAGAGATATAGAGATAGGTGTGACTGAGTGTAGTGATGGAGAGAGACACCGGCAGAGAGGGATAGAGAGAGGTGTGACTGAGTGTAGTGATAGAGAGAGACACTGACAGAGAGATATAGAGAGAGGTGTGACTGAGTGTAGTGATCGAGAGAGACACTGGCAGAGAGAGATAGAGATCGGTGTGACTGTGTGTAGTGATTGAGAGAGACACTGGCAGAGAGGGATAGAGAGAGGAGTGACTGAGTGTAGTGATAGAGAGAGACACCGACACAGAGAGAAAGAGGGAGATGTCTAACTGAGTACAGGGATAGTGAGAGACACTGGCAGAGAGAGTTGGAGAGAGCTGTGACTGAGTGTAGTGATAAAGAGAGACACCAGCAGAGAGCGATAGAGAGAGGTGTCACTAAGTGTAGTGACAGAGAGAGACACTGACAGAGAGGGATAGAGAGAGGAGTGACTGAGTGCAGTGATAGAGAGAGACACTGGCAGAGAGAGATAGAGAGAGGTGTGACTGAGTGTAGTGATAGAGAGAGACACTGACAGAGAGAGATAGAGAGAGGAGTGACTGAGTGCAATGATAGAGAGAGACACTGACAGACAGAGATAGAGAGAGGAGTGACTGAGTGCAGTGATAGAGAGAGACACTGGCAGAGTGAGATAGAGAGAGGAGTGACTGAGTGCAGTGATAGAGAGAGACACTGACAGAGAGAGATAGAGGAGTGATTGAGTGTAGTGATCGAGAGAGACACTGGCAGAGAGAGATAGAGAAAGGAGTGACAGAGTGCAGTGATAGAGAGAGACACTGGCAGAGAGAGATAGAGAGAGGAGTGACTGAGTGTAGTGATAGAGAGAGACACTGACAGAGAGGGATAGAGAGAGGAGTGATTGAGTGTAGTGATAGAGGGAGACACTGACAGAGAGCGATAGAGAGAGGTGTGACTGAGTGTAGTGATAGAGAGAGACACTGACAGAGAGGGATAGAGAGAGGTGTGACTGAGTGTAGTGATAGAGAGAGACACTGACAGAGAGAGATAGAGAGAGGTGTGACTGAGTGCAGTGATAGTGAGAGACACTGGCAGAAAGAGACAGAGGGAGGTGTGACTGAGTGTAGTGATCGAGAGAGTCACTGACAGAGAGAGATAGAGAGAGGGGTGACTGAGTGTAGTGATAGAGAGAGACACTGACAGAGAGCGATAGAGAGAGGTGTGACTGAGTGTAGTGATAGAGGGAGACACTGACACAGAGAGGGATAGAGAGAGTTGTGACTTAGTGTAGTGATAGAGAGAGACACTGACAGAGAGGGATAGAGAGAGGTGTGACTGAGTGCAGTGATGGAGAGAGACACTGCCAGAGAGAGATAGAGAGAGGAGTGACTGAGTGTAGTGATAGAGAGAGACACTGCCAGAGAGAGATAGAGAGAAGTCTGACAGAGTGTAGTGATAGAGAGAGACACTGACAGACAGAGATAGAGAGAGGAGTGACTGAGTGTAGTGATAGAGAGAGACACTGACAGAGAGAGATAGAGAGAGGTGTGACTGAGTGTAGTGATAGAGAGAGACACTGACAGAGAGAGATAGAGAGAGGTGTGACTGAGTGTAGTGATAGAGAGAGACACTGGCAGAGAGAGATAGAGAGAGGAGTGACTGAGTGCAGTGATGGAGAGAGACACTGACAGAGAGAGATAGAGAGAGGTGTGACTGAGTGTAGTGATAGAGAGAGACACTGGCAGAGAGAGATAGAGAGAGGAGTGACTGAGTGTAGTGATAGAGAGAGACACTGGCAGAGAGAGATAGAGAGAGGAGTGACTGAGTGCAGTGATGGAGAGAGACACTGACAGAGAGAGATAGAGAGAGGTGTGACTGAGTGTAGTGATAGAGAGAGACACTGGCAGAGAGAGATAGAGAGAGGTGTGACTGAGTGTAGTGATAGAGAGAGACACTGGCAGAGAGAGATAGAGAGAGGAGTGACTGAGTGTAGTGATAGAGAGAGACACTGACAGAGAGAGATAGAGAGAGGAGTAACTGAGTGTAGTGATCGAGAGAGACACTGACAGAGAGAGAAAGAGAGTGGTGTGACTGAGTGTAGTGACAGAGAGAGACCCTGGCAGAGAGAGATAGAGAGACGTGTGACTGAGTGTAGTCAAAGAGAGAGACAATCGCAGATGGAGATAGAGAGAGGTATGACTGAGTGTAGTGATAGAGAGAGACACTGACAGAGAGAGATAGAGAGAGGTGTGACTGAGTGTAGGGACAGAGAGAGACCCTGGCAGAGAGAGATAGAGAGAGGAGTGACTGAGTGTAGTGATGGAGAGAAACACTGACAGAGAGAGATAGAGAGAGGAGTGACTGAGTGTAGTGATAGAGAGAGACAATGACAGAGAGAGATATTGAGACGTGTGACTGAGTGTAGTGATCGAGAGAGTCACTGACAGAGAGAGATGGAGAGAGGAGTGACTGAGTGTAGTGATAGAGAGATACACTGACAGAGAGAGATAGAGAGAGGAGTGACTGAGTGTAGTGATAGAGAAAGACACTGGCAGAGAGAGATAGAGAGAGGAGTGACTGAGTGTAGTGATAGAGAGAGACACTGCCAGAGAGAGATAGAGAGAGGTGTGACTGAGTGTAGTGATAGAGAGAGACACTGACAGAGAGAGATGGAGAGAGGAGTGACTGAGTGTAGTGATAGAGAAAGACACTGGCAGAGAGAGATAGAGAGAGGTGTGACTGAGTGTAGTGATAGAGAGACACTGGCAGAGAGAGATAGAGAGAGGAGTGACTGAGGGTAGTGATGGAGAGAGACACTGACAGAGAGAGATAGAGAGACGTGTGACTGAGTGTAGTGATAGAGAGAGACACTGACAGAGAGAGAAAGAGAGTGGTGTGACTGAGTGTAGTGACAGAGAGAGACACTGACAGAGAGAGATAGAGAGACGTGTGACTGAGTGTAGTGATGGAGAGAGACACTGACAGAGAGAGAAAGAGAGTGGTGTGACTGAGTGTAGTGACAGAGAGAGACACTGACAGAGAGAGATAGAGAGACGTGTGACTGAGTGTAGTGATAGAGAGACAGTGGCAGAGAGAGAGAGATAGAGGAGGGACTGAGTGTAGTGACAGAGAGAGACACTGGCAGAGAGAGATGGAGAGAGGTGTGACTGAGTGTAGAGATAGAGAGAGACACTGACAGAGAGAGATAGAGAGAGGAGTGACTGAGTGTAGTGATAGAGAGAGACACTGACAGAGAAAGATAGAGAGAGGAGTGACAGAGTGTAGTGATAGAGACAGACACTGGCAGAGTGAGATAGAGAGAGGAGTGACTGAGTGTAGTGAGAGAGAGAGACACTGACAGAGAGAGATAGAGAGAGGGGTGACTGAGTGTAGTATAGATAGAGACACTGACAGAGAGAGATAGAGAGAGGTGTGACTGAGTGTAGTGACAGAGAGAGACACTGGCAGAGAAAGATAGAGAGAGGAGTGACAGAGTGTAGTGATAGAGACAGACACTGGCAGAGTGAGATAGAGAGAGGAGTGACTGAGTTTAGTGAGAGAGAGAGACACTGACAGAGAGAGATAGAGAGAGGGGTGACTGAGTGTAGTGAGAGAGAGAGACACTGACAGAGAGAGATAGAGAGAGGGGTGACTGAGTGTAGTATAGAGAGAGACACTGACAGAGAGAGATAGAGAGAGGTGTGACTGAGTGTAGTGATAGAGAGATACACTGACAGAGAGAGATAGAGAGAGGAGTGACTGAGTGTAGTGATAGAGAAAGACACTGGCAGAGAGAGATAGAGAGAGGTGTGACTGAGTGTAGTGATAGAGAGACACTGGCAGAGAGAGATAGAGAGAGGAGTGACTGAGTGTAGTGATGGAGAGAGACACTGACAGAGAGAGATAGAGAGACGTGTGACTGAGTGTAGTGATAGAGAGAGACACTGACAGAGAGAGAAAGAGAGTGGTGTGACTGAGTGTAGTGACAGAGAGAGACACTGACAGAGAGAGATAGAGAGACGTGTGACTGAGTGTAGTGATAGAGAGACAGTGGCAGAGAGAGAGAGATAGAGGAGTGACTGAGTGTAGTGACAGAGAGAGACACTGGCAGAGAAAGATAGAGAGAGGAGTGACAAAGTGTAGTGATAGAGACAGACACTGGCAGAGTGAGATAGAGAGAGGAGTGACTGAGTGTAGTGAGAGAGAGAGACACTGACAGAGAGAGATAGAGAGAGGGGTGACTGAGTGTAGTGATAGAGAGAGACACTGACAGAGAGAGATAGAGAGAGGTGTGTCTGAGTGTAGTGATAGAGAGAGACACTGACAGAGAGATAGAGAGAGGTGTGACTGAGTGTAGTGATAGAGAGAGACACTGACAGAGAGAGAAAGAGAGTGGTGTGACTGAGTGTAGTGATAGAGAGAGACACTGACAGAGAGAGAAAGAGAGAGGGGTGACTGAGTGTAGTGATAGAGAGAGACACTGACAGAGAGAGATAGAGAGAGGTGTGTCTGAGTGTAGTGATAGAGAGAGACACTGACAGAGAGATAGAGAGAGGTGTGACTGAGTGTAGTGATAGAGAGAGACACTGACAGAGAGAGAAAGAGAGTGGTGTGACTGAGTGTAGTGATAGAGAGAGACACTGACAGAGAGATAGAGAGAGGTGTGACTGAGTGTAGTGATAGAGAGAGACACTGACAGACAGAGATAGAGAGAGGTGCGACTGAGTGTAGTGATGGAGAGACAGTGGCAGAGAGAGAGAGATAGAGGAGTGACTGAGTGTAGTGACAGAGAGAGACACTGGCAGAGAAAGATAGAGAGAGGAGTGACAGAGTGTAGTGATAGAGACAGACACTGGCAGAGTGAGATAGAGAGAGGAGTGACTGAGTGTAGTGAGAGAGAGAGACACTGACAGAGAGAGATAGAGAGAGGGGTGACTGAGTGTAGTATAGAGAGAGACACTGACAGAGAGAGATAGAGAGAGGTGTGACTGAGTGTAGTGATGGAGAGAGACACTGCCAGAGAGAGATAGAGAGAGGAGTGACTGAGTGTAGTGATAGAGAGAGACACTGCCAGAGAGAGATAGAGAGAGGTGTGACTGAGTGTAGTATAGAGAGAGACACTGACAGAGAGAGGTGTGACTGAGTGTAGTGATAGAGAGAGACACTGACAGAGAGAGATGGAGAGAGGAGTGACTGAGTGTAGTGATAGAGAGATACACTGACAGAGAGAGATAGAGAGAGGAGTGACTGAGTGTAGTGATAGAGAAAGACACTGGCAGAGAGAGATAGAGAGAGGAGTAACTGAGTGTAGTGATCGAGAGAGACACTGACAGAGAGAGAAAGAGAGTGGTGTGACTGAGTGTAGTGACAGAGAGAGACCCTGGCAGAGAGAGATAGAGAGAGGAGTGACAGAGTGTAGTGATAGAGACAGACACTGGCAGAGTGAGATAGAGAGAGGAGTGACTGAGTTTAGTGAGAGAGAGAGACACTGACAGAGAGAGATAGAGAGAGGGGTGACTGAGTGTAGTGAGAGAGAGAGACACTGACAGAGAGAGATAGAGAGAGGGGTGACTGAGTGTAGTATAGAGAGAGACACTGACAGAGAGAGATAGAGAGAGGTGTGACTGAGTGTAGTGATAGAGAGATACACTGACAGAGAGAGATAGAGAGAGGAGTGACTGAGTGTAGTGATAGAGAAAGACACTGGCAGAGAGAGATAGAGAGAGGTGTGACTGAGTGTAGTGATAGAGAGACACTGGCAGAGAGAGATAGAGAGAGGAGTGACTGAGTGTAGTGATGGAGAGAGACACTGACAGAGAGAGATAGAGAGACGTGTGACTGAGTGTAGTGATAGAGAGAGACACTGACAGAGAGAGAAAGAGAGTGGTGTGACTGAGTGTAGTGACAGAGAGAGACACTGACAGAGAGAGATAGAGAGACGTGTGACTGAGTGTAGTGATAGAGAGACAGTGGCAGAGAGAGAGAGATAGAGGAGTGACTGAGTGTAGTGACAGAGAGAGACACTGGCAGAGAAAGATAGAGAGAGGAGTGACAAAGTGTAGTGATAGAGACAGACACTGGCAGAGTGAGATAGAGAGAGGAGTGACTGAGTGTAGTGAGAGAGAGAGACACTGACAGAGAGAGATAGAGAGAGGGGTGACTGAGTGTAGTGATAGAGAGAGACACTGACAGAGAGAGATAGAGAGAGGTGTGTCTGAGTGTAGTGATAGAGAGAGACACTGACAGAGAGATAGAGAGAGGTGTGACTGAGTGTAGTGATAGAGAGAGACACTGACAGAGAGAGAAAGAGAGTGGTGTGACTGAGTGTAGTGATAGAGAGAGACACTGACAGAGAGAGAAAGAGAGAGGGGTGACTGAGTGTAGTGATAGAGAGAGACACTGACAGAGAGAGATAGAGAGAGGTGTGTCTGAGTGTAGTGATAGAGAGAGACACTGACAGAGAGATAGAGAGAGGTGTGACTGAGTGTAGTGATAGAGAGAGACACTGACAGAGAGAGAAAGAGAGTGGTGTGACTGAGTGTAGTGATAGAGAGAGACACTGACAGAGAGATAGAGAGAGGTGTGACTGAGTGTAGTGATAGAGAGAGACACTGACAGACAGAGATAGAGAGAGGTGCGACTGAGTGTAGTGATGGAGAGACAGTGGCAGAGAGAGAGAGATAGAGGAGTGACTGAGTGTAGTGACAGAGAGAGACACTGGCAGAGAAAGATAGAGAGAGGAGTGACAGAGTGTAGTGATAGAGACAGACACTGGCAGAGTGAGATAGAGAGAGGAGTGACTGAGTGTAGTGAGAGAGAGAGACACTGACAGAGAGAGATAGAGAGAGGGGTGACTGAGTGTAGTATAGAGAGAGACACTGACAGAGAGAGATAGAGAGAGGTGTGACTGAGTGTAGTGATGGAGAGAGACACTGCCAGAGAGAGATAGAGAGAGGAGTGACTGAGTGTAGTGATAGAGAGAGACACTGCCAGAGAGAGATAGAGAGAGGTGTGACTGAGTGTAGTATAGAGAGAGACACTGACAGAGAGAGGTGTGACTGAGTGTAGTGATAGAGAGAGACACTGACAGAGAGAGATGGAGAGAGGAGTGACTGAGTGTAGTGATAGAGAGATACACTGACAGAGAGAGATAGAGAGAGGAGTGACTGAGTGTAGTGATAGAGAAAGACACTGGCAGAGAGAGATAGAGAGAGGAGTAACTGAGTGTAGTGATCGAGAGAGACACTGACAGAGAGAGAAAGAGAGTGGTGTGACTGAGTGTAGTGACAGAGAGAGACCCTGGCAGAGAGAGATAGAGAGACGTGTGACTGAGTGTAGTGAAAGAGAGAGACAATCGCAGATGGAGATAGAGAGAGGTATGACTGAGTGTAGTGATAGAGAGAGACACTGACAGAGAGAGATAGAGAGAGGTGTGACTGAGTGTAGGGACAGAGAGAGACCCTGGCAGAGAGAGATAGAGAGAGGAGTGACTGAGTGTAGTGATGGAGAGAAACACTGACAGAGAGAGATAGAGAGAGGAGTGACTGAGTGCAGTGATGGAGAGAGACAATGACAGAGAGAGATAGAGAGAAGTCTGACTGAGTGTAGTGATAGAGAGAGACAATGACAGAGAGAGATATTGAGACGTGTGACTGAGTGTAGTGATCGAGAGAGTCACTGACAGAGAGAGATGGAGAGAGGAGTGACTGAGTGTAGTGATAGAGAGATACACTGACAGAGAGAGATAGAGAGAGGAGTGACTGAGTGTAGTGATAGAGAAAGACACTGGCAGAGAGAGATAGAGAGAGGAGTGACTGAGTGTAGTGATAGAGAGAGACACTGCCAGAGAGAGATAGAGAGAGGTGTGACTGAGTGTAGTGATAGAGAGAGACACTGACAGAGAGAGATGGAGAGAGGAGTGACTGAGTGTAGTGATAGAGAAAGACACTGGCAGAGAGAGATAGAGAGAGGTGTGACTGAGTGTAGTGATAGAGAGACACTGGCAGAGAGAGATAGAGAGAGGAGTGACTGAGTGTAGTGATGGAGAGAGACACTGACAGAGAGAGATAGAGAGACGTGTGACTGAGTGTAGTGATAGAGAGAGACACTGACAGAGAGAGCAAGAGAGTGGTGTGACTGAGTGTAGTGACAAAGAGAGACACTGACAGAGAGAGATAGAGAGACGTGTGACTGAGTGTAGTGATGGAGAGAGACACTGACAGAGAGAGAAAGAGAGTGGTGTGACTGAGTGTAGTGACAGAGAGAGACACTGACAGAGAGAGATAGAGAGACGTGTGACTGAGTGTAGTGATAGAGAGACAGTGGCAGAGAGAGAGAGATAGAGGAGTGACTGAGTGTAGTGACAGAGAGAGACACTGGCAGAGAGAGATAGAGAGAGGTGTGACTGAGTGTAGAGATAGAGAGAGACAATGACAGAGAGAGATAGAGAGAGGAGTGACTGAGTGTAGTGATAGAGAGAGACACTGACAGAGAAAGATAGAGAGAGGAGTGACAGAGTGTAGTGATAGAGACAGACACTGGCAGAGTGAGATAGAGAGAGGAGTGACTGAGTGTAGTGAGAGAGAGAGACACTGACAGAGAGAGATAGAGAGAGGGGTGACTGAGTGTAGTATAGAGAGAGACACTGACAGAGAGAGATAGAGAGAGGTGTGACTGAGTGTAGTGACAGAGAGAGACACTGGCAGAGAAAGATAGAGAGAGGAGTGACAGAGTGTAGTGATAGAGACAGACAATGGCAGAGTGAGATAGAGAGAGGAGTGACTGAGTGTAGTGAGAGAGAGAGACACTGACAGAGAGAGATAGAGAGAGGGGTGACTGAGTGTAGTGAGAGAGAGAGACACTGACAGAGAGAGATAGAGAGAGGGGTGACTGAGTGTAGTATAGAGAGAGACACTGACAGAGAGAGATAGAGAGAGGTGTGACTGAGTGTAGTGATAGAGAGAGACACTGACAGAGAGAGATGGAGAGAGGAGTGACTGAGTGTAGTGATAGAGAGATACACTGACAGAGAGAGATAGAGAGAGGAGTGACTGAGTGTAGTGATAGAGAAAGACACTGGCAGAGAGAGATAGAGAGAGGTGTGACTGAGTGTAGTGATAGAGAGACACTGGCAGAGAGAGATAGAGAGAGGAGTGACTGAGTGTAGTGATGGAGAGAGACACTGACAGAGAGAGATAGAGAGACGTGTGACTGAGTGTAGTGATAGAGAGAGACACTAACAGAGAGAGAAAGAGAGTGGTGTGACTGAGTGTAGTGACAGAGAGAGACACTGACAGAGAGAGATAGAGAGACGTGTGACTGAGTGTAGTGATAGAGAGACAGTGGCAGAGAGAGAGAGATAGAGGAGTGACTGAGTGTAGTGACAGAGAGAGACACTGGCAGAGAAAGATAGAGAGAGGAGTGACAGAGTGCAGTGACAGAGACAGACACTGGCAGAGTGAGATAGAGAGAGGAGTGACTGAGTGTAGTGAGAGAGAGAGACACTGACAGAGAGAGATAGAGAGAGGTGTGTCTGAGTGTAGTGATAGAGAGAGACACTGACAGAGAGATAGAGAGAGGTGTGACTGAGTGTAGTGATAGAGAGAGACACTGACAGAGAGAGAAAGAGAGTGGTGTGACTGAGTGTAGTGATAGAGAGAGACACTGACAGAGAGAGAAAGAGAGTGGTGTGACTGAGTGTAGTGACAGAGAGAGACACTGACAGACAGAGATAGAGAGAGGTGTGACTGAGTGTAGTGATGGAGAGACAGTGGCAGAGAGAGAGAGATAGAGGAGTGACTGAGTGTAGTGACAGAGAGAGACACTGGCAGAGAAAGATAGAGAGAGGAGTGACAGAGTGTAGTGATAGAGACAGACACTGGCAGAGTGAGATAGAGAGAGGAGTGACTGAGTGTAGTGAGAGAGAGAGACACTGACAGAGAGAGATAGAGAGAGGGGTGACTGAGTGTAGTATAGAGAGAGACACTGACAGAGAGAGATAGAGAGAGGTGTGACTGAGTGTAGTGATGGAGAGAGACACTGCCAGAGAGAGATAGAGAGAGGAGTGACTGAGTGTAGTGATAGAGAGAGACACTGCCAGAGAGAGATAGAGAGAGGTGTGACTGAGTGTAGTGATAGAGAGAGACACTGACAGAGAGAGATGGAGAGAGGAGTGACTGAGTGTAGTGATAGAGAGATACACTGACAGAGAGAGATAGAGAGAGGAGTGACTGAGTGTAGTGATAGAGAAAGACACTGGCAGAGAGAGATAGAGAGAGGTGTGACTGAGTGTAGTGATAGAGAGACACTGGCAGAGAGAGATAGAGAAAGGAGTGACTGAGTGTAGTGATAGAGAGAGACACTGACAGAGAGAGATAGAGAGACGTGTGACTGAGTGTAGTGATAGAGAGAGACACTGACAGAGAGAGAAAGAGAGTGGTGTGACTGAGTGTAGTGACAGAGAGAGACACTGACAGAGAGAGATAGAGAGACGTGTGACTGAGTGTAGTGATAGAGAGAGACACTGACAGACAGAGATAGAGAGAGGTGTGACTGAGTGTAGTGATGGAGAGACAGTGGCAGAGAGAGAGAGATAGAGGAGTGACTGAGTGTAGTGACAGAGAGAGACACTGGCAGAGAAAGATAGAGAGAGGAGTGACAGAGTGTAGTGATAGAGACAGACACTGGCAGAGTGAGATAGAGAGAGGTGTGACTGAGTGTAGTGATAGAGAGAGACACTGACAGACAGAGATAGAGAGAGGTGTGACTGAGTGTAGTGATGGAGAGACAGTGGCAGAGAGAGAGAGATAGAGGAGTGACTGAGTGTAGTGACAGAGAGAGACACTGGCAGAGAAAGATAGAGAGAGGAGTGACAGAGTGTAGTGATAGAGACAGACACTGGCAGAGTGAGATAGAGAGAGGAGTGACTGAGTGCAGTGATAGAGAGAGACACTGACAGAGAGAGATAGAGAGAGGTGTGACTGAGTGTAGTGATAGAGAGAGACACTGACAGAGAGAGATAGAGAGAGGTGTGACTGAGAGTAGTGATAGAGAGAGACACTGACAGAGAGAGATAGAGAGAGGTGTGACTGAGTGTAGTGATAGAGAGAGACACTGACAGAGAGAGATAGAGAGAGGTGTGACTGAGAGTAGTGATAGAGAGAGACACTGACAGAGAGAGATAGAGAGAGGTGTGACTGAGTGTAGTGATAGAGAGAGACACTGACAGAGAGAGATAGAGAGAGGTGTGACTGAGTGTAGTGATAGAGAGAGACACTGACAGAGAGAGATAGAGAGAGGTGTGACTGAGTGTAGTGATAGAGAGAGACACTGACAGAGAGAGATAGAGAGAGGTGTGACTGAGAGTAGTGATAGAGAGAGACACTGACAGAGAGAGATAGAGAGAGGTGTGACTGAGAGTAGTGATAGAGAGAGACACTGACAGAGAGAGATAGAGAGAGGTGTGACTGAGTGTAGTGATAGAGAGAGACACTGACAGAGAGAGATTGAGAGAGGAGTGACTGAGTGTAGTGATAGAGAGAGACACTGACAGAGAGAGATGGAGAGAGGAGTGACTGAATGTAGTGATAGAGAGAGACACTGACAGAGAGAGATAGAGAGAGGAGTGACTGAGTGCAGTGAAAGAGAGAGACACTGACAGAGAGAGATAGAGAGAGGAGTGACTGAGTGTAGTGATAGAGAGAGACACTGACAGAGAGAGATAGAGAGAGGAGTGACTGAGTGTAGTGATAGAGAGAGACACTGACAGAGAGAGATAGAGAGAGGAGTGACTGAGTGCAGTGAAAGAGAGAGACACTGACAGAGAGAGATAGAGAGAGGTGTGACTGAGTGTAGTGATAGAGAGAGACACTGACAGAGAGGGATAGAGAGAGGAGTGACTGAGTGTAGTGATAGAGAGAGACGCTGGCTGAGAGAGATAGAGAGAGGTGTGACTGAGTGTAGTGATAGAGAGAGACACTGGCTGAGAGAGATAGAGAGAGGTGTGACTGAGTGTAGTGATAGAGAGAGACACTGACAGAGAGGGATAGAGAGAGGAGTGACTGAGTGTAGTGATAGAGAGAGACACTGACAGAGAGAGAAAGAGGGAGATGTCTAACTGAGTACAGGGATAGTAGGAGACACTGACAGAGAGAGATAGAGAGAGGTGTGACTGAGTGTAGTGATAGACAGAGACACTGACAGAGAGGGATAGAGAGAGGAGTGACTGAGTGTAGTGATAGAGAGAGACACTGACAGAGAGAGATAGAGAGAGGAGTGACTGAGAGTAGTGATAGAGAGAGACACTGACAGAGAGAGATAGAGAGAGGTGTGACTGAGTGTAGTGATAGAGAGAGACACTGACAGAGAGAGATAGAGAGAGGAGTGACTGAGTGTAGTGATAGAGAGAGACACTGACAGAGAGAGATGGAGAGAGGAGTGACTGAATGTAGTGATAGAGAGAGACACTGACAGAGAGAGATAGAGAGAGGAGTGACTGAGTGCAGTGAAAGAGAGAGACACTGACAGAGAGAGATAGAGAGAGGAGTGACTGAGTGTAGTGATAGAGAGAGACACTGACAGAGAGAGATAGAGAGAGGAGTGACTGAGTGTAGTGATAGAGAGAGACACTGACAGAGAGAGATAGAGAGAGGAGTGACTGAGTGCAGTGAAAGAGAGAGACACTGACAGAGAGAGATAGAGAGAGGTGTGACTGAGTGTAGTGATAGAGAGAGACACTGACAGAGAGGGATAGAGAGAGGAGTGACTGAGTGTAGTGATAGAGAGAGACACTGGCTGAGAGAGATAGAGAGAGGTGTGACTGAGTGTAGTGATAGAGAGAGACACTGGCTGAGAGAGATAGAGAGAGGTGTGACTGAGTGTAGTGATAGAGAGAGACACTGACAGAGAGGGATAGAGAGAGGAGTGACTGAGTGTAGTGATAGAGAGAGACACTGACAGAGAGAGAAAGAGGGAGATGTCTAACTGAGTACAGGGATAGTGAGAGACACTGACAGAGAGAGATAGAGAGAGGTGTGACTGAGTGTAGTGATAGACAGAGACACTGACAGAGAGGGATAGAGAGAGGAGTGACTGAGTGTAGTGATAGAGAGAGACACTGACAGAGAGAGATAGAGAGAGGAGTGACTGAGTGCAGTGATAGAGAGAGACACTGGCAGAGAGCGATAGAGAGAGGTGTGGCTGAGTGCAGTGATAGAGAGAGACACTGGCAGAGAGCGATAGAGAGAGGTGTGACTGAGTGTAATGATAGAGAGAGACACTGACAGACAGAGATAGAGAGAGGTGTGACTGAGTGTAATGATAGAGAGAGACACTGACAGAGAGAGATAGAGAGAGGAGTGACTGAGTGCAGTGATAGAGAGAGACACTGGCAGAGAGCGATAGAGAGAGGTGTGACTGAGTGCAGTGATAGAGAGAGACACTGACAGAGTTAGAGAGAGGAGTGACTGAGTGTAGTGATAGAGAGAGACACTGACAGAGAGCGATAGAGAGAGGTGTGACTGAGTGCAGTGATAGAGAGAGACACTGACAGAGAGAGTTAGAGAGAGGAGTGACTGAGTGTAGTGATAGAGAGAGACACTGACAGAGAGAGATAGAGAGAGGAGTGACTGAGTGTAGTGATAGAGAGAGACACTGACAGAGAGGGATAGAGAGAGGAGTGACTGAGTGTAGTGATAGAGAGAGACACTGACAGAGAGAGATAGACAGAGGAGTCACTGAGTGTAGTGATAGAGAGAGACACTGACAGAGAGAGATCGAGAGAGGAGTGACTGAGTGTAGTGATAGAGAGAGACACTGACAGAGAGAGATAGAGAGAGGAGTGACTGAGTGTAGTGATAAAGAGAGACAGTGACAGAGAGAGATAGAGAGAGGAGTGACTGAGTGTAGTGATAGAGAGAGACACTGACAGAGAGGGATAGAGAGAGGAGTGACTGAGTGTAGTGATAGAGAGAGACACTGACAGAGAGAGATAGAGAGAGGAGTGACTGAGTGTAGTGATAGAGAGAGACACTGGCAGAGATAGATGGAGAGAGGTGTGACTGAGTGTAGTGATAGAGAGAGACACTGACAGAGAGAGATAGAGAGAGGAGTGACTGAGTGTAGTGATAGAGAGAGACACTGACAGAGAGAGATAGAGAGAGGAGTGACTGAGTGTAGTGATAGAGAGAGACACTGGCAGAGATAGATGGAGAGAGGTGTGACTGAGTGTAGTGATAGAGAGAGACACTGACAGAGAGAGATCGAGAGAGGTGTGACGGAGTGCAGTGATAGAGAGAGACACTGACAGAGAGAGATAGAGAGAGGTGTGACTGAGTGTAGTGATAGAGAGAGACACTGACAGAGAGAGATAGAGAGAGGAGTGACTGAGTGTAGTGATAGAGAGAGACACTGACAGAGAGAGATAGAGAGAGGAGTGACTGAGTGTAGTGATAGAGAGAGACACTGGCAGAAAGAGATAGAGAGAGGTGTGACTGAGTGTAGTGATAGAGAGAGACACTGACAGAGAGAGATAGAGAGAGGAGTGACTGAGTGTAGTGATAGAGAGAGACACTGGCAGAGAGAGATAGAGGGAGGTGTGACTGAGTGTAGTGATAGAGAGAGACACTGACAGAGAGAGATAGAGAGAGGAGTGACTGAGTGTAGTGATAGTCAGAGACACTGACAGAGAGAGATAGAGAGAGGTGTGACTGAGTGTAGTGATAGAGAGAGACACTGACAGAGAGAGATAGAGAGAGGAGTGACTGAGTGTAGTGATAGAGAGAGACACTGACAGAGAGAGATAGAGAGAGGAGTGACTGAGTGTAGTGATAGAGAGAGACACTGGCAGAGAGAGATAGAGAGAGGAGTGACTGAGTGTAGTGATAGAGAGAGACACTGACAGAGAGAGATAGAGAGAGGAGTGACTGAGTGTAGTGATAGAGAGAGACACTGACAGAGAGAGATAGAGAGAGGAGTGACTGAGTGTAGTGATAGAGAGAGACACTGGCAGAGATAGATGGAGAGAGGTGTGACTGAGTGTAGTGATAGAGAGAGACACTGACAGAGAGAGATCGAGAGAGGTGTGACGGAGTGCAGTGATAGAGAGAGACACTGACAGAGAGAGATAGAGAGAGGTGTGACTGAGTGTAGTGATAGAGAGAGACACTGACAGAGAGAGATAGAGAGAGGAGTGACTGAGTGTAGTGATAGAGAGAGACACTGACAGAGAGAGATAGAGAGAGGAGTGACTGAGTGTAGTGATAGAGAGAGACACTGGCAGAAAGAGATAGAGAGAGGTGTGACTGAGTGTAGTGATAGAGAGAGACACTGACAGAGAGAGATAGAGAGAGGAGTGACTGAGTGTAGTGATAGAGAGAGACACTGGCAGAGAGAGATAGAGGGAGGTGTGACTGAGTGTAGTGATAGAGAGAGACACTGACAGAGAGAGATAGAGAGAGGAGTGACTGAGTGTAGTGATAGTCAGAGACACTGACAGAGAGAGATAGAGAGAGGTGTGACTGAGTGTAGTGATAGAGAGAGACACTGACAGAGAGAGATAGAGAGAGGAGTGACTGAGTGTAGTGATAGAGAGAGACACTGACAGAGAGAGATAGAGAGAGGAGTGACTGAGTGTAGTGATAGAGAGAGACACTGGCAGAGAGAGATAGAGAGAGGAGTGACTGAGTGCAGTGATAGAGAGGGACACTGACAGAGAGAGATAGAGAGAGGTGTGACTGAGTGTAGTGATAGAGAGAGACACTGACAGAGAGAGATAGAGAGAGGAGTGACTGAGTGTAGTGATAGAGAGAGACAATCGCAGATGGAGATAGAGAGAGGTATGTCTGAGTGTAGTGATAGAGAGAGACACTGACAGAGATAGATAGAGAGAGGAGTAACTGAGTGTAGTGATAGAGAGAGACACTGACAGAGAGAGATAGAAAAAGGTATGACTGAGTTTAGTGTGAGAGAGAGACAATCGCAGACGGAGATGGAGAGAGGTGTGACTGAGTGCAGTGATAGAGAGAGACACTGACAGAGAGAGAAAGAGAGTGGTGTGACTGAGTGTAATGATAGAGAGAGACAGTGGCAGAGATAGATAGAGAGAGGTGTGACTGAGTGTAGTGATAGAGAGAGACACTGACAGAGAGAGATAGAAAAAGGTATGACTGAGTTTAGTGTGAGAGAGAGACAATCGCAGACGGAGATGGAGAGAGGTGTGACTGAGTGTAGTGATAGAGAGAGACACTGACAGAAAGAGATAGAGAGAGGAGTGACTGAGTGTAGTGATAGAGAGAGACACTGACAGACAGCGATAGAGAGAGGAGTGACTGAGTGTAGTGATAGAGAGAGACACTGACAGAGAGAGATCGAGAGAGGTGTGACTGAGTGCAGTGATAGTCAGAGACACTGACAGAGAGAGATAGAGGGAGGTGTGACTGAGTGTAGTGATAGAGAGAGACACTGACAGAGAGAGATAGAGAGAGGTGTGCCTGAGTGTAGTGATAGAGAGAGACACTGACAGAGAGAGATCGAGAGAGGTGTGACTGAGTGTAGTGATAGTCAGAGACACTGACAGAGAGAGATAGAGAGAAGTCTGACTGAGTGTAGTCATAGAGAGAGACACTGACAGAGAGAGATAGAGAGACGTGTGACTGAGTGTAGTGATAGAGAGAGACAATCGCAGATGGAGATAGAGAGAGGTATGTCTGAGTGCAGTGATAGAGAGAGACACTGACAGAGAGAGAAAGAGAGTGGAGTGACTGAGTGTAATGATAGAGAGAGACACTGGCAGAGATAGATAGAGAGAGGTGTGACTGAGTGTAGTGATAGAAAGAGACACTGACAGAGAGAGATAGAATAAGGTATGACTGAGTTTAGTGTGAGAGAGAGACAATCGCAGACGGAGATGGAGAGAGGTGTGACTGAGTGTAGTGATAGAGAGAGACACTGGCAGAGATAGATAGAGAGAGGTGTGACTGAGTGTAGTGATAGAAAGAGACACTGACAGAGAGAGATAGAATAAGGTATGACTGAGTTTAGTGTGAGAGAGAGACTTTCGCAGACGGAGATGGAGAGAGGTGTGACTGAGTGTAGTGATAGAGAGAGACACTGGCAGAGAGGGATAGAGAGAGGAGTGACTGAGTGTAGTGATAGAGAGAGACACTGACAGAGAGAGATAGAGAGAGGAGTGACTGAGTGCAGTGATAGAGAGAGACACTGGCAGAGAGCGATAGAGAGAGGTGTGGCTGAGTGCAGTGATAGAGAGAGACACTGGCAGAGAGCGATAGAGAGAGGTGTGACTGAGTGTAATGATAGAGAGAGACACTGACAGACAGAGATAGAGAGAGGTGTGACTGAGTGTAATGATAGAGAGAGACACTGACAGAGAGAGATAGAGAGAGGAGTGACTGAGTGCAGTGATAGAGAGAGACACTGGCAGAGAGCGATAGAGAGAGGTGTGACTGAGTGCAGTGATAGAGAGAGACACTGACAGAGTTAGAGAGAGGAGTGACTGAGTGTAGTGATAGAGAGAGACACTGACAGAGAGCGATAGAGAGAGGTGTGACTGAGTGCAGTGATAGAGAGAGACACTGACAGAGAGAGTTAGAGAGAGGAGTGACTGAGTGTAGTGATAGAGAGAGACACTGACAGAGAGAGATAGAGAGAGGAGTGACTGAGTGTAGTGATAGAGAGAGACACTGACAGAGAGGGATAGAGAGAGGAGTGACTGAGTGTAGTGATAGAGAGAGACACTGACAGAGAGAGATAGACAGAGGAGTCACTGAGTGTAGTGATAGAGAGAGACACTGACAGAGAGAGATCGAGAGAGGAGTGACTGAGTGTAGTGATAGAGAGAGACACTGACAGAGAGAGATAGAGAGAGGAGTGACTGAGTGTAGTGATAAAGAGAGACAGTGACAGAGAGAGATAGAGAGAGGAGTGACTGAGTGTAGTGATAGAGAGAGACACTGACAGAGAGGGATAGAGAGAGGAGTGACTGAGTGTAGTGATAGAGAGAGACACTGACAGAGAGAGATAGAGAGAGGAGTGACTGAGTGTAGTGATAGAGAGAGACACTGGCAGAGATAGATGGAGAGAGGTGTGACTGAGTGTAGTGATAGAGAGAGACACTGACAGAGAGAGATAGAGAGAGGAGTGACTGAGTGTAGTGATAGAGAGAGACACTGACAGAGAGAGATAGAGAGAGGAGTGACTGAGTGTAGTGATAGAGAGAGACACTGGCAGAGATAGATGGAGAGAGGTGTGACTGAGTGTAGTGATAGAGAGAGACACTGACAGAGAGAGATCGAGAGAGGTGTGACGGAGTGCAGTGATAGAGAGAGACACTGACAGAGAGAGATAGAGAGAGGTGTGACTGAGTGTAGTGATAGAGAGAGACACTGACAGAGAGAGATAGAGAGAGGAGTGACTGAGTGTAGTGATAGAGAGAGACACTGACAGAGAGAGATAGAGAGAGGAGTGACTGAGTGTAGTGATAGAGAGAGACACTGGCAGAAAGAGATAGAGAGAGGTGTGACTGAGTGTAGTGATAGAGAGAGACACTGACAGAGAGAGATAGAGAGAGGAGTGACTGAGTGTAGTGATAGAGAGAGACACTGGCAGAGAGAGATAGAGGGAGGTGTGACTGAGTGTAGTGATAGAGAGAGACACTGACAGAGAGAGATAGAGAGAGGAGTGACTGAGTGTAGTGATAGTCAGAGACACTGACAGAGAGAGATAGAGAGAGGTGTGACTGAGTGTAGTGATAGAGAGAGACACTGACAGAGAGAGATAGAGAGAGGAGTGACTGAGTGTAGTGATAGAGAGAGACACTGACAGAGAGAGATAGAGAGAGGAGTGACTGAGTGTAGTGATAGAGAGAGACACTGGCAGAGAGAGATAGAGAGAGGAGTGACTGAGTGTAGTGATAGAGAGAGACACTGACAGAGAGAGATAGAGAGAGGAGTGACTGAGTGTAGTGATAGAGAGAGACACTGACAGAGAGAGATAGAGAGAGGAGTGACTGAGTGTAGTGATAGAGAGAGACACTGGCAGAGATAGATGGAGAGAGGTGTGACTGAGTGTAGTGATAGAGAGAGACACTGACAGAGAGAGATCGAGAGAGGTGTGACGGAGTGCAGTGATAGAGAGAGACACTGACAGAGAGAGATAGAGAGAGGTGTGACTGAGTGTAGTGATAGAGAGAGACACTGACAGAGAGAGATAGAGAGAGGAGTGACTGAGTGTAGTGATAGAGAGAGACACTGACAGAGAGAGATAGAGAGAGGAGTGACTGAGTGTAGTGATAGAGAGAGACACTGGCAGAAAGAGATAGAGAGAGGTGTGACTGAGTGTAGTGATAGAGAGAGACACTGACAGAGAGAGATAGAGAGAGGAGTGACTGAGTGTAGTGATAGAGAGAGACACTGGCAGAGAGAGATAGAGGGAGGTGTGACTGAGTGTAGTGATAGAGAGAGACACTGACAGAGAGAGATAGAGAGAGGAGTGACTGAGTGTAGTGATAGTCAGAGACACTGACAGAGAGAGATAGAGAGAGGTGTGACTGAGTGTAGTGATAGAGAGAGACACTGACAGAGAGAGATAGAGAGAGGAGTGACTGAGTGTAGTGATAGAGAGAGACACTGACAGAGAGAGATAGAGAGAGGAGTGACTGAGTGTAGTGATAGAGAGAGACACTGGCAGAGAGAGATAGAGAGAGGAGTGACTGAGTGCAGTGATAGAGAGGGACACTGACAGAGAGAGATAGAGAGAGGTGTGACTGAGTGTAGTGATAGAGAGAGACACTGACAGAGAGAGATAGAGAGAGGAGTGACTGAGTGTAGTGATAGAGAGAGACAATCGCAGATGGAGATAGAGAGAGGTATGTCTGAGTGTAGTGATAGAGAGAGACACTGACAGAGATAGATAGAGAGAGGAGTAACTGAGTGTAGTGATAGAGAGAGACACTGACAGAGAGAGATAGAAAAAGGTATGACTGAGTTTAGTGTGAGAGAGAGACAATCGCAGACGGAGATGGAGAGAGGTGTGACTGAGTGCAGTGATAGAGAGAGACACTGACAGAGAGAGAAAGAGAGTGGTGTGACTGAGTGTAATGATAGAGAGAGACAGTGGCAGAGATAGATAGAGAGAGGTGTGACTGAGTGTAGTGATAGAGAGAGACACTGACAGAGAGAGATAGAAAAAGGTATGACTGAGTTTAGTGTGAGAGAGAGACAATCGCAGACGGAGATGGAGAGAGGTGTGACTGAGTGTAGTGATAGAGAGAGACACTGACAGAAAGAGATAGAGAGAGGAGTGACTGAGTGTAGTGATAGAGAGAGACACTGACAGACAGCGATAGAGAGAGGAGTGACTGAGTGTAGTGATAGAGAGAGACACTGACAGAGAGAGATCGAGAGAGGTGTGACTGAGTGCAGTGATAGTCAGAGACACTGACAGAGAGAGATAGAGGGAGGTGTGACTGAGTGTAGTGATAGAGAGAGACACTGACAGAGAGAGATAGAGAGAGGTGTGCCTGAGTGTAGTGATAGAGAGAGACACTGACAGAGAGAGATCGAGAGAGGTGTGACTGAGTGTAGTGATAGTCAGAGACACTGACAGAGAGAGATAGAGAGAAGTCTGACTGAGTGTAGTCATAGAGAGAGACACTGACAGAGAGAGATAGAGAGACGTGTGACTGAGTGTAGTGATAGAGAGAGACAATCGCAGATGGAGATAGAGAGAGGTATGTCTGAGTGCAGTGATAGAGAGAGACACTGACAGAGAGAGAAAGAGAGTGGAGTGACTGAGTGTAATGATAGAGAGAGACACTGGCAGAGATAGATAGAGAGAGGTGTGACTGAGTGTAGTGATAGAAAGAGACACTGACAGAGAGAGATAGAATAAGGTATGACTGAGTTTAGTGTGAGAGAGAGACAATCGCAGACGGAGATGGAGAGAGGTGTGACTGAGTGTAGTGATAGAGAGAGACACTGGCAGAGATAGATAGAGAGAGGTGTGACTGAGTGTAGTGATAGAAAGAGACACTGACAGAGAGAGATAGAATAAGGTATGACTGAGTTTAGTGTGAGAGAGAGACTTTCGCAGACGGAGATGGAGAGAGGTGTGACTGAGTGTAGTGATAGAGAGAGACACTGGCAGAGAGAGATAGAGAGAGGTGTGACTGAGTGTAGTGATAGAGAGAGACACTGACAGAGAGAGATGGAGAGAGGAGTGACTGAGTGTAGTGATAGAGAGAGACACTGACAGAGAGAGATAGAGAGAGGAGTGACTGAGTGTAGTGATAGAGAGAGACACTGACAGAGAGAGATAGAGAGAGGTGTGACTGAGTGCAGTGATAGAGAGAGACACTGGCTGAGAGAGATAGAGGGAGGTGTGACTGAGTGCAGTGATAGAGAGAGACACTGACAGAAAGAGATAGAGAGAGGTGTGACTGAGTGTAGTGATAGAGAGAGACACTGACAGAGAGAGATAGAGAGAGGAGTGACTGAGTGTCGTGATAGAGAGAGACACTGACAGAGAGAGATAGAGAGAGGAGTGACTGAGTGTAGTGATAGAGAGAGACACTGGCAGAGAGAGATCGTGAGAGGTGTGACTGAGTGTAGTGATAGAGAGAGACACTGACAGAAAGAAATAGAGAGAGGTGTGACTGAGTGTAGTGATAGAGAGAGACACTGACAGAGAGAGTTAGAGAGAGGAGTGACTGAGTGTAGTGATAGAGAGAGACACTGGCAGAGAGAGATAGAGAGAGGTGTGACTGAGTGTAGTGATAGAGAGAGACACTGGCAGAGAGAGATCGTGAGAGGTGTGACTGAGTGTCGTGATAGAGAGAGACACTGACAGAGAGACATAGAGAGAGGAGTGACTGAGTGTAGTGATAGAGAGAGACACTGGCAGAGAGAGATCGTGAGAGGTGTGACTGAGTGTAGTGATAGAGAGAGACACTGACAGGGAGAGATAGAGAGAGGAGTGACTGAGTGTAGTGATAGAGAGAGACACTGGCAGAGAGAGATAGAGAGAGGAGTGACTGAGTGTAGTGATAGAGAGAGACACTGACAGAGAGAGATAGAGAGAGGTGTGACTGAGTGTAGTGATAGAGAGAGACACTGACAGAGAGAGATAGAGAGAGGTGTGACTGAGTGTAGTGATAGAGAGCGACACTGGCAGAGAGAGATAGAGAGAGGAGTGACTGAGTGTCGTGATAGAGAGAGACACTGACAGAGAGAGATAGAGAGAGATGTGACTGAGTGTAGTGATAGAGAGAGACACTGGCAGAGAGAGATCGTGAGAGGTGTGACTGAGTGTAGTGATAGAGAGAGACACTGGCAGAGAGAGAGAGAGAGAGGAGAGACTTAGTGCAGTGATCGAGAGAGACACTGGCAGTGAGAGATAGTGAGAGGTGTGACTGAATGTAGTGATAGAGAGAGACACTGGCAGAGAGAGATAGAGAGAGGTGTGACTAAGTGTAGTGATGGAGAGAGACACTGGCAGAGAGAGATAGAGAGAGGTGTGTCTGAGTGTAGTGATGGAGAGAGACACTGTCAGAGAGAGATAGAGAGAGGTGTGACTGAGTGTAGTGATGGAGAGAGACACTGGCAGGGAGAGATAGAGAGAGGTGTGACTGAGTGTAGTGATAGAGAGAGACACTGGCAGAGAGAGATCGTGAGAGGTGTGACTGAGTGTCGTGATAGAGAGAGACACTGACAGAGAGACATAGAGAGAGGAGTGACTGAGTGTAGTGATAGAGAGAGACACTGGCAGAGAGAGATCGTGAGAGGTGTGATTGAGTGTAGTGATAGAGAGAGACACTGGCAGAGAGAGAGAGAGAGAGGAGAGACTTTGTGCAGTGATCGAGAGAGACACTGGCAGTGAGAGATAGTGAGAGGTGTGACTGAATGTAGTGATAGAGAGAGACACTGGCAGAGAGAGATAGAGAGAGGTGTGACTAAGTGTAGTGATGGAGAGAGACACTGGCAGAGAGAGATAGAGAGAGGAGTGACTGAGTGTAGTGATGGAGAGAGAAACTGGCAGAGAGAGATAGAGAGAAGAGTGACTGAGTGTAGTGATGGAGAGAGACACTGACAGAGAGAGATAGAGAGAGGAGTGACTGAGTGTAGTGACAGAGAGAGACACTGGCAGAGAGAGATAAATAGAGGTGTGACAGAGTGTAGTGATAGAGAGAGACACTGGCAGAGAGAGATCGTGAGAGGTGTGACTGAGTGTAGTGATGGAGAGAGACACTGGCAGAGAGAGATAGAGAGAGGTGTGACTGAGTGTAGTGATGGAGAGAGACACTGGCAGGGAGAGATAGAGAGAGGTGTGACTGAGTGTAGTGATAGAGAGAGACACTGGCAGAGAGAGATCGTGAGAGGTGTGACTGAGTGTAGTGATAGAGAGAGACACTAACAGAAAGAGATAGAGAGAGGAGTGACACAGTGCAGTGAAAGAGAGAGACACTGACAGAGAGAGATAGAGGTGTGACTGAGTGTAGTGATAGAGAGAGACACTAACAGAAAGAGATAGAGAGAGGAGTGACACAGTGCAGTGAAAGAGAGAGACACTGACAGAGAGAGATAGAGAGAGGTGTGACTGAGTGTAGTGATAGAGAGAGACACTAACAGAAAGAGATAGAGAGAGGAGTGACACAGTGCAGTGAAAGAGAGAGACACTGACAGAGAGAGATAGAGAGAGGTGTGACTGAGTGTAGTGATAGAGAGAGACACTAACAGAAAGAGATAGAGAGAGGAGTGACACAGTGCAGTGAAAGAGAGAGACACTGACAGAGAGAGATAGAGGTGTGACTGAGTGTAGTGATCGAGAGAGACACTGACAGAGAGAGATAGAGAGAGGTATGACTGAGTGCAGTGATAGAGAGAGACACTGACAGAGAGAGATAGAGAGAGGTGTGACTGAATGTAGTGATAGAGAGAGACACTGACGGAGAGAGATAGAGAGAGGAGTGACTGAGTGTAGTGATAGAGAGAGACACTGACAGAGAGAGATGGAGAGAGGAGTGACTGAGTGCAGTGATAGAGAGAGACACTGGCTGAGAGAGATAGAGGGAGGTGTGACTGAGTGTAGTGATAGAGAGAGACACTGGCAGAGAGAGATAGAGAGAGGTGTGACTGAGTGTAGTGATAGAGAGAGACACTGACAGAGCGAGATAGAGAGAAGAGTGACTGAGTGAAGTGATAGAGAGAGACACTGACAGAGCGAGATAGAGAGAGGTGTGACTGAGTGTAGTGATAGAGAGAGACACTGGCAGAGAGAGATAGAGAGACGTGTGACTGAGTGTAGTGATGGAGAGAGACACTGGCAGAGAGAGATAGAGAGAGGAGTGACTGAGTGTAGTGATGGAGAGAGACACTGGCAGAGAGAGATAGTGAGAGGTGTGATTGAGTGTAATGATGGAGAGAGACACTGGCAGAGAGAGATTGAGAGAGGAGTGACAGAGTGTAGTGATAGAGAGAGACACTGGCAGAGAGAGCTAGAGAGAGGTGTGACTGAGTGTAGTGATAGAGAGAGACACTGGCAGAGAGAGATAGAGAGAGGTGTGACTGAGTGTAGTGATAGAGAGAGACACTGGCAGAGAGAGATAGAGAGAGGTGTGACTGAGTGTAGTGATAGAGAGAGACACTGGCAGAGAGAGATTGAGAGAGGAGTGACAGAGTGTAGTGATAGAGAGAGACACTGGCAGAGAGAGATAGAGAGAGGTGTGACAGAGTGTAGTGATAGAGAGAGACACTGGCAGAGGGAGATAGAGAGAGGTGTGACTGAGTGCAGTGATAGAGAGAGACACTGACAGAGAGAGAGAGAGAGAGGTGTGACTGAGTGCAGTGATAGAGAGAGACACTGACAGAGAGAGATAGAGAGAGGAGTGACTGAGTGTAGTGAAAGAGAGAGACACTGACAGAGAGAGATAGAGAGATGTGTGACTGAGTGCAGTGATAGAGAGAGACACTGACAGAGAGAGATAGAGAGAGGAGTGACTGAGTGTAGTGATAGAGAGAGACACTGACAGAGAGAGATGGAGAGAGGAGTGACTGAGTGCAGTGATAGAGAGAGACACTGGCTGAGAGAGATAGAGAGAGGTGTGACTGAGTGTAGTGATAGAGAGAGACACTGACAGAGAGAGATGGAGAGAGGAGTGACTGAGTGCAGTGATAGAGAGAGACACTGGCTGAGAGAGATAGAGGGAGGTGTGACTGAGTGTAGTGATAGAGAGAGACACTGGCAGAGAGAGATAGAGAGAGGTGTGACTGAGTGTAGTGATAGAGAGAGACACTGACAGAGAGAGATAGAGAGAAGAGTGACTGAGTGAAGTGATAGAGAGAGACACTGACAGAGAGAGATAGAGAGAGGAGTGACTGAGTGTAGTGATAGAGAGAGACACTGGCAGAGAGAGATAGAGAGAGGTGTGACTGAGTGTAGTGATAGAGAGAGACACTGACAGAGAGAGATAGAGAGAAGAGTGACTGAGTGAAGTGATAGAGAGAGACACTGACAGAGAGAGATAGAGAGAGGTGTGACTGAGTGTAGTGATAGAGAGAGACACTGGCAGAGAGAGATAGAGAGAGGTGTGACTGAGTGTAGTGATAGAGAGAGACACTGGCAGAGAGAGATAGAGAGAAGTGTGACTGAGTGTAGTGATGGAGAGAGACACTGGCAGAGAGAGATAGAGAGAGGAGTGACTGAGTGTAGTGATGGAGAGAGACACTGGCAGAGAGAGATAGTGAGAGGTGTGACAGAGTGTAGTGATAGAGAGAGACACTGGCAGAGAGAGATAGTGAGAGGTGTGACAGAGTGTAGTGATAGAGAGAGACACTGGCAGAGAGAGATTGAGAGAGGTGTGACTGAGTGTAGTGATAGAGAGAGACACTGGCAGAGAGAGATAGAGAGAGGTGTGACTGAGTGCAGTGATAGAGAGAGACACTGACAGAGAGAGAGAGAGAGACACTGACAGAGAGAGAGAGAGAGAGGTGTGACTGAGTGCAGTGATAGAGAGAGACACTGACAGAGAGAGATAGAGAGAGGAGTGACTGAGTGTAGTGAAAGAGAGAGACACTGACAGAGAGAGATAGAGAGAGGTGTGACTGAGTGCAGTGATAGAGAGAGACACTGACAGAGAGAGATAGAGAGAGGAGTGACTGAGTGTAGTGATAGAGAGAGACACTGGCAGAGAGAGATAGAGAGAGGTGTGACTGAGTGTAGTGAAAGAGAGAGACACTGACAGAGAGAGATAGAGAGAGGTGTGACTGAGTGCAGTGATAGAGAGAGACACTGACAGAGAGAGATAGAGAGAGGAGTGACTGAGTGTAGTGATAGAGAGAGACACTGACAGAGAGAGATGGAGAGAGGAGTGACTGAGTGCAGTGATAGAGAGAGACACTGGCTGAGAGAGATAGAGGGAGGTGTGACTGAGTGTAGTGATAGAGAGAGACACTGGCAGAGAGAGATAGAGAGAGGTGTGACTGAGTGTAGTGATAGAGAGAGACACTGACAGAGAGAGATAGAGAGAGGTGTGACTGAGTGTAGTGATAGAGAGAGACACTGACAGAGAGAGATAGAGAGAAGTGTGACTGAGTGTAGTGATGGAGAGAGACACTGGCAGAGAGAGATAGAGAGAGGTGTGACTGAGTGCAGTGATAGAGAGAGACACTGACAGAGAGAGATAGAGAGAGGAGTGACTGAGTGTAGTGATAGAGAGAGACACTGACAGAGAGAGATGGAGAGAGGAGTGACTGAGTGCAGTGATAGAGAGAGACACTGGCTGAGAGAGATAGAGGGAGGTGTGACTGAGTGAAGTGATAGAGAGAGACACTGACAGAGCGAGATAGAGAGAGGTGTGACTGAGTGTAGTGATAGAGAGAGACACTGACAGAGAGAGATAGAGAGAAGTGTGACTGAGTGTAGTGATGGAGAGAGACACTGGCAGAGAGAGATAGAGAGAGGTGTGACTGAGTGTAGTGATAGAGAGACACTGACAGAGACAGAAAGAGAGAAGTGTGACTGAGTGTAGTGACAGAGAGAGACACTGGCAGAGAGAGATAGAGAGAGGTGTGACAGAGTGTAGTGATAGAGAGAGACACTGACAGAGAGAGATAGAGAGAAGAGTGACTGAGTGAAGTGATAGAGAGAGACACTGACAGAGACAGAAAGAGAGAAGTGTGACTGAGTGTAGTGATAGAGAGAGACACTGACAGAGAGAGATAGAGAGAGGTGTGACAGAGTGTAGTGATAGAGAGAGACACTGGCAGAGAGAGATAGAGAGAGGTGTGACAGAGTGTAGTGATAGAGAGAGACACTGGCAGAGAGAGATAGAGAGAGGAGTGACAGAGTGTAGTGATAGAGAGAGACAATGACAGAGAGAGATAGAGAGAGCTGTGACTGAGTGTAGTGATAGAGAGAGACACTGGCAGAGAGAGATAGAGAGAGGAGTGACAGAGTGTAGTGATAGAGAGAGACAATGACAGAGAGAGATAGAGAGAGGAGTGACAGAGTGTAGTGATAGAGAGAGACACTGGCAGAGAGAGATAGAGAGAGGAGTGACAGAGTGTAGTGATAGAGAGA
Organism: Heterodontus francisci; assembly: GCF_036365525.1. Taxonomy (NCBI): domain Eukaryota; kingdom Metazoa; phylum Chordata; class Chondrichthyes; order Heterodontiformes; family Heterodontidae; genus Heterodontus; species Heterodontus francisci. The sequence goes on along the minus strand of NW_027142224.1, from coordinate 42,434 downwards.
GACACTGGCAGAGAGAGATAGAGAGAGGAGTGACAGAGTGTAGTGATAGAGAGAGACAATGACAGAGAGAGATAGAGAGAGGAGTGACAGAGTGTAGTGATAGAGAGAGACACTGGCAGAGAGAGATAGAGAGAGGAGTGACAGAGTGTAGTGATAGAGAGAGACAATGACAGAGAGAGATAGAGAGAGGAGTGACAGAGTGTAGTGATAGAGAGAGACACTGGCAGAGAGAGATAGAGAGAGGTGTGACAGAGTGTAGTGATAGAGAGAGACACTGACAGAGAGAGATAGAGAGAGGAGTGACTGAGTGTAGTGATAGAGAGAGACACTGACAGAGAGAGATAGAGAGAGGTGTGACAGAGTGTAGTGATAGAGAGAGACACTGACAGAGAGAGATAGAGAGAAGTGTGACTGAGTGTAGTGATGGAGAGAGACACTGGCAGAGAGAGATAGAGAGAGGAGTGACAGAGTGTAGTGATAGAGAGAGACACTGGCAGAGAGAGATAGAGAGAGGTGTGACTGAGTGTAGTGATAGAGAGAGACACTGACAGAGAGAGATAGAGAGAGGAGTGACTGAGTGTAGTGATAGTGAGAGACACTGGCAGAGAGAGATAGAGAGAGGTGTGACTGAGTGTAGTGATAGAGAGAGACACTGGCAGAGAGAGAAAGAGAGAAGTGTGACTGAGTGTAGTGATGGAGAGAGACACTGACAGAGAGGGATAGAGAGAGGTGTGACAGAGTGTAGTGATAGAGAGAGACACTGACAGAGAGAGATAGGGAGAAGTGTGACTGAGTGTAGTGATGGAGAGAGACACTGGCAGAGAGAGATAGAGAGAGGTGTGACTGAGTGTAGTGATAGAGAGAGACACTGACAGAGAGAGATAGAGAGAGGTGTGACTGAGTGTAGTGATAGAGAGAGACACTGACAGAGAGAGATAGAGAGAAGTGTGACTGAGTGTAGTGATGGAGAGAGACACTGGCAGAGAGAGATAGAGAGAGGAGTGACAGAGTGTAGTGATAGAGAGAGACACTGGCAGAGAGAGATAGAGAGAGGTGTGACTGAGTGTAGTGATAGAGAGAGACACTGACAGAGAGAGATAGAGAGAGGAGTGACTGAGTGTAGTGATAGTGAGAGACACTGGCAGAGAGAGATAGAGAGAGGTGTGACTGAGTGTAGTGATAGAGAGAGACACTGGCAGAGAGAGAAAGAGAGAAGTGTGACTGAGTGTAGTGATGGAGAGAGACACTGACAGAGAGGGATAGAGAGAGGTGTGACACAGTGTAGTGATAGAGAGAGACACTGACAGAGAGAGATAGAGAGAAGTGTGACTGAGTGTAGTGATGGAGAGAGACACTGGCAGAGAGAGATAGAGAGAGGTGTGACTGAGTGCAGTGATAGAGAGAGACACTGACAGAGAGAGATAGAGAGAGGTGTGACTGAGTGTAGTGATAGAGAGAGACACTGACAGAGAGAGATAGAGAGAGGAGTGACTGAGTGTAGTGATAGAGAGAGACACTGACAGAGAGAGATGGAGAGAGGAGTGACTGAGTGCAGTGATAGAGAGAGACACTGGCTGAGAGAGATAGAGAGAGGTCTGACTGAGTGTAGTGATAGAGAGAGACACTGGCAGAGAGAGATCGAGAGAGGTCTGACTGAGTGTAGTGATAGAGAGAGACACTGGCAGAGAGAGATAGAGAGAGGTGTGACAGAGTGTAGTGATAGAGAGACACTGACAGAGAGAGATAGAGAGAGGAGTGACAGAGTGTAGTGATAGAGAGAGACACTGGCAGAGAGAGATAGAGAGAGGTGTGACAGAGTGTAGTGATAGAGAGAGACACTGGCAGAGGGAGATAGAGAGAGGTGTGACTGAGTGCAGTGATAGAGAGAGACACTGACAGAGAGAGAGAGAGAGAGGTGTGACTGAGTGCAGTGATAGAGAGAGACACTGACAGAGAGAGATAGAGAGAGGAGTGACTGAGTGTAGTGAAAGAGAGAGACACTGACAGAGAGAGATAGAGAGAGGTGTGACTGAGTGCAGTGATAGAGAGAGACACTGACAGAGAGAGATAGAGAGAGGAGTGACTGAGTGTAGTGATAGAGAGAGACACTGACAGAGAGAGATAGAGAGAGGTGTGACAGAGTGCAGTGAAAGAGAGAGACACTGACAGAGAGAGATAGAGGTGTGACTGAGTGTAGTGATCGAGAGAGACACTGACAGAGAGAGATAGAGAGATGTATGACTGAGTGCAGTGATAGAGAGAGACACTGACAGAGAGAGATAGAGAGAGGTGTGACTGAATGTAGTGATAGAGAGAGACACTGACGGAGAGAGATAGAGAGAGGAGTGACTGAGTGTAGTGATAGAGAGAGACACTGACAGAGAGAGATGGAGAGAGGAGTGACTGAGTGCAGTGATAGAGAGAGACACTGGCTGAGAGAGATAGAGGGAGGTGTGACTGAGTGTAGTGATAGAGAGAGACACTGGCAGAGAGAGATAGAGAGAGGTGTGACTGAGTGTAGTGATAGAGAGAGACACTGACAGAGAGAGATAGAGAGAAGAGTGACTGAGTGAAGTGATAGAGAGAGACACTGACAGAGCGAGATAGAGAGAGGTGTGACTGAGTGTAGTGATAGAGAGAGACACTGACAGAGAGAGATAGAGAGAAGTGTGACTGAGTGTAGTGATGGAGAGAGACACTGGCAGAGAGAGATAGAGAGAGGTGTGACTGAGTGTAGTGATGGAGAGAGACACTGGCAGAGAGAGATAGAGAGAGGAGTGACTGAGTGTAGTGAAAGAGAGAGACACTGACAGAGAGAGATAGAGAGAGGTGTGACTGAGTGCAGTGATAGAGAGAGACACTGACAGAGAGAGATAGAGAGAGGAGTGACTGAGTGTAGTGATAGAGAGAGACACTGGCAGAGAGAGATAGAGAGAGGTGTGACTGAGTGTAGTGAAAGAGAGAGACACTGACAGAGAGAGATAGAGAGAGGTGTGACTGAGTGCAGTGATAGAGAGAGACACTGACAGAGAGAGAGGAGTGACTGAGTGTAGTGATAGAGAGAGACACTGACAGAGAGAGATGGAGAGAGGAGTGACTGAGTGCAGTGATAGAGAGAGACACTGGCTGAGAGAGATAGAGGGAGGTGTGACTGAGTGTAGTGATAGAGAGAGACACTGGCAGAGAGAGATAGAGAGAGGTGTGACTGAGTGTAGTGATAGAGAGAGACACTGACAGAGAGAGAGAGAGAGAGGTGTGACTGAGTGTAGTGATAGAGAGAGACACTGACAGAGAGAGATAGAGAGAAGTGTGACTGAGTGTAGTGATGGAGAGAGACACTGGCAGAGAGAGATAGAGAGAGGTGTGACTGAGTGCAGTGATAGAGAGAGACACTGACAGAGAGAGATAGAGAGAGGAGTGACTGAGTGTAGTGATAGAGAGAGACACTGACAGAGAGAGATGGAGAGAGGAGTGACTGAGTGCAGTGATAGAGAGAGACACTGGCTGAGAGAGATAGAGGGAGGTGTGACTGAGTGTAGTGATAGAGAGAGACACTGACAGAGAGAGATAGAGAGAAGAGTGACTGAGTGAAGTGATAGAGAGAGACACTGACAGAGCGAGATAGAGAGAGGTGTGACTGAGTGTAGTGATAGAGAGAGACACTGACAGAGAGAGATAGAGAGAAGTGTGACTGAGTGTAGTGATGGAGAGAGACACTGGCAGAGAGAGATAGAGAGAGGTGTGACTGAGTGCAGTGATAGAGAGAGACACTGACAGAGAGAGATAGAGAGAAGTGTGACTGAGTGTAGTGATGGAGAGAGACACTGGCAGAGAGAGATAGAGAGAGGTGTGACTGAGTGTAGTGATGGAGAGAGACACTGGCAGAGAGAGATAGAGAGAGGAGTGACTGAGTGTAGTGAAAGAGAGAGACACTGACAGAGAGAGATAGAGAGAGGTGTGACTGAGTGCAGTGATAGAGAGAGACACTGACAGAGAGAGATAGAGAGAGGAGTGACTGAGTGTAGTGATAGAGAGAGACACTGGCAGAGAGAGATAGAGAGAGGTGTGACTGAGTGTAGTGAAAGAGAGAGACACTGACAGAGAGAGATAGAGAGAGGTGTGACTGAGTGCAGTGATAGAGAGAGACACTGACAGAGAGAGAGGAGTGACTGAGTGTAGTGATAGAGAGAGACACTGACAGAGAGAGATGGAGAGAGGAGTGACTGAGTGCAGTGATAGAGAGAGACACTGGCTGAGAGAGATAGAGGGAGGTGTGACTGAGTGTAGTGATAGAGAGAGACACTGGCAGAGAGAGATAGAGAGAGGTGTGACTGAGTGTAGTGATAGAGAGAGACACTGACAGAGAGAGAGAGAGAGAGGTGTGACTGACTGTAGTGATAGAGAGAGACACTGACAGAGAGAGATAGAGAGAAGTGTGACTGAGTGTAGTGATGGAGAGAGACACTGGCAGAGAGAGATAGAGAGAGGTGTGACTGAGTGCAGTGATAGAGAGAGACACTGACAGAGAGAGATAGAGAGAGGAGTGACTGAGTGTAGTGATAGAGAGAGACACTGACAGAGAGAGATGGAGAGAGGAGTGACTGAGTGCAGTGATAGAGAGAGACACTGGCTGAGAGAGATAGAGGGAGGTGTGACTGAGTGTAGTGATCGAGAGAGACACTGACAGAGAGAGATAGAGAGAGGTGTGACTGAGTGCAGTGATAGAGAGAGACACTGACAGAGAGAGAGAGAGAGAGGTGTGACTGAGTGCAGTGATAGAGAGAGACACTGACAGAGAGAGATAGAGAGAGGAGTGACTGAGTGTAGTGAAAGAGAGAGACACTGACAGAGAGAGATAGAGAGAGGTGTGACTGAGTGCAGTGATAGAGAGAGACACTGACAGAGAGAGATAGAGAGAGGAGTGACTGAGTGTAGTGATAGAGAGAGACACTGACAGAGAGAGATAGAGAGAGGTGTGACAGAGTGCAGTGAAAGAGAGAGACACTGACAGAGAGAGATAGAGGTGTGACTGAGTGTAGTGATCGAGAGAGACACTGACAGAGAGAGATAGAGAGAGGAGTGACTGAGTGCAGTGATAGAGAGAGACACTGACAGAGAGAGATAGAGAGAGGTGTGACTGAATGTAGTGATAGAGAGAGACACTGACGGAGAGAGATAGAGAGAGGAGTGACTGAGTGTAGTGATAGAGAGAGACACTGACAGAGAGAGATGGAGAGAGGAGTGACTGAGTGCAGTGATAGAGAGAGACACTGGCTGAGAGAGATAGAGGGAGGTGTGACTGAGTGTAGTGATAGAGAGAGACACTGGCAGAGAGAGATAGAGAGAGGTGTGACTGAGTGTAGTGATAGAGAGAGACACTGACAGAGAGAGATAGAGAGAAGAGTGACTGAGTGAAGTGATAGAGAGAGACACTGACAGAGCGAGATAGAGAGAGGTGTGACTGAGTGTAGTGATAGAGAGAGACACTGACAGAGAGAGATAGAGAGAAGTGTGACTGAGTGTAGTGATGGAGAGAGACACTGGCAGAGAGAGATAGAGAGAGGTGTGACTGAGTGTAGTGATGGAGAGAGACACTGGCAGAGAGAGATAGAGAGAGGAGTGACTGAGTGTAGTGAAAGAGAGAGACACTGACAGAGAGAGATAGAGAGAGGTGTGACTGAGTGCAGTGATAGAGAGAGACACTGACAGAGAGAGATAGAGAGAGGAGTGACTGAGTGTAGTGATAGAGAGAGACACTGGCAGAGAGAGATAGAGAGAGGTGTGACTGAGTGTAGTGAAAGAGAGAGACACTGACAGAGAGAGATAGAGAGAGGTGTGACTGAGTGCAGTGATAGAGAGAGACACTGGCTGAGAGAGATAGAGGGAGGTGTGACTGAGTGTAGTGATAGAGAGAGACACTGGCAGAGAGAGATAGAGAGAGGTGTGACTGAGTGTAGTGATAGAGAGAGACACTGACAGAGAGAGAGAGAGAGAGGAGTGACTGAGTGCAGTGATAGAGAGAGACACTGGCTGAGAGAGATAGAGGGAGGTGTGACTGAGTGTAGTGATAGAGAGAGACACTGACAGAGAGAGATGGAGAGAGGAGTGACTGAGTGCAGTGATAGAGAGAGACACTGGCTGAGAGAGATAGAGGGAGGTGTGACTGAGTGTAGTGATAGAGAGAGACACTGGCAGAGAGAGATAGAGAGAGGTGTGACTGAGTGTAGTGATAGAGAGAGACACTGACAGAGAGAGAGAGAGAGAGGTGTGACTGAGTGTAGTGATAGAGAGAGACACTGACAGAGAGAGATAGAGAGAAGTGTGACTGAGTGTAGTGATGGAGAGAGACACTGGCAGAGAGAGATAGAGAGAGGTGTGACTGAGTGCAGTGATAGAGAGAGACACTGACAGAGAGAGATAGAGAGAGGAGTGACTGAGTGTAGTGATAGAGAGAGACACTGACAGAGAGAGATGGAGAGAGGAGTGACTGAGTGCAGTGATAGAGAGAGACACTGGCTGAGAGAGATAGAGGGAGGTGTGACTGAGTGTAGTGATAGAGAGAGACACTGGCAGAGAGAGATAGAGAGAGGTGTGACTGAGTGTAGTGATAGAGAGAGACACTGACAGAGAGAGAGAGAGAGAGGTGTGACTGAGTGTAGTGATAGAGAGAGACACTGACAGAGAGAGATAGAGAGAAGTGTGACTGAGTGTAGTGATGGAGAGAGACACTGGCAGAGAGAGATAGAGAGAGGTGTGACTGAGTGTAGTGATGGAGAGAGACACTGGCAGAGAGAGATAGAGAGAGGAGTGACTGAGTGTAGTGAAAGAGAGAGACACTGACAGAGAGAGATAGAGAGAGGTGTGACTGAGTGCAGTGATAGAGAGAGACACTGACAGAGAGAGATAGAGAGAGGAGTGACTGAGTGTAGTGATAGAGAGAGACACTGGCAGAGAGAGATAGAGAGAGGTGTGACTGAGTGTAGTGAAAGAGAGAGACACTGACAGAGAGAGATAGAGAGAGGTGTGACTGAGTGCAGTGATAGAGAGAGACACTGACAGAGAGAGAGGAGTGACTGAGTGTAGTGATAGAGAGAGACACTGACAGAGAGAGATGGAGAGAGGAGTGACTGAGTGCAGTGATAGAGAGAGACACTGGCTGAGAGAGATAGAGGGAGGTGTGACTGAGTGTAGTGATAGAGAGAGACACTGGCAGAGAGAGATAGAGAGAGGTGTGACTGAGTGTAGTGATAGAGAGAGACACTGACAGAGAGAGAGAGAGAGAGGTGTGACTGAGTGTAGTGATAGAGAGAGACACTGACAGAGAGAGATAGAGAGAAGTGTGACTGAGTGTAGTGATGGAGAGAGACACTGGCAGAGAGAGATAGAGAGAGGTGTGACTGAGTGCAGTGATAGAGAGAGACACTGACAGAGAGAGATAGAGAGAGGAGTGACTGAGTGTAGTGATAGAGAGAGACACTGACAGAGAGAGATGGAGAGAGGAGTGACTGAGTGCAGTGATAGAGAGAGACACTGGCTGAGAGAGATAGAGGGAGGTGTGACTGAGTGTAGTGATAGAGAGAGACACTGACAGAGAGAGATAGAGAGAAGAGTGACTGAGTGAAGTGATAGAGAGAGACACTGACAGAGCGAGATAGAGAGAGGTGTGACTGAGTGTAGTGATAGAGAGAGACACTGACAGAGAGAGATAGAGAGAAGTGTGACTGAGTGTAGTGATGGAGAGAGACACTGACAGAGAGAGATAGAGAGAGGAGTGACTGAGTGTAGTGATAGAGAGAGACACTGACAGAGAGACATGGAGAGAGGAGTGACTGAGTGCAGTGATAGAGAGAGACACTGGCTGAGAGAGATAGAGGGAGGTGTGACTGAGTGTAGTGATAGAGAGAGACACTGGCAGAGAGAGATAGAGAGAGGTGTGACTGAGTGTAGTGATAGAGAGAGACAGTGACAGAGAGAGATAGAGAGAAGAGTGACTGAGTGAAGTGATAGAGAGAGACACTGACAGAGACAGAAAGAGAGAAGTGTGACTGAGTGTAGTGACAGAGAGAGACACTGGCAGAGAGAGATAGAGAGAGGTGTGACAGAGTGTAGTGATAGAGAGAGACACTGGCAGAGAGAGATAGAGAGAGGTGTGACTGAGTGCAGTGATAGAGAGAGACACTGACAGAGAGAGATAGAGAGAGGAGTGACTGAGTGTAGTGATAGAGAGAGACACTGACAGAGAGAGATGGAGAGAGGAGTGACTGAGTGCAGTGATAGAGAGAGACACTGGCTGAGAGAGATAGAGGGAGGTGTGACTGAGTGTAGTGATCGAGAGAGACACTGACAGAGAGAGATAGAGAGAGGTGTGACTGAGTGCAGTGATAGAGAGAGACACTGACAGAGAGAGAGAGAGAGAGGTGTGACTGAGTGCAGTGATAGAGAGAGACACTGACAGAGAGAGATAGAGAGAGGAGTGACTGAGTGTAGTGAAAGAGAGAGACACTGACAGAGAGAGATAGAGAGAGGTGTGACTGAGTGCAGTGATAGAGAGAGACACTGACAGAGAGAGATAGAGAGAGGAGTGACTGAGTGTAGTGATAGAGAGAGACACTGACAGAGAGAGATAGAGAGAGGTGTGACAGAGTGCAGTGAAAGAGAGAGACACTGACAGAGAGAGATAGAGGTGTGACTGAGTGTAGTGATCGAGAGAGACACTGACAGAGAGAGATAGAGAGATGTATGACTGAGTGCAGTGATAGAGAGAGACACTGACAGAGAGAGATAGAGAGAGGTGTGACTGAATGTAGTGATAGAGAGAGACACTGACGGAGAGAGATAGAGAGAGGAGTGACTGAGTGTAGTGATAGAGAGAGACACTGACAGAGAGAGATGGAGAGAGGGGTGACTGAGTGCAGTGATAGAGAGAGACACTGGCTGAGAGAGATAGAGGGAGGTGTGACTGAGTGTAGTGATAGAGAGAGACACTGGCAGAGAGAGATAGAGAGAGGTGTGACTGAGTGTAGTGATAGAGAGAGACACTGACAGAGAGAGATAGAGAGAAGAGTGACTGAGTGAAGTGATAGAGAGAGACACTGACAGAGCGAGATAGAGAGAGGTGTGACTGAGTGTAGTGATAGAGAGAGACACTGACAGAGAGAGATAGAGAGAAGTGTGACTGAGTGTAGTGATGGAGAGAGACACTGGCAGAGAGAGATAGAGAGAGGTGTGACTGAGTGTAGTGATGGAGAGAGACACTGGCAGAGAGAGATAGAGAGAGGAGTGACTGAGTGTAGTGAAAGAGAGAGACACTGACAGAGAGAGATAGAGAGAGGTGTGACTGAGTGCAGTGATAGAGAGAGACACTGACAGAGAGAGATAGAGAGAGGAGTGACTGAGTGTAGTGATAGAGAGAGACACTGGCAGAGAGAGATAGAGAGAGGTGTGACTGAGTGTAGTGAAAGAGAGAGACACTGACAGAGAGAGATAGAGAGAGGTGTGACTGAGTGCAGTGATAGAGAGAGACACTGGCTGAGAGAGATAGAGGGAGGTGTGACTGAGTGTAGTGATAGAGAGAGACACTGGCAGAGAGAGATAGAGAGAGGTGTGACTGAGTGTAGTGATAGAGAGAGACACTGACAGAGAGAGAGAGAGAGAGGAGTGACTGAGTGCAGTGATAGAGAGAGACACTGGCTGAGAGAGATAGAGGGAGGTGTGACTGAGTGTAGTGATAGAGAGAGACACTGACAGAGAGAGATGGAGAGAGGAGTGACTGAGTGCAGTGATAGAGAGAGACACTGGCTGAGAGAGATAGAGGGAGGTGTGACTGAGTGTAGTGATAGAGAGAGACACTGGCAGAGAGAGATAGAGAGAGGTGTGACTGAGTGTAGTGATAGAGAGAGACACTGACAGAGAGAGAGAGAGAGAGGTGTGACTGAGTGTAGTGATAGAGAGAGACACTGACAGAGAGAGATAGAGAGAAGTGTGACTGAGTGTAGTGATGGAGAGAGACACTGGCAGAGAGAGATAGAGAGAGGTGTGACTGAGTGCAGTGATAGAGAGAGACACTGACAGAGAGAGATAGAGAGAGGAGTGACTGAGTGTAGTGATAGAGAGAGACACTGACAGAGAGAGATGGAGAGAGGAGTGACTGAGTGCAGTGATAGAGAGAGACACTGGCTGAGAGAGATAGAGGGAGGTGTGACTGAGTGTAGTGATAGAGAGAGACACTGGCAGAGAGAGATAGAGAGAGGTGTGACTGAGTGTAGTGATAGAGAGAGACACTGACAGAGAGAGAGAGAGAGAGGTGTGACTGAGTGTAGTGATAGAGAGAGACACTGACAGAGAGAGATAGAGAGAAGTGTGACTGAGTGTAGTGATGGAGAGAGACACTGGCAGAGAGAGATAGAGAGAGGTGTGACTGAGTGTAGTGATGGAGAGAGACACTTGCAGAGAGAGATAGAGAGAGGAGTGACTGAGTGTAGTGAAAGAGAGAGACACTGACAGAGAGAGATAGAGAGAGGTGTGACTGAGTGCAGTGATAGAGAGAGACACTGACAGAGAGAGATAGAGAGAGGAGTGACTGAGTGTAGTGATAGAGAGAGACACTGGCAGAGAGAGATAGAGAGAGGTGTGACTGAGTGTAGTGAAAGAGAGAGACACTGACAGAGAGAGATAGAGAGAGGTGTGACTGAGTGCAGTGATAGAGAGAGACACTGACAGAGAGAGAGGAGTGACTGAGTGTAGTGATAGAGAGAGACACTGACAGAGAGAGATGGAGAGAGGAGTGACTGAGTGCAGTGATAGAGAGAGACACTGGCTGAGAGAGATAGAGGGAGGTGTGACTGAGTGTAGTGATAGAGAGAGACACTGGCAGAGAGAGATAGAGAGAGGTGTGACTGAGTGTAGTGATAGAGAGAGACACTGACAGAGAGAGAGAGAGAGAGGTGTGACTGAGTGTAGTGATAGAGAGAGACACTGACAGAGAGAGATAGAGAGAAGTGTGACTGAGTGTAGTGATGGAGAGAGACACTGGCAGAGAGAGATAGAGAGAGGTGTGACTGAGTGCAGTGATAGAGAGAGACACTGACAGAGAGAGATAGAGAGAGGAGTGACTGAGTGTAGTGATAGAGAGAGACACTGACAGAGAGAGATGGAGAGAGGAGTGACTGAGTGCAGTGATAGAGAGAGACACTGGCTGAGAGAGATAGAGGGAGGTGTGACTGAGTGTAGTGATAGAGAGAGACACTGACAGAGAGAGATAGAGAGAAGAGTGACTGAGTGAAGTGATAGAGAGAGACACTGACAGAGCGAGATAGAGAGAGGTGTGACTGAGTGTAGTGATAGAGAGAGACACTGACAGAGAGAGATAGAGAGAAGTGTGACTGAGTGTAGTGATGGAGAGAGACACTGACAGAGAGAGATAGAGAGAGGAGTGACTGAGTGTAGTGATAGAGAGAGACACTGACAGAGAGACATGGAGAGAGGAGTGACTGAGTGCAGTGATAGAGAGAGACACTGGCTGAGAGAGATAGAGGGAGGTGTGACTGAGTGTAGTGATAGAGAGAGACACTGGCAGAGAGAGATAGAGAGAGGTGTGACTGAGTGTAGTGATAGAGAGAGACAGTGACAGAGAGAGATAGAGAGAAGAGTGACTGAGTGAAGTGATAGAGAGAGACACTGGCAGAGAGAGATAGAGAGAGGAGTGACAGAGTGCAGTGATAGAGAGAGACACTGGCTGAGAGAGATAGAGGGAGGTGTGACTGAGTGTAGTGATAGAGAGAGACACTGGCAGAGAGAGATAGAGAGAGGTGTGACTGAGTGTAGTGATAGAGAGAGACAGTGACAGAGAGAGATAGAGAGAAGAGTGACTGAGTGAAGTGATAGAGAGAGACAATGACAGAGAGAGATAGAGAGAGGAGTGACAGAGTGTAGTGATAGAGAGAGACACTGGCAGAGAGAGATAGAGAGAGGTGTGACAGAGTGTAGTGATAGAGAGAGACACTGGCAGAGAGAGATAGAGAGAGGAGTGACAGAGTGTAGTGATAGAGAGAGACAATGACAGAGAGAGATAGAGAGAGCTGTGACTGAGTGTAGTGATAGAGAGAGACACTGGCAGAGAGAGATAGAGAGAGGTGTGACAGAGTGTAGTGATAGAGAGAGACAATGACAGAGAGAGATAGAGAGAGGAGTGACAGAGTGTAGTGATAGAGAGAGACACTGGCAGAGAGAGATAGAGAGAGGAGTGACAGAGTGTAGTGATAGAGCGAGACACTGGCAGAGAGAGATAGAGAGAGGAGTGACTGAGTGTAGTGATAGAGAGAGACAGTGACAGAGAGAGATAGAGAGAAGAGTGACTGAGTGAAGTGATAGAGAGAGACACTGACAGAGACAGAAAGAGAGAAGTGTGACTGAGTGTAGTGACAGAGAGAGACACTGGCAGAGAGAGATAGAGAGAGGTGTGACAGAGTGTAGTGATAGAGAGAGACACTGACAGAGAGAGATAGAGAGAAGAGTGACTGAGTGAAGTGATAGAGAGAGACACTGACAGAGACAGAAAGAGAGAAGTGTGACTGAGTGTAGTGACAGAGAGAGACACTGGCAGAGAGAGATAGAGAGAGGAGTGACAGAGTGTAGTGATAGAGAGAGACACTGGCAGAGAGAGATAGAGAGAGGTGTGACTGAGTGAAGTGATAGAGAGAGACACTGACAGAGACAGAAAGAGAGAAGTGTGACTGAGTGTAGTGACAGAGAGAGACACTGGCAGAGAGAGATAGAGAGAGGAGTGACAGAGTGTAGTGATAGAGAGAGACAATGACAGAGAGAGATAGAGAGAGCTGTGACTGAGTGTAGTGATAGAGAGAGACACTGGCAGAGAGAGATAGAGAGAGGTGTGACAGAGTGTAGTGATAGAGAGAGACAATGACAGAGAGAGATAGAGAGAGGAGTGACAGAGTGTAGTGATAGAGAGAGACACTGGCAGAGAGAGATAGAGAAAGGAGTGACAGAGTGTAGTGATAGAGAGAGACAATGACAGAGAGAGATAGAGAGAGGAGTGACAGAGTGTAGTGATAGAGAGAGACACTGGCAGAGAGAGACAGAGAGAGGAGTGACAGAGTGTAGTGATAGAGAGAGACACTGACAGAGAGAGATAGAGAGAGGAGTGACTGAGTGTAGTGATAGAGAGAGACACTGACAGAGAGAGATAGAGAGAGGTGTGACAGAGTGTAGTGATAGAGAGAGACACTGACAGAGAGAGATAGAGAGAAGTGTGACTGAGTGTAGTGATGGAGAGAGACACTGGCAGAGAGAGATAGAGAGAGGAGTGACAGAGTGTAGTGATAGAGAGAGACACTGGCAGAGAGAGATAGAGAGAGGTGTGACTGAGTGTAGTGATAGAGAGAGACACTGACAGAGAGAGATAGAGAGAGGAGTGACTGAGTGTAGTGATAGTGAGAGACACTGGCAGAGAGAGATAGAGAGAGGTGTGACTGAGTGTAGTGATAGAGAGAGACACTGGCAGAGAGAGAAAGAGAGAAGTGTGACTGAGTGTAGTGATGGAGAGAGACACTGACAGAGAGGGATAGAGAGAGGTGTGACTGAGTGTAGTGATAGAGAGAGACACTGACAGAGAGAGATAGAGAGAAGTGTGACTGAGTGTAGTGATGGAGAGAGACACTGGCAGAGAGAGATAGAGAGAGGTGTGACTGAGTGTAGTGATAGAGAGAGACACTGACAGAGAGAGATAGAGAGAGGTGTGACTGAGTGTAGTGATAGAGAGAGACACTGACAGAGAGAGATAGAGAGAAGTGTGACTGAGTGTAGTGATGGAGAGAGACACTGGCAGAGAGAGATAGAGAGAGGAGTGACAGAGTGTAGTGATAGAGAGAGACACTGGCAGAGAGAGATAGAGAGAGGTGTGACTGAGTGTAGTGATAGTGAGAGACACTGGCAGAGAGAGATAGAGAGAGGTGTGACTGAGTGTAGTGATAGAGAGAGACACTGGCAGAGAGAGAAAGAGAGAAGTGTGACTGAGTGTAGTGATGGAGAGAGACACTGACAGAGAGGGATAGAGAGAGGTGTGACAGAGTGTAGTGATAGAGAGAGACACTGACAGAGAGAGATAGAGAGAAGTGTGACTGAGTGTAGTGATGGAGAGAGACACTGGCAGAGAGAGATAGAGAGAGGTGTGACTGAGTGCAGTGATAGAGAGAGACACTGACAGAGAGAGATAGAGAGAGGTGTGACTGAGTGTAGTGATAGAGAGAGACACTGACAGAGAGAGATAGAGAGAGGAGTGACTGAGTGTAGTGATAGAGAGAGACACTGACAGAGAGAGATGGAGAGAGGAGTGACTGAGTGCAGTGATAGAGAGAGACACTGGCTGAGAGAGATAGAGAGAGGTCTGACTGAGTGTAGTGATAGAGAGAGACACTGGCAGAGAGAGATAGAGAGAGGTGTGACAGAGTGTAGTGATAGAGAGAGACACTGGCAGAGGGAGATAGAGAGAGGTGTGACTGAGTGCAGTGATAGAGAGAGACACTGACAGAGAGAGAGAGAGAGAGGTGTGACTGAGTGCAGTGATAGAGAGAGACACTGACAGAGAGAGATAGAGAGAGGAGTGACTGAGTGTAGTGAAAGAGAGAGACACTGACAGAGAGAGATAGAGAGAGGTGTGACTGAGTGCAGTGATAGAGAGAGACACTGACAGAGAGAGATAGAGAGAGGAGTGACTGAGTGTAGTGATAGAGAGAGACACTGACAGAGAGAGATAGAGAGAGGTGTGACAGAGTGCAGTGAAAGAGAGAGACACTGACAGAGAGAGATAGAGGTGTGACTGAGTGTAGTGATCGAGAGAGACACTGACAGAGAGAGATAGAGAGATGTATGACTGAGTGCAGTGATAGAGAGAGACACTGACAGAGAGAGATAGAGAGAGGTGTGACTGAATGTAGTGATAGAGAGAGACACTGACGGAGAGAGATAGAGAGTGGAGTGACTGAGTGTAGTGATAGAGAGAGACACTGACAGAGAGAGATGGAGAGAGGAGTGACTGAGCGCAGTGATAGAGAGAGACACTGCCTGAGAGAGATAGAGGGAGGTGTGACTGAGTGTAGTGATAGAGAGAGACACTGGCAGAGAGAGATAGAGAGAGGTGTGACTGAGTGTAGTGATAGAGAGAGACACTGACAGAGAGAGATAGAGAGAAGAGTGACTGAGTGAAGTGATAGAGAGAGACACTGACAGAGCGAGATAGAGAGAGGTGTGACTGAGTGTAGTGATAGAGAGAGACACTGACAGAGAGAGATAGAGAGAAGTGTGACTGAGTGTAGTGATGGAGAGAGACACTGGCAGAGAGAGATAGAGAGAGGTGTGACTGAGTGTAGTGATGGAGAGAGACACTGGCAGAGAGAGATAGAGAGAGGTGTGACTGAGTGTAGTGATAGAGAGAGACACTGGCAGAGAGAGATTGAGAGAGGAGTGACAGAGTGTAGTGATAGAGAGAGACACTGGCAGAGAGAGATAGAGAGAGGTGTGACTGAGTGTAGTGATAGAGAGAGACACTGACAGAGAGAGCTAGAGAGAGGTGTGACTGAGTGTAGTGATAGAGAGAGACACTGGCAGAGAGAGATAGAGAGAGGTGTGACTGAGTGTAGTGATAGAGAGAGACACTGGCAGAGAGAGATTGAGAGAGGTGTGACTGAGTGTAGTGATAGAGAGAGACACTGGCAGAGAGAGATTGAGAGAGGAGTGACAGAGTGTAGTGATAGAGAGAGACACTGACAGAGAGAGATAGAGAGAGGTGTGACTGAGTGGAGTGATAGAGAGAGACACTGACAGAGAGAGAGAGAGAGAGGTGTGACTGAGTGCAGTGATAGAGAGAGACACTGACAGAGAGAGATAGAGAGAGGAGTGACTGAGTGTAGTGAAAGAGAGAGACACTGGCAGAGGGAGATAGAGAGAGGAGTGACTGAGTGTAGTGAAAGAGAGAGACACTGACAGAGAGAGATAGAGAGAGGTGTGACTGAGTGCAGTGATAGAAGGAGACACTGACAGAGAGAGATAGAGAGAGGAGAGACTGAGTGTAGTGATAGAGAGAGACACTGGCAGAGAGAGATAGAGAGAGGTGTGACAGAGTGTAGTGATAGAGAGAGACACTGGCAGAGGGAGATAGAGAGAGGTGTGACTGAGTGCAGTGATAGAGAGAGACACTGACAGAGAGAGAGAGAGAGAGGTGTGACTGAGTGCAGTGATAGAGAGAGACACTGACAGAGAGAGATAGAGAGAGGAATAACTGAGTGTAGTGAAAGAGAGAGACACTGACAGAGAGAGATAGAGAGAGGTGTGACTGAGTGCAGTGATAGAAGGAGACACTGACAGAGAGAGATAGAGAGAGAAGTGACTGAGTGTAGTGATAGAGAGAGACACTGACAGAGAGAGATAGAGAGAGGAGTGACTCAGTGCAGTGATAGAGGGAGACACTGACAGAGAAAGATAGAGAGAGGTGTGACTGAGTTTAGTGATAGAGAGAGACACTGACAGAGAGAGATCGAGAGAGGAGTGACTGAGTGTAGTGATAGAGAGAGACACTGAGAGAGAGATAGAGAGAGGAGTGACTGAGTGTAGTGATAGAGAGAGACACTGACAGAGAGAGATAGAGAGAGGTGTGACTGAGTGTAGTGATAGAGAGAGACACTGACAGAGAGTGATAGAGAGAGGTGTGACTGAGTGTAGTGATAGAGAGAGACACTGGCAGAGCGAGATAGAGAGAGGTGTGACTGAGTGTCGTGATAGAGAGACACTGGCAGAGAGAGATAGAGAGAGGTGTGACTGAGTGTCGTGATAGAGAGAGACACTGGCAGAGAGAGATAGAGAGTGGTGTGACTGAGTGTAGTGATAGAGAGAGACAGTGACAGAGAGAGATAGAGGTGTGACTGAGTGTAGTGATCGAGAGAGACACTGACAGAGAGAGATAGAGAGAGGTGTGACTGAGTGTAGTGATAGAGAGAGACACTGACAGAGAGAGATAGAGCGTGGTGTGACAGAGTGCAGTGAAAGAGAGAGACACTGACAGAGAGAGATAGAGAGAGGAGTGACTGAGTGCAGTGATAGAGAGAGACACTGACAGAGAGAGATAGAGAGAGGTGTGACTGAATGTAGTGATAGAGAGAGACACTGACAGAGAGAGATAGAGAGAGGAGTGACTGAGTGTAGTGATGGAGAGAGACACTGACAGAGAGAGATGGAGAGAGGTGTGACTGAGTGTAGTGATAGAGAGAGACACTGGCAGAGAGAGATAGAGAGTGGTGTGACTGAGTGTAGTGATAGAGAGAGACAGTGACAGAGAGAGATAGAGGTGTGACTGAGTGTAGTGATCGAGAGAGACACTGACAGAGAGAGATAGAGAGAGGTGTGACTGAGTGTAGTGATAGAGAGAGACACTGACAGAGAGAGATAGAGCGTGGTGTGACAGAGTGCAGTGAAAGAGAGAGACACTGACAGAGAGAGATAGAGAGGAGTGACTGAGTGCAGTGATAGAGAGAGACACTGACAGAGAGAGATAGAGAGAGGTGTGACTGAATGTAGTGATAGAGAGAGACACTGACAGAGAGAGATAGAGAGAGGAGTGACTGAGTGTAGTGATGGAGAGAGACACTGACAGAGAGAGATGGAGAGAGGAGTGACTGAGTGTAGTGATAGAGAGAGACACTGGCTGAGAGAGATAGAGGGAGGTGTGACTGAGTGTAGTGATAGAGAGAGACACTGACAGAGAGAGATGGAGAGAGGAGTGACTCAGTGTAGTGATAGAGAGAGACACTGACAGAGAGAGATAGAGAGAGGTGTGACTGAGTGTAGTGATGGAGAGAGACACTGACAGAGAGAGATAGAGAGAGGTGTGACTGAGTGTAGTGATAGAGAGAGACACTGACAGAGAGAGATAGAGAGAAGAGTGACTGAGTGTAGTGATAGAGAGAGACACTGGCAGAGAGAGATAGAGAGAGGAGTGACTCAGTGTAGTGATAGACAGAGACACTGACAGAGCGAGATAGAGAGAGGTGTGACTGAGTGTAGTGATAGAGAGAGACACTGACAGAGAGAGATAGAGAGAAGAGTGACTGAGTGTAGTGATGGAGAGAGACACTGGCAGAGAGAGATCGAGAGAGGTGTGACTGAGTGTAGTGATAGAGAGAGACACTGACAGAGAGAGATAGAGAGAGGAGTGACTGAGTGTAGTGATAGAGAGAGACACTGACAGAGAGAGATAGAGAGAAGAGTGACTGAGTGAAGTGATAGAGAGAGACACTGACAGAGACAGAAAGAGAGAAGTGTGACTGAGTGTAGTGACAGACAGAGACACTGACAGAGCGAGATAGAGAGAGGTGTGACTGAGTGTAGTGATAGAGAGAGACACTGACAGAGAGAGATAGAGAGAAGAGTGACTGAGTGTAGTGATGGAGAGAGACACTGGCAGAGAGAGATCGAGAGAGGTGTGACTGAGTGTAGTGATAGAGAGAGACACTGACAGAGAGAGATAGAGAGAGGAGTGACTGAGTGTAGTGATAGAGAGAGACACTGACAGAGAGAGATAGAGAGAAGAGTGACTGAGTGAAGTGATAGAGAGAGACACTGACAGAGACAGAAAGAGAGAAGTGTGACTGAGTGTAGTGACAGAGAGAGACACTGGCAGAGAGAGATAGAGAGAGGTGTGACACAGTGTAGTGATAGAGAGAGACACTGGCAGAGAGAGATAGAGAGAGGTGTGACAGAGTGTAGTGATAGAGAGAGACACTGGCAGAGAGAGATAGAGAGAGGTGTGACAGAGTGTAGTGATAGAGAGAGACACTGGCAGAGAGAGATAGAGAGAGGAGTGACAGAGTGTAGTGATAGAGAGAGACACTGGCAGAGAGAGATAGAGAGAGGAGTGACAGAGTGTAGTGATAGAGAGAGACAATGACAGAGAGAGATAGAGAGAGGAGTGACAGAGTGTAGTGATAGAGAGAGACACTGGCAGAGAGAGATAGAGAGAGGTGTGACAGAGTGTAGTGATAGAGAGAGACACTGACAGAGAGAGATAGAGAGAGGAGTGACTGAGTGTAGTGATAGAGAGAGACACTGACAGAGAGAGATAGAGAGAGGTGTGACAGAGTGTAGTGATAGAGAGAGACACTGACAGAGAGAGATAGAGAGAGGTGTGACTGAGTGTAGTGATGGAGAGAAACACTGGCAGAGAGAGATAGAGAGAGGAGTGACAGAGTGTAGTGATAGAGAGAGACACTGGCAGAGAGAGATAGAGAGAGGTGTGACTGAGTGTAGTGATAGAGAGAGACACTGACAGAGAGAGATAGAGAGAGGAGTGACTGAGTGTAGTGATAGTGAGAGACACTGGCAGAGAGAGATAGAGAGAGGTGTGACTGAGTGTAGTGATAGAGAGAGACACTGGCAGAGAGAGAAAGAGAGAAGTGTGACTGAGTGTAGTGATGGAGAGAGACACTGACAGAGAGGGATAGAGAGAGGTGTGACAGAGTGTAGTGATAGAGAGAGACACTGACAGAGAGAGATAGAGAGAAGTGTGACTGAGTGTAGTGATGGAGAGAGACACTGGCAGAGAGAGATAGAGAGAGGTGTGACTGAGTGCAGTGATAGAGAGAGACACTGACAGAGAGAGATAGAGAGAGGTGTGACTGAGTGTAGTGATAGAGAGAGACACTGACAGACAGAGATAGAGAGAGGAGTGACTGAGTGTAGTGATAGAGAGAGACACTGACAGAGAGAGATGGAGAGAGGAGTGACTGAGTGCAGTGATAGAGAGAGACACTGGCTGAGAGAGATAGAGAGAGGTCTGACTGAGTGTAGTGATAGAGAGAGACACTGGCAGAGAGAGATAGAGAGAGGTCTGACTGAGTGTAGTGATAGAGAGAGACACTGGCAGAGAGAGATAGAGAGAGGTGTGACAGAGTGTAGTGATAGAGAGAGACACTGACAGAGAGAGATAGAGAGAGGTCTGACTGAGTGTAGTGATAGAGAGAGACACTGGCAGAGAGAGATAGAGAGAGGTCTGACTGAATGTAGTGATAGAGAGAGACACTGACAGAGAGAGATAGAGAGAGGAGTGACAGAGTGTAGTGATAGAGAGAGACACTGGCAGAGAGAGATAGAGAGAGGTGTGACAGAGTGTAGTGATAGAGAGAGACACTGGCAGAGGGAGATAGAGAGAGGTGTGACTGAGTGCAGTGATAGAGAGAGACACTGACAGAGAGAGAGAGAGAGAGGTGTGACTGAGTGCAGTGATAGAGAGAGACACTGACAGAGAGAGATAGAGAGAGGAGTGACTGAGTGTAGTGAAAGAGAGAGACACTGACAGAGAGAGATAGAGAGAGGTGTGACTGAGTGCAGTGATAGAGAGAGACACTGACAGAGAGAGATAGAGAGAGGAGTGACTGAGTGTAGTGATAGAGAGAGACACTGACAGAGAGAGATAGAGAGAGGTGTGACAGAGTGCAGTGAAAGAGAGAGACACTGACAGAGAGAGATAGAGGTGTGACTGAGTGTAGTGATCGAGAGAGACACTGACAGAGAGAGATAGAGAGATGTATGACTGAGTGCAGTGATAGAGAGAGACACTGACAGAGAGAGATAGAGAGAGGTGTGACTGAATGTAGTGATAGAGAGAGACACTGACGGAGAGAGATAGAGAGAGGAGTGACTGAGTGTAGTGATAGAGAGAGACACTGACAGAGAGAGATGGAGAGAGGAGAGACTGAGTGCAGTGATAGAGAGAGACACTGGCTGAGAGAGATAGAGGGAGGTGTGACTGAGTTTAGTGATAGAGAGAGACACTGGCAGAGAGAGACAGAGAGAGGTGTGGCTGAGTGTAGTGATAGAGAGAGACACTGACAGAGAGAGATAGAGAGAAGAGTGACTGAGTGAAGTGATAGAGAGAGACACTGACAGAGCGAGATAGAGAGAGGTGTGACTGAGTGTAGTGATAGAGAGAGACACTGACAGAGAGAGATAGAGAGAAGTGTGACTGAGTGTAGTGATGGAGAGAGACACTGGCAGAGAGAGATAGAGAGAGGTGTGACTGAGTGTAGTGATGGAGAGAGACACTGGCAGAGAGAGATAGAGAGAGGTGTGACTGAGTGTAGTGATAGAGAGAGACACTGGCAGAGAGAGATTGAGAGAGGAGTGACAGAGTGTAGTGATAGAGAGAGACACTGGCAGAGAGAGATAGAGAGAGGTGTGACTGAGTGTAGTGATAGAGAGAGACACTGACAGAGAGAGCTAGAGAGAGGTGTGACTGAGTGTAGTGATAGAGAGAGACACTGTCAGAGATAGATAGAGAGAGGTGTGACTGAGTGTAGTGATAGAGAGAGACACTGGCAGAGAGAGATTGAGAGAGGTGTGACTGAGTGTAGTGATAGAGAGAGACACTGGCAGAGAGAGATTGAGAGAGGTGTGACTGAGTGTAGTGATAGAGAGAGACACTGGCAGAGAGAGATTGAGAGAGGAGTGACAGAGTGTAGTGATAGAGAGAGACACTGACAGAGAGAGATAGAGAGAGGTGTGACTGAGTGGAGTGATAGAGAGAGACACTGACAGAGAGAGAGAGAGAGAGGTGTGACTGAGTGCAGTGATAGAGAGAGACACTGACAGAGAGAGATAGAGAGAGGAGTGACTGAGTGTAGTGAAAGAGAGAGACACTGGCAGAGGGAGATAGAGAGAGCAGTGACTGAGTGTAGTGAAAGAGAGAGACACTGACAGAGAGAGATAGAGAGAGGAGTGACTGAGTGTAGTGATAGAGAGAGACACTGGCAGAGAGAGATAGAGAGAGGTGTGACAGAGTGTAGTGATAGAGAGAGACACTGGCAGAGGGAGATAGAGAGAGGTGTGACTGAGTGCAGTGATAGAGAGAGACACTGACAGAGAGAGAGAGAGAGAGGTGTGACTGAGTGCAGTGATAGAGAGAGACACTGACAGAGAGAGATAGAGAGAGGAGTGACTGAGTGTAGTGAAAGAGAGAGACACTGACAGAGAGAGATAGAGAGAGGTGTGACTGAGTGCAGTGATAGAAGGAGACACTGACAGAGAGAGATAGAGAGAGGAGTGACTGAGTGTAGTGATAGAGAGAGACACTGACAGAGAGAGATAGAGAGAGGAGTGACTGAGTGCAGTGATAGAGGGAGACACTGACAGAGAAAGATAGAGAGAGGTGTGACTGAGTTTAGTGATAGAGAGAGACACTGACAGAGAGAGATCGAGAGAGGAGTGACTGAGTGTAGTGATAGAGAGAGACACTGAGAGAGAGATAGAGAGAGGAGTGACTGAGTGTAGTGATAGAGAGAGACACTGACAGAGAGAGATAGAGAGAGGTGTGACTGAGTGTAGTGATAGAGAGAGACACTGACAGAGAGTGATAGAGAGAGGTGTGACTGAGTGTAGTGATAGAGAGAGACACTGGCAGAGCGAGATAGAGAGAGGTGTGACTGAGTGTCGTGATAGAGAGACACTGGCAGAGAGAGATAGAGAGAGGTGTGACTGAGTGTCGTGATAGAGAGAGACACTGGCAGAGAGAGATAGAGAGTGGTGTGACTGAGTGTAGTGATAGAGAGAGACAGTGACAGAGAGAGATAGAGGTGTGACTGAGTGTAGTGATCGAGAGAGACACTGACAGAGAGAGATAGAGAGAGGTGTGACTGAGTGTAGTGATAGAGAGAGACACTGACAGAGAGAGATAGAGCGTGGTGTGACAGAGTGCAGTGAAAGAGAGAGACACTGACAGAGAGAGATAGAGAGAAGAGTGACTGAGTGTAGTGATGGAGAGAGACACTGGCAGAGAGAGATAGAGAGAGGAGTGACTGAGTGTAGTGATAGAGAGAGACACTGACAGAGAGAGATAGAGAGAGGTGTGACTGAGTGTAGTGATGGAGAGAGACACTGACAGAGAGAGATAGAGAGAGGTGTGACTGAGTGTAGTGATAGAGAGAGACACTGACAGAGAGAGATAGAGAGAAGAGTGACTGAGTGTAGTGATGGAGAGAGACACTGGCAGAGAGAGATAGAGAGAGGTGTGACTGAGTGTAGTGATAGAGTGAGACACTGACAGAGAGAGATAGAGAGAGGAGTGACTGAGTGTCGTGATGGAGAGAGACACTGGCAGAGAGAGATAGAGAGAGGAGTGACTCAGTGTAGTGATAGAGAGAGACACTGACAGAGCGAGATAGAGAGAGGTGTGACTGAGTGTAGTGATAGAGAGAGACACTGACAGAGAGAGATAGAGAGAAGAGTGACTGAGTGTAGTGATGGAGAGAGACACTGGCAGAGAGAGATAGAGAGAGGTGTGACTGAGTGTAGTGATAGAGAGAGACACTGACAGAGAGAGATAGAGAGAGGAGTGACTGAGTGTAGTGATAGAGAGAGACACTGAGAGAGAGAGATAGAGAGAGGTGTGACTGAGTGTAGTGATAGAGAGAGACACTGACAGAGAGAGATAGAGAGAGGAGTGACTGAGTGTAGTGATAGAGAGAGACACTGACAGAGAGAGATAGAGAGAGGTGTGACTGAGTGTGGTGATAGAGAGAGACACTGACAGAGAGAGATAGAGAGGGGAGTGACTGAGTGTAGTGATAGAGAGAGACACTGACAGAGAGAGATAGAGAGAGGAGTGACTGAGTGTAGTGATAGAGAGAGACACTGACAGAGAGAGATAGAGAGAGGAGTGACTGAGTGTAGTGATAGAGAGAGACACTGACAGAGAGAGATAGAGGTGTGACTGAGTGTAGTGATAGAGAGAGACACTGACAGAGAGAGATAGAGAGGGGAGTGACTGAGTGTAGTGATAGAGAGAGACACTGACAGAGAGAGATAGAGAGAGGAGTGACTGAGTGTAGTGATAGAGAGAGACACTGACAGAGAGAGATAGAGAGAGGAGTGACTGAGTGTAGTGATAGAGAGAGACACTGACAGAGAGAGATAGAGAGAGGAGTGACTGAGTGTAGTGATAGAGAGAGACCCTGACAGAGAGAGATAGAGAGAGGAGTGACTGAGTGCAGTGATAGAGAGAGACACTGACAGAGGCAGATAGAGAGAGGTGTGACTGAGTGTAGTGATAGAGAGAGACACTGACAGAGAGAGATAGAGAGAGGTGTCACTGAGTGTAGTGATAGAGAGAGACACTGACAGAGAGAGATAGAGAGAGGTGTGACTGAGTGTAGTGATAGAGAGAGACACTGGCAGAGAGAGATAGAGAGAGGAGTGACTGAGTGTAGTGATAGAGAGAGACACTGGCAGAGAGAGATAGAGAGAGGAGTGACTGAGTGTAATGATTGAGAGAGACACTGACAGAGAATCCTCTGTCACATCTCCCTCCCTCTGTCTCCCTCTACCCCTCAGTCACATCTCCCTCCCTCTGTCCCCCTCTAACCCTCAATTACATCTCTCTCCCTCTATCTCCTTCTAACCCTCAGTCACATCTCCCTCCCTCTGTCTCCCTCTACCCCTCAGTCACATCTCCCTCCTTCTGTCCCCCTCTAACCCTCAGTCACATCTCCCTCCCTCTGTCCCCCTCTAACCCTCAGTCACATCTCCCTCCCTCTGTCTCCCTCTAACCCTCAGTCACATCTCCCTCCCTCTGTCCCCCTCTAACCCTCAGTCACATCTCCCTCCCTCTGTCTCCCTCTAACCCTCAGTCACATCTCCCTCCCTCTGTCCCCCTCTAACCCTCAATTACATCTCTCTCCCTCTGTCTCCTTCTCACCCTCAGTCGCATCTTCCTCCCTCTGTCTCCCTCTAACCCTCAGTCACATCTCCCTCTCTCTGTCTCCCTAGAACCCTCAATCACATCTTCCTCCCTCTGTCCCCCTCTAACCCTTAGTCACATCTCCCTCCCTCTGTCCCCCTCTAACCCTCAATCACATCTCCCTCCCTCTAACCCTCAGTCACATCTCCCTACCTCTGGCTCACTCGAACTCTCAATCACATCTCCGTACTTCTGTCCCCCTCTAATCCTTTGGTCACATCTCCCTCTCTATGTCCCCCTCTAACCCTCAGTCACATCTCTCTCCCTCTGTCTCTCTCTAACCCTCAGGCACATCTCCCTCCGTCTGACCCTCAGTCATATCTCCCTCCCTCTGTCCCCCCCTAACCCTCAATCACATCTCCCTCCCTCTGTCCCCCTCTAACAGTCAATCACATCTCCCTCCCTCTGTCTCCCTCTAACCCTCAGTCACATCTCCCTCCCTCTGACCCTCAGTCTCATCTCTCTCCCTCTAACCCTCAGTCTCATTTCCCTCCCTCTAATCCTCAGTCTCATCTCCCTCCCTCTAACCCTCTATCCCATCTCCCTCCCTCTGTCCCCCTCTAACCCTCAGTCTCATCTCCCTCCCTCTGTCCCCCTCTAACCCTCAGTCTCATCTCCCTCCCTCTGACTCCCCCTAACCCTCAATCACATCTCCCTCCCTCTGTCCCCCTCAAACAGTCAATCACATCTCCCTCCCTCTGTCTCCCTCTAACCCTCAGTCACATCTCCCTCCCTCTGACCCTCAGTCTCATCTCTCTCCCTCTAACCCACAGTCTCATTTCCCTCCCTCTAATCCTCAGTCTCATCTCCCTCCCTCTAACCCTCTATCCCATCTCCCTCCCTCTGTCCCCCTCTAACCCTCAGTCTCATCTCCCTCCCTCTGTCCCCCTCTAACCCTCAGTCTCATCTCCCTCCCTCTGACTCCCCCTAACCCTCAATCACATCTCCCTCCCTCTGTCCCCCTCTAACAGTCAATCACATCTCCCTCCCTCTGTCTCCCTCTAACCCTCAGTCACATCTCCCTCCCTCTGACCCTCAGTCTCATCTCTCTCCCTCTAACCCTCAGTCTCATTTCCCTCCCTCTAATCCTCAGTCTCATCTCCCTCCCTCTAACCCTCTATCCCATCTCCCTCCCTCTGTCCCCCTCTAACCCTCAGTCTCATCTCCCTCCCTCTGTCCCCCTCTAACCCTCAGTCTCATCTCCCTCCCTCTGACTCCCCCTAACCCTCAATCACATCTCCCTCCCTCTGTCCCCCTCTAACAGTCAATCACATCTCCCTCCCTCTGTCTCCCTCTAACCCTCAGTCACATCTCCCTCCCTCTGACCCTCAGTCTCATCTCTCTCCCTCTAACCCTCAGTCTCATTTCCCTCCCTCTAATCCTCAGTCTCATCTCCCTCCCTCTAACCCTCTATCCCATCTCCCTCCCTCTGTCCCCCTCTAACCCTCAGTCTCATCTCCCTCCCTCTGTCCCCCTCTAACCCTCAGTCTCATCCCCCTCCCTCTGACTCCCCCTAACCCTCAATCACATCTCCCTCCCTCTGTCCCCCTCTAACAGTCAATCACATCTCCCTCCCTCTGTCTCCCTCTAACCCTCAGTCACATCTCCCTCCCTCTGACCCTCAGTCTCATTTCCCTCCCTCTAATCCTCAGTCTCATCTCCCTCCCTCTAACCCTCTATCCCATCTCCCTCCCTCTGTCCCCCTCTAACCCTCAGTCTCATCTCCCTCCCTCTGTCCCCCTCTAACCCTCAGTCTCATCTCCCTCCCTCTGACTCCCCCTAACCCTCAATCACATCTCCCTCCCTCTGTCCCCCCCTAACCCTCAATCACATCTCCCTCCCTCTGTCCCCCTCTAACAGTCAATCACATCTCCCTCCCTCTGTCTCCCTCTAACCCTCAGTCACATCTCCCTCCCTCTGACCCTCAGTCTCATCTCTCTCCCTCTAACCCTCAGTCTCATTTCCCTCCCTCTAATCCTCAGTCTCATCTCCCTCCCTCTAACCCTCTATCCCATCTCCCTCCCTCTGTCCCCCTCTAACCCTCAGTCTCATCTCCCTCCCTCTGTCCCCCTCTAACCCTCAGTCTCATCTCCCTCCCTCTGACTACCCCTAACCCTCAATCACATCTCCCTCCCTCTGTCCCCCTCTACCAGTCAATCACATCTCCCTCCCTCTGTCCCCCTCTAACCCTCAGTCTCATCTCCCTCCCTCTAACCCTCAGTCTCATCTCCCTCCCTCTGACTACCCCTAACCCTCAATCACATCTCCCTCCCTCTGTCCCCCTCTACCAGTCAATCACATCTCCCTCCCTCTGTCTCCCTCTAACCCTCAGTCACATCTCCCTCCCTCTAACCCTCAGTCTCATCTCCCTCCCTCTGACTCTCTCTAACCCTCAGTCACATCTCCCTCCCTCTGACTCCTTCCGACCCTCAGTCCCATCTCCCTCCCTCTGATTCCTTCCGACCCTCAGTCCCATCTCCCTCCCTCTGTCTCCCTCTCACCCTCAGTTACATCTCCCTCCCTCTGACTCCCTCTAACCCTCAGTCACATCTCCCTCCCTCTGACTCCCTCTGGCCCTCAGTCTCATCTCTCCCTCTAACCCTCAGTCTCATCTCCCTCCCTCTAATCCTCAGTCTCATCT